>NC_053391.1:280091432-280400830 GCF_905171765.1 Bufo bufo
ATTCATCAGAGACGCGGAAGACTACAGACTCAACTCAGTGTACAAGTGGCACAATCTGAATTTCAGCAAGACCTGGGAGAACCATCATCTCTGGGAGACTACAGCGTTTTTTAGAAAGGGGCAGGAACAGATACAGAAACGAAAGAGGCAGATACGGCTGGGCAGCAGTAGTCGAGGGAGACGACCAAATCCAGACCCGCTCCCAGGTAAAACCGAGTACTTAGTAATTGATATTTCAGCAACCAATCTATCCCTTGCCCAGATCACTATTCTACAAAAGGACTCTCCTTTTACCCCACAACTTCCCTTGACACCTTCCTACTAAGGCTACTTTCACACCTGCGTTCAGGTGTCCGCTCGTGAGCTCCGTTTGAAGGGGCTCACGAGCGGTCCTGAACGCAGCCGTCCGGCCCCAATGCATTCTCAGTGGAGGCGGATCCACTGAGAATGCATCCGCCTGCCAGCGCTCAGCCTCCGCTCCGCTCAGTGAGCAGACACCGTTCGGGTGTCCGCCTGGCCGTGCGGAGGCGAGCGGATCCGTCCAGACTTATAATGGAAGTCAATGGGGACGGATCCGCTTGAAGATGACACCATATGGCTCAATCTTCAAGCGGATCCGTTCCCCATTGACTTTCAATGTTAAGTCTGAACGGATCCGCTCAGGCTACTTTCAGACTTAGAAAATTTTCTAAGTAATAATACAGACGGATCTGTTCTGAACGGATGCAAACGTCTGCATTATCGGAGCGGATCCGTCTGATGAAACATCAGACGGATCCGCTCCGAACGCTAGTGTAAAAGTAGCCTTACTATGCCGTAGAAATATACATCTCATTCACACAACAGTCTATCCAGTAGGTTCTAGACCAGGGATGGCCAACCCGAAGCTCTTCAGCTGTTGCAAAACTACAACTCCCAGCATGCCCAGACTACCTACAGCAGGGCCTGGCAGGAGTTGTAGTTTTACAACAGCTGGAGAGCTGCAAATTGGCCATGCCTGTTCTAGACCAACACAAAACAGGCTAATTTAAAGGAAATGTTTCACTAAAAATGTTATCTGCCAGTTAAAACCAAATAGTAACACACATTATTTTTTCTAATCTGATTTTATTTTCTGTTTGTAATCTTTTTAATTTTATTCAATGAACATTATTATGAAGGCTGCAATCTTGCATGAGCTGTTTTTAACCTCTTCAGGACGCAGGGCGTACAGGTACGCCCTTATGTCCTGGTACTTAAGGACACCTGTACGCCCTGTGTATTTCCCATCACCGCCGCACCTGTGACCCCCCCCATGTCGGCGATTGCCGCAAACCGCAGGTCAATTCAGACCTGCGGTTTGCGGCTTTTTATTGTGCGGGCGGCGGTTGTGGTGCCATCGGGTCCCCGTGGTGCTGTAGGGGGGACCCGATGGCATGGAAGGCAGCGCGATGCCTTCCTGAGGCATCTGCGCTGCCTTCCGGTGAGGAGCCTGTGAGATCCAGCCCCCTGGATCTCACAGGCCGGAAGCTGTATGAGTAATACACACAGTATTACTCATACAGCCAATGCATTCCAATACAGAAGTATTGGAATGCATTTTAAAGGATCAGACCCCCAAAAGTTCAAGTCCCAAAGTGGGACAAAAAAATAAAGTGAAAAAAAAAAGTTACGTAAATAATAAAGTTTTCCCCCCCAAAAATTAAGTTTCAAGTAAAAATAAACAAAAATGTAATTTTCCCCAAATAAAGTAAAAAAAAAAAAAAAAATAGGGTGGGAAAAAAATAGACATATTAGGGTATCGCCGCGTGCGTATCGACCGGCTCTATAAACATATCACATGACCTAACCCCTCAGATGAACACCGTAAAAAATAAAAACTGTGCTAAATAAACAATTTTTTTGTCACCTTACATCACAAAAAGTACAACAGCAAGCGATCAAAAAGGCGTACGCCCAGCAAAATAGTACCAATCTAACCGTCACCTCATCCCGCAAAAAAATAAGCCCCTACCTGAGACAATCGCCCAAAAAATATAAAAAAACTATGGCTCAGAATATGGAAACACTAAAACATCTTTTTTTTTTTTTTTTTTTTAAATGATATTATTGTGTAAAACTTACATAAATAAAAAAAGTATACATATTAGGTATCGCCGCATCCAGCGCTATTTTACTATGCATTCTGTATTCGGAATGCTATTATTTTCCCTTATAACCATGTTATAAGAGAAAATAATAATGATTGGGTCCCCATCCCGATCGTTTCCTAGCAACCATGCGTGAAAATCGCACCGCATCCGCACTTGCCTGCGGATGCTTGCGATTTTCACGCAACTCCATTCATTTCTATGGGGCCTGCGTTACGTGAAAAACGCAGAATATAGAGCATGCTGCGATTTTCACGCAACGCAAAAGTGATGCATGAAAATCACCGCTCATGTGAACAGCCCCATAGAAATGAATGGGTCGGTATTCAGTGCGGGTGCAATGCGTTCAACTCACGCATCGCATCCACGCTGAATACTCGCCCGTGTGAAAGGGGCCTAAAACATGATTTTTTTTTTGTTTCAAAAATAAAATAATTGTGTAAAACTTACCTAATATCTATACTTTTTTTTATTAATGTGTTGCCGCGTCCGTAATAAGTTACTCTATAAAAATATTACATGACCTAACCCCTCAGGTAAACACCGTAAAAAAATAAAAATAAAAACGGTGTAAAAAAAAGCAATTTTTTGTCATCTTACATCACAAAAAGTGTAATAGCAAGCGATCAAAAAGTCATATGCACCCCAAAATAGTGCCAATCAAACAGTCATCTCATCCCACAAAAAATTAGATCCTACCTAAGATAATCGCCCAAAAACTTAAAAAACTATGGCTCTCAGACTATGGAGAAACTAAAACATGTTTTTTTTTTTGTTTCAAAAATGAAATCATTGTGTAAAACTTACATAAATAAAAAAATTGTATACAAATTAGGTATCGCCGCGTCCGTGACAACCTGCTCTATAAAAATACCACATGATCTAACCTGTTGTAAATAACAAAAAAAAAAAGGTGCCAAAACAGCTATTTCCTGTAGTTTCTAAAATCGGGTCACTTTTTTGGAGTTTATACTCTAGGGGTGCATCCGGGGGGCTTCAAATGGGACAATGGTATAAAAAAAAACAGTCCAGCAAAATCTGCCTTCCAAAAACCGTATGGCATTCCTTTCCTTCTGCGCCCTGCCGTGTGCCCATACAGCAGTTTACGACCACATATGGGGGGGTTTCTGTAAACTATAGAATCAGGGCCATAAATATTGAGTTTTGTTTGGCTGTTAACCCTTGCTTTGTAACTGGAAAAAAAATATTAAAATGGCAAATCTGCCAAAAAAGTGCAATTTTGAAATTGTATCTCTATTTTCCAGTAATTCTTGTGGAACACCTAAAGGGTTAACAACGTTTGTAAAATCAGTTTTGAATACCTTGAGGGGTGTAGTTTCTAGACATTTTTGAGTGGTTTCTATTATGTAAGCCTCACAAAGTGACTTCAGACCTGAACTGGTCCTTTAAAAAGTTTTTTTTTTTTTACATTTCTGAGAAATTTCAAGATTTGCTTCTAAGCCTTGTAACATCCCCCAAAAATAAAATATCATTCCCAAATTGATCCAAACATGAAGTAGACATATGGGGAATGTAAAGTAATAACTATTTTTGGAGGTATTACTATGTATTATAGAAGTAGAGAAATTGAAACTTAGAAATTTGCAAATTTTTCCAATTTTTTGGCAAATTTAGTATTTTTTTTATAAATTTTTTTTTTTAACTCTATTTTACTACTGTTCATGAAGTACAATACGTGACGAAAAAACAATATCAGAATGGCCTGGATAAGTCAAAGCGTTTTAAAGTTATCACCACTTAACCACCTCAGCTCCCCTAGCTTAAACCCCCTTAATGACCAGACCACTTTTTACAATTCTGCACTACACTACTTTCACGGTTTATTGCTCGGTCATACAACTTACCACCCAAATGAATTTTACCTCCTTTTCTTCTCACAAATACAGCTTTCTTTTGGTGGTATTTCATTGCTGCTGACATTTTTAATTTTTTTTGTTATTAATCGAAATTGACCGAAATTTTTGCAAAAAAATGAAATTTTTCAGTTGTAAAATTTTTCAAATAAAACTGTATAAATTTTTCTCTAAATTTATTGTTCTACATGTCTTTGATAAAAAAAAAATGCAATGAGTGTATATTTATTGGTTTGCGCAAAAGTTATAACGTTTACAAACTATGGTACAAAAATTGAATTTCCGCATTTTGAAGCAGCTCTGACTTTCTGAGCACCTGTCATGTTTCCTGAGGTTCTACAATGCCCAGACAGTAAAAACACCCCACAAATGACCCCATTTCGAAAAGTAGACACCCTAAGGTATTCGCTGATGGGCATAGTGAGTTCATAGAAGTTTTTATTTTTTGTCACAAGTTAGCGGAAAATTATGATTTTTTTTTTTTTTACAAAGTCTCATATTCCACTAACTTGTGACAAAAAAGAAAAACTTCCATGAACTCACTATGCCCATCACGAAATACCTTGGGGTGTCTTCTTTCCAAAATGGGGTCACTTGTGGGGTATTTATACTGCCCTGGCATTTTAGGGGACCTAAAGCGTGAGAAGAAGTCTGGAATCCAAATGCCTAAAAAATGCCCTGTGAAATCCTAAAGGTGCTCTTTAGAATTTGGGCACCTAGGCTGCAAAAAAAGTGTCATACATGTGGTATAGCCGTACTCAGAAGAAGTAGGGCAATGTGTTTTGGGGTGTATTTTTACATATCCCCTTGCTGGGTGAGAGAAATATCTCTTTAACTAGTCAACTTTTCCCATTTTTTTACACAAAGTTGTCATTTTAGAGAGATATTTCTCTCACCCAGCATGGGAATATGTAAAAAGACACCCCAAAACACATTGCCCAACTTCTCCTGAGTACGGCGATACCACATGTGTGACACTTTTGCAGCCTAGGTGCGCAAAGGGGCCCAAATTCTAAAGAGCACCTTTAGGATTTCACAGGGCATTTTTTACGCATTCTATCAACTTGCCTTGCCCCTCAAAAGTGATCTTTTTATAGCGCTGCAGCGATTTTACGGTGTTCATGCAGTGATCAAAAAAAATAAAAATTCTGTCCATGCGGTGGGGCGGACTGAACGCAAGTGTGCGCACAAGATCAGGCCTGATGGGGCGAACACTGTGTTTTTTGTAGAGCCTATAGAATATGTCCTATTCTTGTCCGCAAAAGGCATTTTCTATATAGTTCTCGCAATGTGCGGATCCGCAAAACACATACGGACGTCTGAATGGAGCCTTACAGGGGGGTGATCAGGGAGTCTAATATGGGGTGATCAGGGGTTATTAATGGGTTAATAAGTGACAGGGCGGGGTGTAGTGTAGTGGTGTTTGGTGCTACTTTACAGAGCTGCCTCTGTCCTCTGGTGGTCGATCCAAGCAAAAGGGACCACCAGAGGACCAGGTAGCAGGTATATTAGACGCTTTTAACAAAACAGCGTCTAATATACCTTTCAGGGGTTAAAAAAAATCGCATCTACAGCCTGCCAGCGAACGGCTCGTTTACCTGCCGTTCCTGTGAACGCGCGCTCCTGTGTGCGCGCGTTCACAGGAAATCTCGCGTCTCACGAAGTGAAAACTCAGCTCTGAAAAAGCTTTTATGCAGACGGATCTTCGGATCCGTCTGTATGAAAGTAGCCTACGGATCACGGACACGGATGCCAATCTTGTGTGCATCCGTGTTTTTTCACGGACCCATTGACTTGAATGGGTCCGTGAACCGTTGTCCGTCAAAAAAATAGGACAGGTCATATTTTTTTGATGGACAGGATACACGGATCACGGAGGCGGATGACAAACGGTGCATTTTCCGAGTTTTCAACGGACCCATTGAAAGTCAATTGTCCGCAGAAAATCACGGAAAACGGAACAACGGCCACGGGTGCACACAACGGTCGTGTGCATGAGGCCTTATGCAGAGGTCATTGTAGAAGGAAAGAATAGATAAGATTTGACAATCACCTATTGTAAATGGTGGATACGGTCTTATCTGTACACAGAGATGATATCATTTCAGGAAGGATTAGAATGAGTTAACTCCAGTAAAGTAATCTGTACAAACCAAGAAATGGCGTAAAATATTAGACATAGTGGCCAGTGTTAAAACTGAAGGATTTATTTTTTTTTGTTTAAATATAAAAGCACTCAAGGAACTACATACTATTCTGTAGGGATGTCCCGATACCGATACCAGTATCGGTATCGGGACCGATACCGGGCATTTGCACGAGTATATGTACTCGTGCAAATGTCCCCGATACCACTGCCGATACCTGTGCGCCGCTTCTATGTGTCCGTCTGCGGCCCCTGCATCTCCCACAGCTAACAGCTTCACACTTCACAGGCAGCAGCAGGCAGTGTAATTGGAGCCTAGAGTGGAAGCTAGGCCCGCCCCTCCCCGCCCTCCAACCAATCAGAGGCAACCAGCACTGACTCACAGCACAGGGAGCGTAGTGCAGGGACTCAGAGAATCGTCTGACAGTTTATTAGTTAAAAGAATCCAATGAGTCACAGACCGTGTCACCGGGTCCCTGCCAGACTTCCTGCTCTGCGGCTCCCTGTAAGTCCGTCCGGGGGGAAGGGGGGGCATTATTAGCATAGCATGTAGTGGAGCTGTGTGTGTACAGGGTGCATGTAGCAGAGCAGGAAGTCTGGGGTGACACAGTCTCTGACTCATTCGATTCGTTTTAACTAATAAACTCTCAGACGATTCTCTGAGTCCCTGCAATAACTATAATTACATCACAGTCTGCTCCACTGCATTCACTGCAGCAGAGCTGTGTTTGCCAGGAGCGAGTCCCTCCAAAGGTGATAGTGTCTGTCTTCTATGGCCCTGGTCCTTCCCTTCCTGCCTGCAAGCTGCACATTGATCTCTAAAAGCAGGCATTAGGGCAAGAAGAAATATACATTACTGTATGATGGCCACAAGACTATTATACTGAGGAGGGAGGGCTTCAAAAATTGTTGTCCTGACTCCTTACAGTAGCGTCTCCTTGTGGCCCCCATACAGTATAACGTCTCCTTGTGGCCCCCATACAGTTTAACGTCTCCTTGTAGCTGCCCCCATACAGTGTAACGTCTCCTTGTGGCTGCCCCCATACAGTATAACGTCTCCTTGTGGCTGCCCCCATACAGTATAACGTCTCCTTGTGGCCCCCATACAGTTTAACGTCTCCTTGTAGCTGCCCCCATACAGTATAACGTCTCCTTGTGGCTGCCCCCATACAGTGTAACGTCTCCTTGTGGCTGCCCCCATACAGTATAACGTCTCCTTGTGGCTGCCCCCATACAGTGTAACGTCTCCTTGTGGCCCCCATACAGTGTAACGTCTCCTTGTAGCTGCCCCCATACAGTATAACGTCTCCTTGTGGCTGCCCCCCATACAGTATAACGTCTCCTTGTGGCTGCCCCCATACAGTATAACGTCTCCTTGTGGCTGCCCCCATACAGTATAACGTCTCCTTGTGGCTGCCCCCATACAGTATAACGTCTCCTTGTGGCTGCCCCCATACAGTATAACGTCTCCTTGTGGCTGCCCCCATACAGTATAACGTCTCCTTGTGGCTGCCCCCATACAGTATAACGTCTCCTTGGAATGTTATAGTTCTGTTTTTGGGCCTTTTGGTTGGTCAGTGGTCAGAAAATACATGTGTGTGTATTTTATTGTTAAAATTAGTATCGGTGAGTACTTAAATAAAAGTATCGGTACTCGTACTCAGTCTTAAAAAAATGGTATCGGGACATCCCTACTATTCTGGAACTCATATTCAAACCCGCAGACCAGGGTGGTGCTCTAGTAGTCATGGACAAAACGATGTACCTCAGGGAAGTCACTAAACAACTTGCAGACTCCAATACATATGAACCCTCAGTAAAATCAGGACCGTACTTGAACTACACTGACCAAAAATATAAACACAACACTTACGGTTTTGCTCCCATTTTGCATGAGCAGTACTCAAAGATCTGAAACATTTTCTTCATACACAAAAGACCCATTACTTTCAAATATTGTTCACAAATCTGTCTAAATCTGTTAGTGAGCACTTCTCCTTTACGGAGATAATCCATCCCACCTCACAGGGGTGGCATATCAAGGTGCTGATTAGACAGCATGAATATTGCACAGGTGTGCCTCAGACTGCCCACAATAAAAGTCCACTCTGAAATGTGCAGTTTGAGTGGCCCATGGTGGGGTTATGGTATGGGCAGGTGTATGTTATGCACAACGAACACAGGTGCATTTTATTGATGGCATTTTGAATGCACAGAGATACCGTGACTAGATCCTGAGGCCCATTGTTGTTCCATTCATCCACGACCATCACCTCATGTTGCAGCATGATAATGCACGGCCAGTGGCGTTGCAAGGGGGGTGCGGACCACACCCCATTGATGGGGTGACACCAGCAGGGCCGGCATTTACGAGTCATTTGTATTGCCGTCCTCAGGAGAGGGAAAGATGTGTATGGGATTCGAACCCACGACCTTCTGTCAGCGATGCAGCCTCTTCCTGGGTCCCGCCCTGTATGTCCATATATGGAGTCAGTGCTTGTGTATTCTAATTTAGCCTGTATTTCAAAAAAGTTTCTGCTGGGATTCGAACCCACGACCTTCCTGTATCAGAGGCAAAGCACTTACCCACACAGCCATAAGATCTGCCTTGCTACTGACTGAAAAAATATGAGACTTCTACTGTTATAGCTGGCTAAGTGTACATCTATACACATGACAGCTGCCCCATCACACCCAGCACTGCTATATCTCTATATGACAGCTGTCCCAGCACACTCAGCTCTGCTATATCTCTATATATGATAGCTGCCTCAGCACACCCAGCTCTGCTACATCTAATACACATGACAGCTGCACCAGCACACTCAGCTCTACTATATCTTTATATATGACAGCTGCCCCAGCAAACCCAGCTCTGCTACATCTATACACATGACAGCTGCCCAAACACACCCAGCTCTGCTACATCTATACACATGACAGCTGTCCCAGCACACTTAGCTCTGCTATATCTCTATATATCTATCTACTGTATAGCAATACTTAGAGATATATAGATGTAGCAGAGCTGGGTGTGCTGGGGCAGCTGTCATATATAGAGATATATTAGAGCTGAGTATGCTGGTGCAGCTGTCATGTGTATTAGATGTAGCAGAGCTGGGTGTGCTGGGGCAGTTATCATACACTGCTCAAAAAAATAAAGGGAACACAAAAATAACACATCCTAGTCCTGAATTAATTAAATATTCTTCTGAAATACTTTGTTCTTTACATAGTTGAATGTGCTGACAACAAAATCACACACAAATTTAAAAATGGAAATCAAATTTTTCAACCCATGGAGTTGGAGTCTGGATTTGGAGTCACACTCAAAATTAAAGTGAGAAAACACACTACAGGCTGATCCAACTTTGATGTAATGTCCTTAAAACAAGTCAAAATGAGGCTCAGTAGGGTGTGTGGCCTCCACGTGCCTGTATGACCTCCCTACAACGCCTGTGCATGCTCCTGATGAGGTGGCGGACAGTCTCCTGAGGGATCTCCTCCCAGACCTGGACTAAAGCATCTGCCAACTCCTGGACAGTCTGTGCTGCAACAAGACATTGGTGGAGAGAGCGAGACATGATGTCCCAAATGTGCTCAATTGGATTCAGGTCTGGGGAACAGGCGGGCCAGTCCATAGCATCAATGCCCTCGTCTTGCAGGAACTGCTGACACACTCCAGCCACATGAGGTCTAGCATTGTCTTGCATTAGGAGGAACCCAGGGCCAACTGCACCAGCATATGGTCTCACAAGGTGTCTGAGGATCTCATCTCGGTACCTAATGGCAGTCAGGCTACCTCTGTTGATCACATGGAGGGCTGTGCGGCCCTCCAAAGAACTGCCACCCCGCACCATTACTGACCCAATGCCAAACCGGTCATGCTGGAGGCAGCAGAACGTTCTCCATGGCGTCTCAAGACTCTGTCACGTCTGTCACATGTGCTCAGTGTGAACCTGCTTTCATTTGTGAAGAGCACAGGGCGCCAGTGGCTGTCCATATATGGACATACAGGGCACAGGAAGAGGCTGCATCGCATCGCTGACATGGAGGTAAGTAGAAGTGGTTTTTTTTTGTTTGTTTTTTTGAATACCCGACTGTTTTTGCCATGGGGGGAGCGGGAGGCACTTGATACTGGCACATGGGGGGGAGGGGGGTTGGCACCTGATACTGGCACGTGAGGGGGGTTGGCACCTGATACTGGCAAATGGGGGGAAGGAGATGGCACTATGATACTGGGACATGGGGGGGAAGAGAGGCACTCGATACTGGCACTTTGGGGGGGGGAGATGGCATGGCACTATGATACTGGCACATGGGGGGGGGGGGGGGAGAGAGGCACTTGGTACTGACACTTTTTGGCCGGGAGGAGAGAGGCACTTGATACTGGCACTTTTTGGGGGGGGGAGGAGAGAGGCACTTTATACTGGCACTTTTTGGGGGGGAGATGGCATGGCACTATGATACTGGCACATGGGGGGGGGGGGGGTCGTGTACATAAGGCCTTATGCAGAGGTCATTGTAGAAGGAAAGAATAGATAAGATTTGACAATCACCTATTGTGAATGGTGGATACGGTCTTATCTGTACACAGAGATGATATCATTTCAGGAAGGATTAGAATGAGTTAACTCCAGTAAAGTAATCTGTACAAACCAAGAAATGACGTAAAATATTAGACATAGTGGCCAGTGTTAAAACTGAAGGATTTTTTATTTTTTTTGTTTAAATATAAAAGCACTCAAGGAACTACATACTATTCTGGAACTCATATTCAAACCCGCAGACCAGGGTGGTGCTCTAGTAGTCATGGACAAAACGATGTACCTCAGGGAAGTCACTAAACAACTTGCAGACTCCAATACATATGAACCCTCAGTAAAATCAGGACAGTACTTGAACTACACTGACCAAAAATATAAACGCAACACTTACGGTTTTGCTCCCATTTTGCATGAGCAGTACTCAAAGATCTGAAACATTTTCTTCATACACAAAAAACCCATTACTTTCAAATATTGTTCACAAATCTGTCTAAATCTGTTAGTGAGCACTTCTTCTTTACCGAGATGGGAGAGGGAAGGAGAGAGGCACTTGATACTGGCACTTTTTGGGGGGGAGATGGCATGGCACTATGATACTGGCACATGGGGGGGGGAGGAGAGAGGCACTTGATACTGGCACTTTTGGGGGGATGAGAGAGGCACTTGTTACTGGCACTTTTTTGGGGGGGGGGGGGGGAGAGGCACTTGATACTGGCACTTTTGGGGGGGAGATGGCATGGCACTATGATACTGGCACATGGGGGGGAGGAGAGAGGCACTTGATACTGGCACGTGGGGGGGGAGGAGAGAGGCACTTGATACTGGCACTTTTTTTGTGGGGGGGAGATGGCACTATTATAATGGGACATGGGGGTGGAGGAGAGAGGCACTTGATACTGGCACTTGGGGGGGAGGAGAGAGGCACTTGATACTGGCACTTTTGATGAGAGAGGCACTTGATACTGGCACTTTTGGGGGGGGGGATGGGAGATGGCACTATGATACTGGGACATGGGGTGGGAAGAGAGAGGCACTTGATACTGGCACATGGGGGGGTTTGGCACTATGATACTGGCACATGGTGGGAAGGAGAGAGGCACTTGATACTGGCACTTTTTTTGGGGGGGGGGGAGATGGCACTATGATACTAGGACATGGGGGGAGAGAGAGAGGCACTTGATACTGGCACATGGGGTGGTTTGGCACTATGATACTGGCACATGGGGGTTGGGAAGGAGAGAGGCACTTGATACTGGCACATTGGGGGGGTAGATGGCACTATGATACTGGGAGTATGTGGGGGGGGGGAGGCACATGATGGGGGGGCATCTATGGGGACACTTACTGGCACATTATTGGGGGGCATTATGGGGGACACTAGGCCGGCAGCCTGTCAAAGGCCGGACATTGAGAGCATCTACTGGGGCACTATATATGGGGCATTTTATACTGGTACATTATGGGGGGCACTAGCAGGAAGGGGGGAGAGGAGCACTATGGGGGAATTTTCTGGGAGCACTATATAGGGGTATTTTATACTGACACATTATGGGGGCACTATGGGGACATTAGCTCAACTGGGGGGATACAAGGGGGTATTTTTGCACTGTCACATTATAAGGAGAATTTTTTCTACTGGGGGGGGGGGGGGCATTATGGTGGGCTTTATTACTCCCCCATGGTATGACCCCCTAGTAGCAGCACCAGCCTCTCCCTGCTCTGCTATTCCTCTGCCCCTTCTCCAAATCCTTATTATGAAATCTTTCTCATTAGGAAAAAACACAACATCAGCTCCGCCGAGCCCCCGGCCAAGTGTTGAAGTGGCGTCCGAAATCCCCAAGGGCCAAGCCAAGTAATTGTAAGTTTTCATGTGGAATATGTTTGTTATACACATATAGCATACACTGTGCCACACAATATACAGTATACCTCTACACTGTGCCACACAATGTACAGTATACCGCTACACTGTGCCCCACAATATACAGTATACCGCTACACTGTGTAGTCTGTGCTATAAGCGCCATTGTTTTGTGGCAGCGGACAGAAAATAAACTGGAAGTGCCTCTCCCGAGACCAGGCTCTGACTGCTAGGGGGATCTGCTGAGCTAACGGATGCCCCCTATGGCAGTAGCACCACCATAGCCCCCTTATATGGCAAAAAAAATATTGCTTCGGGGAGGGGGGGGGGGGGGGTGACACCATTTTCTTCCGCACCGGGTGACACCAGCCCTAGCAACGCCACTGTGCATGGCCCCATATTTCAAGGATCTGTACACAATTCCTGGAAGCTGAAAACATCCCAGTTCTTCCAGGCCAGCATTCTCACCGGACATGTCACCTATTAAGCATGTTTGGTGATATGCTCTGGATCAGCGTATACAACAGCTTGTTCCAGTTCCTGCCAATATTCTGCAACTTCGCACAGCTATTGAAGAATGAACTGGAGTGGACCAACATTCCCCAAGCCACAGTCAAGATACTAATACTGACTGGTTTTCCAGTCACAAACAAACAAAAACGGGGGACTAAAGGTGAAAACTAATAATGGCACGGTGCCGTTAGTCATAAGCAAAAAGGGGACTCAAGTGGCTAAAAATGTCTATAAGAGATCCAATGTCATAATAAACCATAGCGATGCGCTATTTACGATCGGCACATCATTATGCGCTGTTAGATGAAGAGTCCCACGAGAAAGATGGGCTGTGGTAATTGACCCCCAGCATTTTAAACACTCTCCCATCCCATCTGGGCCCTCCTTACCAACCAAAGGCTGTGAGGATACAGATTAATTCAGAGATGTAGGGTACACACATTATTAGCATCTCACCCTCCTCAGTGCACGTTGTGATGTTACCCTTATAAAATGTGTGGCCCACTAACATTGCCTTATTGTAAATATTGTCACATACAATATCCTGACACTTCTGGGTATCTGTAATGAACCCATGAGTCTAATTAGGGGCTTAATGTATCACTGCAAAAAGGATGAAAAGAAAATCACAAGAACTGCATCATCCTGTGTATCCCACAGTAAATCATCACCAACATATCATCCAAACATAGATATATACTGATCTTATCATTAGATCCTGATCCATAAGGGCTAAGATTGTCACCCTTATACGTGTCTGTGACGTTTTTTTGAGGTATTGTGTATACAAACAAGTGATGCATTGTGGGGGGTGCCAGTTAGGTTAAGTCAGCTTAACCTGAAACAATCAGTAGGGGATAAAGGGCACCCAAATTATTGAGAATTCTTCAATTGTTGTAAGAGCGGATATCCAATTGTCAGGACTCAAACCATAAAAATGTATCATTAGTCCACCCATGATCCAGTAAGTAATGGGGACTAAATAAAAAATTATTAAAGGGGTTTTGAGGGAACATAAAAAAATCTTAAAACATCATCTAAAGATCATACAATCTGCTATGGATTATAACCTTGTAACTGTCAAGCAATTTTGCTTCCACAATTCATACTTCATGCTCCCAGTAAATCCTGTTGTTTACAGCCCTGAAGTTCCTGGTGGGAGTGGATTAGCTTAGACCAAAGAAATTCCCATAGTTCTGTGCGCCTCCAGTTCAAGACAGTTTGTAAACGCCCACTACACCTTTCTCATTAGTGAAGCCTCAACCACTACACCCTCTGTTCATCAGCCTGGGCTGTTTCTTCCTGTTTCCTCCCACACCGCTTCAGTGAAAGTGAACTACACCCACCCCTGATTCTGGAACCAGAGTAGGGGAAAAAGCAGCACAAGCGCAGAAGTGTTCTATGCGCGCTTGCCCTATTCATGCTGAAGTTCGGCCCTCCCACTGATCAAAGTCTCCCCCCCCTTCTTCCTTGGTGATGGTCTAACAACTTCAAAACCTTGAAACTTAATTGCCCCCGTGTTTGCATTGTGACATTCAACTACGTGTCGTGACACAGAGGTATCAGATTTTTCCGATTTTGGTGGCCGCCTTACGGCCATACTAGCGCCGGAGCACTACATCTGAGAGACGTAGCGCCATGTTGCTATAACAATTGAACTTTAGCTCCATACTGTGCTTGCACTTGAGGGCTCCTGATACACTGTATCTTGTAGAAATACGTCGAGCCACGGCATAAAGAGAGCCAGAGCATAGAGATCAATACTCTGATATGAGCAGTGTCTGCAACTTTAGTAACATATAGCTTAATAGGCAGCGTGCGTGCTGGGCTGACTTCCAGCTGCCTGGCTGGCAGCAAGAGTGCAACGTGCAGCAGGATAGAATACAGTGAGGAACAGAAGTATTTGAACACCCTGCGATTTTGCAAGTTCTCCCACTGGAGGGGTCTGAAATTTACATTGTTAGGTGCATTCCCACTCAAAATTGTAGACCTCCACAAGGCTGGAAAGGGCTATGGGGCAATTGCCAAGCAGCTTGCTGAAAATAGATCAACTGTTGGAGCAATTGTTAGAAAATGGAAGAGGCTAAAGACGACTGTCAGTCTCCCTTGGACTGGGGCTCCATGCAAGATATTACCTTGTGGGATAACACTGATGATAAGAAAGGTGAGGAATCAGCCCAGAACTACAAGGGAGCAGCTGGTCAATGACATGAAGAGAGCTGGGGTCACAGTTTCAAAGGTACTTGTTGGTAGAACTCTACGCCATCATGGTTTCAAATCATGCATTGCACGGAAGGTTCCTCTGCTCAAGTCATCACATGTTCCGGCCCGTCTGAAGTTTGCCAATGATCATCTGGAAAGTCATGTGGTCAGATGAGACCAAAGTAGAAATTTTTGGTCTAAACTTCACTTGTCGTGTTTGGAAGAAAAAGAAGAATGAGTTGCATCCCAAGAACACCATCCCTACTGTGAAGCATGAGGGTGGTAACATCATGCTTTGGGGGTGCTTTTCTGCGAAGGGGACAGGACGACTGCACTGTATTAAGGAGAGGATGAATTGGGCCATTTATTGTGAGATTTTGTGCAACAACCTCCTTTCCTCAGAGCATTGAAAATGGGTCGTGGCTGGGTCTTCCAACAGGACAACGACCCGAATTACACAGCCAGGATAACCAAGAAGTGGCTCCATAAGAAGCATATCAAGATTCTGGAATGGCCTAGCCAGTCTCCAGACCTAAATCTAATAGAACATCTTTGGAGGGAGCTGAAACTCTGTGTTGCTCACAGATCTAGAAAAGATCTGTGTGGAGGAGTGGGCCAAAATTCCTGTTGCAGTGTGTGCAAACCTGGTCGAACTACAGGAAACATTTGACCTCCTGTAATTGCAAGCAAAGGCTTCTGTACCAAATATTAACAGATTTTCTCAGGTGTTCAAATGCTTATGTTTAGCAGTGCAAGACAAATTCTTAAAAAAAAAATCATACAATGTGATTTCCTGAATTTATATATTTTTTTTTATTCTGTAGGTGCATATGAATTTCAGACCCCTCCATGATTTCTAAGTGGGAGAACTTGCAAAATCGCAGGGTGTTCAAATACTTCTGTTCCTCACTGTATACACTGATAATGACACAGTGTGTTCTCTTTATTAGGTATTGCAGCCATCCATTTGAGCCGTTAGATTTTAGGCTAGTAAACTTGGTCCAGTTCAGAATAATAAGCCTGGTACTAAGTTTGGCCCATTATCACTGATGCACTGAACTCACTTAGGGCTCATGCATACGGCCGTGGCCGTATTGCGGTACGCATACAGTGGGTCCGCAATACACGGGCAACGGCCCTGTGCACCCCGCATCACGGATGATGACCCATTCACCTGAATGGGAATGCAATCTGGGAGATGCGGTGCAGAATGGAGGCACGGATCGGAAGCCCACGGAACTACTACCGAGTGCTTCCATGGGTTTTCTGTCCGTGCCTCCGCACTGCAAAAAAAAGTAGTGCATGTACGGACCATCTGATGCAGATCGCGAACCCCATTCAAGTGAATGGGTCCGCGATCTTCATGCGGCTGCTCCACGCTCAGTTCCGTGTATTGCGGACGGCAATTTGCAGTCCGCAGCACAGGCCCGGCGAACACACGGTCGTGTGCATAAGCCCTTATTGTGTGTGTAGCTGAGCAGTTGAATATGGTGCTTGAGCTCCTTGTGTGAGCTGCAACCTGTAAGTGCATCATTGGCATACACAAACAATTTTGATGCATTAGTGGATCCTTCTCAACTTTTGTATTAACTAAAAAACCCTTTCAGGATCCTGCCATATTTCACCTTAAGTACCAGGCCATTTTTGGAAATTTGACATGTAACTTTGTAGTAATATCTTTGGAACGCTTTTACTTATCCAAGCCATTCTGAGATTGTTTTCTCATGACACATTGTACTTTATGATAGTGATAAATTTCAGTCAATATTTTTCATTTTTTTAAAAATCCCAAATTTACAAAAAAAAAAATGAAAAATTTGCAACTTTCCAAATTTCAATTTCTCTGCTTTTAAAACAAATAGTGATACCTCATATAATAGTTTTTACTTTACATCTCACTTTACAGGAGAAATCAAAAGTTAAAAAAATAAAGTTAAATGACCCCCAGAGGTCTTGTGTGACCTCATGGGGGGCACAAAGTGTAAAAAAAAAAAATTGTGTTTTGAAAAAAAAAAAAAGTTTCACATTTAAAAAATCCCCCCCCCCCCCCCAAATCCGTTATTTAAAAAAAATTAAAAATATAATAATAAAATAAAATATTACATATTTGTTATCACCGCGTCCACAATGACCAGCTCTATAATATCATATGATCTACCCCATCAGATGAACACCGTAAAAAAAATATATATATAAACCTTACGCCAAAATAATTTTTTTTGTTGGCTCACCTCCCAAAAAACATAATGTTAATCAATTAAAAAGTTGTATGTACCCCAAAATGATAGCAATAAAAACGTCACTTCATCTTGCAAAAAATGACCCCACACACCAGACCATAGCCAGAAAAATAAAAATAAATACGGCTTTAAGAAAATATTTGGTATTGCCGCGTCCGTAACAATTGGCTCTACAAAAATATCACATGATTTTCCCCATCAAGTGCATGGTGTAAAAAAATAAAAATAAAACAATTATGCCAAAACATCTTTGGAAACTAGGGGATAAGGTGCCAGTTTTATTGGTACTATTTTTGGGTACATATGATTTTTTGATCATTCATTATAACACTTCATAAGCTCCTTGAATCTCCCCACAGGGCCTCCCTCTGTGTCCGAATCCAGGAGAATGGATATAAAATTCTTACTAGATGGTACAATACGCCAGATAAGTCTGCACTTTTCTCTCAAACTGCTTCGGACACATGCTGGAGGTGCCTTCAGGGGAAAGGGACTTTCCTTCACATATGGTGTACTTGCCCCCTTATAACCAAATGGTGGTCCGAGATATTTTCTCTGGCAAACAAAATCTGTCACTTTCCAACCATCTCCTCAGTTGGCTCTACTATCCCTTAATCAAGAAAAGGGCCATTCACATCCACCCTTCATCTTCTTGCAAATGCTGATAGCCGCTCGCCTCTTATTTCCTAGATACTGGATGCAAATCCAAACCCCCTCTATAGAACAATGGCTACAAAAAGTTGACCAAATCCATAGGTTCGAGGAACTGTCCTCATGGGAAACTCGCACACACATCGCATTCATAAAAAAATGGCTCCCCTGGTCAACCTATAGAGCCCCCAAAAACAAAAACATCCTCAGCCCCCATGTTCCATGAGTCAAATATAGGACGACAACAGATTAGTACCACTCCTCCGTTAATGCCTTACACACCGGTCACCCACGGGCCATCACCTTTTTATAGTACAAAGGTCCGCACCTTATTCACCCATTTATTAGTATTTTGTATCTTAATACTCAGCTGGACCAGTTGTGATGTGATTATTTACCGCTACCATATCTCATTCTCTTAAAGGGATTCTGTCACCTGCTTTTACCATTTTAAGCTGGCACCATCGCTATGTTGACTAAAGTACCTTATTTCCAGCAGTCTTCTTTTTACTTATTTTCGTTTTGTAGTTTTGATATAAAAGCGATTTTTATGTTATGCTAATTAGGGTCCAAGGTGCCCAGAAGGGCGTTTTTTTTCATTCTCCGGAGCCCAGTGACGCCCCCCTGCAGTGCCCAGCCCGCCTTTATTTGAATTCCAAGGACGCCTCCTGATCATCAAATAACCTCCCACAGCCCCGGCAAACTGTTCCGCCCCCTCCCCACGTCATAGTCTACCTTATAGAAATGCCCCGTCCTTCTTCCTGTCTGCGGCCAGAAAACTCGCGCAGGAGCAGTACCGCCTGGGCGATCATCAACGTCCTGAGGGCAACAGCGCTCAGGTCACATCACTGGGCTCGGCGCATGCCCAGTGAGACTTTTGAGGCTGTTGCCCTCAGGAGGTTGATGATCGCGCAGGCCGCTGGCAGTACTGCGCCTGTGCGAGTTTTCTGGGATGGTAAGCTGTATGGAAGGCTTGGGTCACCCCTAATGCTTGCATAACTCCTCTCATCACTTCACCTGTAAAGTGGGAACCTCTGTTTTACTCAATAACTTCAGGAACACCATACCTGCATATCAGTTCACTGACCAGTTTCTTTGCAGTGTTCTTGGCACTGGCTTTGGCTATTGGAAAGGCTTTCGGCCAACCTGAAAAGAGATCAACACACAAGAACAAACCTACCTTTGGTAGTTGTATGTAGTCTATCAGCAGTCTTTGAAACGGGTAAAGTGGCCTAGGGGTGTGCTTGCTTGGAGTCTTCACCACTTTGCCTGGATTATTCAATGCACAGACTATACATCCTTGCACAAAACGGCTGCAACTGTAGAGAACCCCGGAGCAATCCAGCCAATATTTACCACACCACTTACCATGGCAGCTTTTGACAGATGTGTAGGCCCATGGGCCTCCTAAACCATAGCTGGGTACAGAGGGTGTGGCAGGCAGATTCTGTCTTTGTTTCTCCATAGTGCTTGGTCATCTGGCCCACTCCCTTGTTTAGTCCATAGTTCTTTTTCTTCAGGTGGGGCCTGCTTAGACAATTTGACAAGAATGTCTTTAGATATATTCACAGGTTTTAAGGCTCTTACCGGGGTGGCATCAGCATTCAGTAGCCGGAGCACAGCTAGCGTGGCTGCCTTATCAGCTCTGTCATTGCTTTTTACCTCTGCCGTGGTACACCTTGTATGAGTCTTTACTTTCACAATAGCAACTTCTTCTGGCAACAGTAAAGAGTTCATTAGTTCAATCACAGAGTCTTTGTTTTTAATGAACTGACCTGCAGAAGTCAAAAAGTCTCTAGCCCGCCATATGGGTCCATAGTCATGTGCAATACCTGGAGTCCGTGTAGATGTTCACCTTCTTCTCTTCGGACATTTACACGCCTCAGTGAGTGCCTTCAACTCTTGCGCAGACATGTGCGGAGGAAGTGGTTCAGCAACGGCTACCTCATGCTGTGTGACCACTGCATATCTAGTGTGGGACCGGCGGCCATCTTCTCCCATAAACCTGCTTCCATCTACAAAATACTCAACATCAGGGTTATCAAGAGGTTTTTCATGCACATGAGAAAATCCAGAAGTTTCTTGTTGCATCAACTCTATACAATCATCAGAATTATTTTCAGCTAAATCAGACAGAAGCTACCTGTGCTGCCCTCCCCCATTTCTGAATCTGTGATTGGTAACAAAGTAGCAGGATTCAGAGTATTACGTCTTTTGAAAGAAATATTGTCTGGCATGAGGAGGGCACATTGGAGTCTGAGTTGTCTAGCCATAAAAATATGTTTCGGTTGCACCTGTGTGAGAATGCCCTGTATGTCATGGAGAGTTTGCACAATTGCCGGGTAGTCCAACACTACTGAGGTGCTTTCTGTCATTGCCTGCACTGCCTTGACTGCCCTGATGCAGGAGGGGGCGCCTCGAGCAACAGGATCTAATCTAGCTGAGAAGTATGCCACTGGGCGTTGACGTTCACCATGCTTCTGAGTATGCACAGCAGTACTGTGACCCTGCATTTCTGAACAGAACAGGTTAAATTCCTCATCATGCTTTGGAATACCTAGGGCTGGAGAAAAGCATCAATTTGACTGTCCACTGCTCTCTCCTGGGCATGACTGAGGGAAGTGGGTCGGGGTACTGCTTCACTCGAGGGGGCTGACATCCTGACTTAAGATACACAGTAACCGGAGACATAGTGAGTTTCCCTATGTCTGTTCATCATTTTTTCTTTTTATAATATCCAGAATAAAGTAATTTCACTCCTTTTTTACCTAAAACCAGAGCACACACCTTCCTGTGTTTTTGTGATGCTTCCATCAGTAAAGCTGATTTCGCTCACAGAGATATAAAGAAATATTTCCCATACATTAACACACACACAAGTCTTTGAACTTATTAAAGGGTTTCTATCACTTCGTATGACATAATTAGCTGTCAGACACTAGCAATCTGCTAGTGTCTGCTCTGGCCAACCATCCTACTATAATCACTTGTGGGGCAGCGGTTTTGCTAAAAAACTAACTTTTATAAATATGCTAATGAGCCTCTAGGTGCTATGTGGGCGTCATTAGCACCTAGAGGCTCCGTCTACCTTCATACACAGCCGCCGCCCAGCGCGTCCCTCCAGCCCGCCCATGTCCTCCTCCGTGTGACGCAGCGGCCGAATTCTCGCGCATGCGCCGTGCGCGGCTGTATTCGGCGCATTCGAGATGTCTGAGCTCGGAGCGGTCAGACATTCAATGCGCATGCGCGGATGTATTCGGCGCATGCGCATTGAATGTATGACCGCTCCGAGCTCAGACATCTCAAATGCGCCGAATACAGCCGCGCATGGCGCATGCGCGAGAATTCGGCCGCTGCGTCACACGGAGGAGGACATGGGCGGGCTGGAGGGACGCGCTGGGCGGCGGCTGTGTATGAAGGTAGACGGAGCCTCTAGGTGCTAATGACGCCCACATAGCACCTAGAGGCTCATTAGCATATTTATAAAAGTTCGTTTTTTAGCAAAACCGCTGCCCCACAAGTGATTATAGTAGGATGGTTGGCCAGAGCAGACACTAGCAGATCGCTAGTGTCTGACAGCTAATTATGTCATACGAAGTGATAGAAACCCTTTAACAAATAACATTTTCTGGAGCTCCATACACTCACACTGAGTACCTCACATCCATTGCCTTGTTATTTTCTCTTAAAATTGCAGACAGTGTTCTCGCTATCACACATTCCAATGCTGTGACGTCACTCCCCCGCAGCTGCAAGCAGCCCCTGCATTCTCCCCTCTGTCACACTCTTCATACTCAGCTTTCCGTCTCCATATGTTCTCT
This sequence comes from Bufo bufo, assembly GCF_905171765.1. Classification (NCBI taxonomy): domain Eukaryota; kingdom Metazoa; phylum Chordata; class Amphibia; order Anura; family Bufonidae; genus Bufo; species Bufo bufo. Next base: position 280,113,417 of record NC_053391.1, read on the forward strand.
ATCTCAGCAAACAGAGTTCCTACGGGTTCTGCGACATATTCACTGGGCAACAGGTCACACAGATACACGGACAGGCAAGACATGATACTTCCTCTGTGCTACACCGAGCAAGTTTCCACACTCAGTTCTCCATTTGAATCACATCCTGTAATCGTCCACAGTCCATCTGCATACATCTCTACTGTCTTTTTTCTACTCTCTCTCTCACGATTGGTCTGGCAGTTTTCCTCTTTTTCTCCCTGGACTTACTTGGTATGGTCCCCATGGTCTGTCTCAGTCCAATCCCAGGATTTGGGTCTGGCTCACAAGGCACTTTAACACCCCAAATACTAAATTAAGTCCTTCCAGGAAGGCAGACGTGAGAAGTTTCTCAGATTTGTCCCACGGCATCCCACCCCATGTCAGTCCAGAAAGTTCTTAGTCTTGACTCAAAGGAGACTACATCCTCTTTAGCCTCCTGCACTACGTCCTTCATGCTCTGTGAACTCTCATCCTACTTTGTCCTGGCCCATCTACCAAAAGTCCTGCAGTACTCTGTCCCTGACTGTTCTGTCTTCTCCCAATCCCACCAGGCCACATTTTTCACTTTGTCGCCCTCTAGGGTATTCTTAACCGAGCTATACTGTGCGTCCCCTAACTTCAGGGCTACCAAGTCATTTAATAAGTCTGCCCATGGTGCTCTGTAAGTGGCCTGTATCTGTTGTAACATTCAGGATGTGGGCATGGGTCGCGTCAGTAGGTCAGGTATACTTGACAGTAGTTCCAGTTGGTCCTTACGACTCCAGGGAACATACTGTATAAGGTGCTGTTGAAGATAATGGGGAGCCTGAGGAGGTAGTTCTGCCTGTTGACCATCTTGGCCATCTCCACTACCAGCTCCATCGGCGGTGGGAGCCTGAGGGACCTGTGGTATAATCCCTGTCCTCAATAGCACTGGATATAATCCAGTGCTGTATCTGGGGGCACCACACGCTCTGCAGGTTTCAGTCCAACCTGGATTCTGATTCCCACAGGTCCTGCATATCCATCCCTCCAGTCCCTGTGCAGGGGCTGTGGGAGAGGCATGCGCCCTTGGAGGATTATATGGTGGTGGACCTCCAGATTTTACCTTTTAAGTTACCTCTTCAGGGGTTTGTAGTACAACTTTACCCTGTAAACGTGTGCCTTCCAACCTTCGGTTTCTATCTCTCTTGCTACCTTAACCTCTTAAGGACACATGACGTACCGGTACGTCATGATGTCCTGGTACTTAAGGACACATGACGTACCGGTACGTCATGTGTTGTTCCGATCACTGCCGCCCGGCCGGCAGTGATCGGAACCCGGTGCCTGCTCAAATCATTGAGCAGGCACCTAGGCTAAATGCGCGGGGGGGTCCCGTGACCCCCCCATGTCGGCGATCGCGGCAAACCGCAGGTCAATTCAGACCTGCGGTTTGCTGCGATTTCTGCAGTTTCAGAAACTTTATATGCCTAAAAAGTGTTTTATTCACCCCCCCCCTGCACCCCCGAATGATTTTTATGGTGGCGGGAGGTGCAGGGGGAGGGTTGCGGGCGGTGTGGGCGGTGCAGGAGGAGGGCCGTGCGGCAGGCGGGATCGCGATCCCCCGCCCGCCTCCCCTTGAAAATTCATTGGTGTTCAGTGGGTATACCAGGGTGCAAGCACATTGCTGGCACCCTGGTATAAACGGCTGACATCTGCGATGCGATGTCAGCCGTTTAACCCTTTCCATACAGCGGTCCGTACGGACCGCTGTATGGAAAAGGTTAACAGCGCAGGGAGCTCCCTCCCTCTCCCATCGGGGGGCTGCTGTGCCTTTGCAGCCCCCCGATGGAGAGGGAGAGAGCCCCCAGACAGCCCCCCGAGAGATCCCCTCCTTACCCTTCCCCGTCTGCGAAGTTCTGAGCAGACGGGGAAGGTTCCCATGGCAACAGGACGCCTCTCAGGCGTCCTGCTGTCCATGGTGCTGAACAGATCTGTGCTGAAAGGCATAGATCTGTTCAGTGTAAGTAAAATACAGTGCAGTACAATATATATTGTTCTGTACTGTATTATACAGACATCAGACCCACTGGATCTTCAAGAACCAAGTGGGTCTGGGTCAAAAAAAAGTGAATAAAAGTGAAAAAAAAGTAAAAATCTAAAAACACATTTATCACTGATAAAAAATGAAAAAAATAAAATTCCCTACACATGTTTGGTATCGCCGCGTCCGTAACGACCTGATCTATAAAACGGTCATGTTACTTTACCCGAACGGTAAACATCATAAAAATAAAAAATAAAAAACTATGATGAAATTGAAATTTTGCCCACCTTACTTCCCAAAAAAGGTAATAAAAGTGATCAAAAAACTCGCATGTACGCCAAAATTGTAACAATCAAACCGTCATCTCATCCCGCAAAAATCATACCCTACCCAAGATAATCGCCCAAAAACTGAAAATACTATGGCTCTTAGACTATGGAGACACTAAAACATCATTTTTTTTGTTTCAAAAATGAAATCATTGTGTAAAACTTACATAAATAAAAAAAAAAGTATACATATTAGGTATCGCCGCGTCCGTATCGCCCGGCTCTATAAAAATATCACATGATCTAACCCCTCAGATGACCACCGTAAAAAAATAAAAATAAAAACGGTGTAAAAAAAGCCATTTTTTGTCATCTTACGTCACAAAAAGTGTAATAGCAAGCAATCAAAAAGTCATATGCACCCCAAAATAGATGCCAATCAAACCGTCATCTCATCCCGCAAAAAATGAGACCCTACTTAAGATAATCGCCCAAAAACTGAAAAAACTATGGCTCTTAGACTATGGAGACACTAAAACATTTTTTTGGTTTTAAAAATGAAATCATTGTGTAAAACTTACATAAATAAAAAAAATTGTATACATATTAGGTATCGCCGCGTCCGTGACAACCTGCTCTATAAAATTACCACATGATCTAACCTGTCAGATGAATCTTGTAAATAACAAAAAAAAAAATGGTGCCAAAAAAGCTATTTCTTGTTACCTTGCCGCACAAAAAGTGTAATATAGAGCAACCAAAAATCATATGTACCCTAAACTAGTACCAACAAAACTGCCACCCTATCCCGTAGTTTCTAAAATGGGGTCACTTTTTTGGAGTTTCTACTCTAGGGGTGCATCAGGGGGGCTTCAAATGGGACATGGTGTAAAAAAAAACAGTCCAGCAAAACCTGCCTTCCAAAAACCATATGGTGTTCCTTTCCTTCTGCGCCCTGCCGTGTGCCCGTACAGCGGTTTACGACAACATATGGGGTGTTTCTGTAAACTACAGAATTAGGGCCATAAATAATGAGTTTTGTTTGGCTGTTAACCCTTGCTTTGTAACTGGAAAAAAAATATTAAAATGGAAAATCTGCCAAAAAAGTGAAATTTTGAAATTGTATCTCTATTTTCCATTAAATCTTGTGCAACACCTAAAGGGTTAACAAAGTTTGTAAAATCAGTTTTGAATACCTTGAGGGGTGTAGTTTCTTAGATGGGGTCACTTTTATGGAGTTTATAATCTAGGGGTGAATCAGGGGGGCTTCAAATGGGACATGGTGCCAAAAAAACAGTCCAGCAAAATCAGCCCTCCAAAAACCAAACGGCGCACCTTTCACTCTACGCCCCGCTGTGTGCCCGTACAGTAGTTTACAGCCACATATTGGGTGTTTCTGTAAACAGCAGAGTCAGGGCAATAAAGATACAGTCTTGTTTGGCTGTTAACCCTTGCTTTGTTAGTGGAAAAAATGGGTTAAAATGGAAAATTAGGCAAAAAAATGAAATTCTCAAATTTCATCGCCATTTGCCAATAACTCTTGTGCAACACCTAAAGGGTTAACGACGTATGTAAAATCAGTTTTGAATACCTTGAGGGGTGTAGTTTCTTAGATGGGGTCACTTTTAGGGAGTTTCTCCTCTAGGGGTGCATCAGGGGGCTTCAAATGGGACATGGTGTAAATAAACCAGTCCATAAAAATCAGCCTTCCAAAAACCATACGGCGCACCTTTCCCTCTACGCCCCGCTGTGTGGCCGTACAGTAGTTTACGGCCACATATTGGGTGTTTCTGTAAACAGCAGAGTCAGGGCAATAAAGATACAGTCTTGTTTGGCTGTTAACCCTTGGTTTGTTAGTGGAAAAAATGGGTTAAAATGAAAAATTAGACAAAAAAATTAAATTCTCAAATTTCCTCCCCATTTGCCAATAACTCTTGTGCAACACCTAAAGGGTTAACAACGTATGCAAAATCAGTTTTGAATACCTTGAGGGGTGTAGTTTCTTAGATGGGGTCATTTTTGGGTGGTTTCTATAATGTAAGCCTCACAAAGTGACTTGAGACCTGAACTGGTCCCTAAAAATTTAGTTTTTGTAAATTTCTGAAAAATTTCAAGATTTGCTTCTAAACTTCTAAGCCTTATAACATCCCCAAAAAATAAAATATCATTCCCAAAACAATTCAAACATGAAGTAGACATATGGGGAATGTAAAGTCATCACAATTTTTGGGGGTATTACTATGTATTACAGAAGTAGAGAAACTGAAACTTTGAAATTTGCTAATTTTTCCCAATTTTTGTTAAATTAGGTATTTTTTGGTGCAAAAAAAATTTTTTTTTTTACTCCATTTTACCAGTGTCATGAAGTACAATATGTGACGAAAAAACTATCTCAGAACGGCCTGGATAAGTCAAAGCGTTTTAAAGTTATCAGCACTTAAAGGGACTCTGGTCAGATTTTCAAAAAATGGCCTGGTCCTAAGGTGTAAAAAGGCTGTGTCCTTAAGGGGTTAAAGGGTTTCTGTCACCTGAAAAATGGGTATTAAGCTGGCTGACATGAGCGATGTGCTAATGTCAGCTGAACATAACTATATTAGTGCCATCTCACTGCCTAAAGCCTTTATTGAGAAAAACAAACTTTTATAATATGCTAATTAGCCTCTAGGAGCAGGGGGGGGCATTGCACCTGTTCCTAGAGGCTGCGTTTGCCCACCTCTTTTAATGCCCTTCTCTTGATTGACAGGGCCAGGCCAGCGCTGCTCTCCTCCGGCCGTGTCTGCAGTGTAAATCTCGTTCCATTCAGTATTCAGCGCAGGTGCAGTGAGGAAGCCAGGAGCCGCCGAGCGTCCTTCCCTCACTGCGCCTGCGGACACGGCCGGCGGGAGGAGAGCAGCGCTACCCTGGCCCTATGAATCAAGAGAAGAAGGGCGTGAAAAGAGGTGGGCAAACGGAGCCTCTAGGAGCAGGTGCAACGCCCCCCTGCTCCTAGAGGCTAATTAGCATATTATATAAGTTCATTTTTCTCAATAAAGGCTTTACGCAGTGAGATGGCACTAATACAGTTATGTTCAGCTGACATTAGCACATTGCTAATGTCAGCTAGCTTAATACCCATTTTTCAGGTGACAGAAACACTTTAATCCAGATGTTAACTACATCTTCACATGCATGATGCTTAAGGCTACTTTCACACTTGCGGCAGAGAGATCCGGCAAGCAGTTCCGTCGCCGGAACTGCCTGCCGGATCAGGCAAAATGTATGCTAACTGATGGCATTAGTAAGACTGATCAGGATCCTGATCAGTCTTAAAAATGCCTGATCAGTCGAAAAAATGCATTGAAATGCCGGATCCGTCTTTCCGGTGTCATCCGGCAAAAACGGATCCGGCATTTATTTTTTCACCTTTTTTTCAGTCTGCGCATGCGCATACCGGAAGGACGGATCCGGCATTCAGGTATTCTGAATGCCGGATCCGGCACTAATACATTCCTATGGGAAAAAATGCCGGATCCGGCATTCAGGCAAGTCTTCAGTCTTTTTAGCCGGAGATAAAACCGTAGCATGCTACGGTTTTCTCTTTTGCCTGATCAGTCAAAACGACTGAACTGAAGACATCCTGATGCAAACTGAACGGATTACTCTCCATTCAGAATGCATGGGGACATACCTGATCAGTTCTTTTCCGGTATAGAGCCTCTGTGACGGAACTCTATGCCGGAAAAGAACAACGCAAGTGTGAAAGTAGCCTCATCCACCCGCTGTGGGTGTGCTTGAATCTTTCGCAAACCTCTAAATTGAGGTTTCCATGCTTCATAACTGGTTTTTCCAACACTTTGTCAACTTTCTTTAAGGCATCTTTGCCACCTGTCTTTCCTACCAGTTGTTTAGCTGTCTCATACTCTTCAGGAACGCTGTTCTGATTACCCATGGTCTATTCCTGAATCTGTGCTTACTAGAGGAAACCGTAGACGTCTATTTTCTCCCACATTGGCTTCCCCACCCTGTCCTTCCAGCTGTACCTACTGTGTTACTTTAAAGCCAAAGCCTCTCTGGGCTTCTGGCCCCTTTCCCTAGCTTTCTGCCAGATTCTACACAGACAATAAACAATGACAAATATGTAAACGGTTACTCCCAGAACAATCCCAAGCAATTCCCAGCTAAAATCCTAGTTTAAATCCATCCACCACTCATGCTCTTATCTGCTAGCCCTTTTTCAGGGTCACAGATTCTTTAACATAAATTAGGCACGACTGTAAAGTTACCTTATACTCTTCCAGACCCTCGAACAAGACAAATGCCAGACAGGGAGGTACAGACTACTTGTAAGAAAAAAAACTCTTACCTCAGCGCTGATTTTCGTCTGTTTTTCCCGGTGTGGCGTGTCCGGGGTCTCAGCAGGAAGGACTTATTCGTACCCCACGTGTCGGGCGCTTGTTTCTGTTGGGGCAAAGACCCCAATGCCGGATGAGCGGTGGACTCCGAATTAGAAGTTATGGATATCCATAGAGAAAAACCAACACAGGCATAGAGCTGTGTTACAAGAGTTTCTGGATCATTTCCAACTGAAGACGTAGTCAATCATTTACATCATTAAAATTACAATCTGAAATGAGCATCTCTTGGCTATACGCCTAGAACGTCTCCTTAATCTTAACTGCGGGTGCTAGCCACATACTAGTACTCCTAGTGTCTAAGATGCCTTTCTAACAAGTGTTGGTGGGGGCTAGGAGTGACCTTGAAGTTACAGTAACTTTCCACAAGATGCTCACAGTTCATTACACAAAAAAAATGGCAGTATGAAGTACAAACATGGAGGCTGAGGACACAACATGGAGTCTTAACCCTCACACGAGGGATTCAAAGATCCCAGGTTTTAGCCCCTAAGGGGGGGAATAATTATTAAATAAACTGTAAAAAAAAAAAAAACACACCAAAATATTAAGTATAAGTCACCCCCTTTCCCAATTTTACATATAAAATATATAAACAATAAATAAATAAAATATTACATATCGCCACATCCATAAAGTCAAAATTATTAATATATTAAAAAAATATCTGCTATGCGGTGAACGCCGTAAAAGAAATAAAAAACTGCGCGATTCGCCATTTTTATTTTTTGTCGCCTTGTCCCCCTAAAAAATTGGATCAGACTTTTCGATTATGGGCCGGACGTTCCATAAAATGTAGAATGCACATGGCTTTTTTTGGCATTTAATTTTTTTTAGCGTGGTATTGAATGGTATAGAGTATCGCAATACTTTTTTATGGTATCGAAACCGAATAAAAAATTTTGTATCGAAAGAACTGTACCTAGTGGTCCTCTTAGCTTGTATGCCCTAATATATGTCTGCATTTTCACATAATATGCTTTGACCTTTTAAAATGACCTGATTCTCAATGTGGATATATTTATGTACACATACTCAATCAGGATTGCTTCTGTGTCATGGCATCCATCCCCCCTTACATACCTCCCTATTACATATTACATAACCTAGATGGACATATAATTAATACATGTATATCTCCTTACATAATTTGTTGAAAAAGTTTGCATAGACTAAAACGTTCGGGAATTATTGAATGGCTAATGTAATATATTTATCTGCATATGAACTACACTACTTATATGACACTATTCTGATTAAAAGAATCTGAAAGTACTTCTGGAGTGCCTTCGAATTTGTATACTCCCCTTACAAATAGCGATGGGACTCGCAATAGAAAGCGACTGATCTGAGGTATGCTGTGCTCAGGTATGTCAGGTTGTTTCTGAAATTCAGACAACTAGAGACCCTGATGCTCCCTACGTTCTACCTCCTGTAAGTTCCCTATGGGAGACAAAATTCTTATGGTGATGCCTCAGTCAGCTGATTGAGAGAAATGGTTCCCTGAGGAAAGACCTGTAAGAAAGAAATTGCCTTTTCAGCCCTACGGTAATCAGGAGAGATGCGTTAGTGGGAAAGGAAAAACAGGACGTCTGAGTTTCCCAAAAGGTGAAAGAGGAGGGGGTGCCTCCTCAAACACCAGAATAAGTCAGGTGACTAACAGTGACTCCAGGATAGGAGGATGACTGAAGGAATTTCTGCCCCAGTGGGAATTGATGAATAATCCGTGGGCGCTAAATGTTATTCGCAGAGGATTCAAAATAGTATTTTATTCAGCACCTCCAAAAAGATTTCAGGTCATAGTTCCATTTTTTCCACTCAACAAAATTTGGGAGAGAGTACAGTATCTATTAAAATTGGGAGTAATAGTTCAGGTACCGTATCGCAATAAGGGGAGGGTTACTACTGCCACCTTTGTATTTTTATTTTTTTTACAAGAAGACGGATCCTTCCACACTATAATGTACAGAACCTCAACAAGTCGACCGCACACAAAAAAAACTGGAGTCAATAAATTCCTGAATTCTGCTAATAAAAGGTGGGCCTTAATGTGTTCAGTAGATTTAAAGGATGCTTTTGACCCCGCACCAGTAAACTCAGAAATACCCGAGGTTCGCTCTCAAAATCCACCAGGCACTATAGATCATATTCCCCATTTGGCAGATTATCAGCCCCCGAGAATATTCACAAAACTTATTTTTCAATCAATACATTTTTTATTGAATATTTGGTATACATTGTTTTGATTAGTATGCAATTACAAACAATCAATGAGTAGTTCCATGCAAATGTACATTACATTGACAGATCATCTACAATGTTCATGTGCATATATAAAGACAAGCATTGTGCACCTCTCCCTTTCCTCGCTTATAAGAGGTAAAATGGTAATGGGTCTGCATAAGAGCTGGACAGCAACAAAAGCCAATTATTATGTGTTGCCACCCTATGATTTAGCGAGTAAGCGAACACAAACTCGCACTGCATATAATAGTTCACCAGCCTAATTACCTCTTTAATTGAAGGGGAACACGCTTCCTTCCATTGACGTGCTATCACCTTTTTAGAAGCATTAAGGATATGAGCTACAATACCCCTAGCATTGTGTGGAATCTCCACTAATCCAATGTTTAAGATGGCGAATTCATGGTTTAGAATCTGCTGTATCCCCGTCACCTCCTCAAGAACCTTAGATACCGACGCCCAGAAGTGTGTAATTGAGGGACAAAGCCACCACTTGTGGTACGGGGTGCCTACTTGACCACATCCCCTCCAACATAGGGGTGAATAGCTCGGAGTGATATGAGATAATCTATTCGGTGTTAAATACCACCGAAGTTGAATCTTTCTATTCTGCTCTGCGTGATTGATACACCTCGAACTTTTCATGGACCAGTACATAGCATCTGTCTAAGAGTCTACAGTAAATTATTTTCCCATCTTGGCCTCCCATTTAGTCATGAATGGCTTTTTATAACCATTATCAGCTAACGAAAGAAGCGAATACCAGACTGAAAGACTGGAGCGAGAGGTGGTACCTTCTTTAAGTAGGCCGCAGAGTGTATCATTATAGTCTCTGTTTGCCTGAGACGGAAGGGAAGAAATAAAATGACGGATATGCAGATATTGGTAGAACAGAGAATTTGGCAGATTGTAAGTTGAATGTAATGATTCAAAAGACTTCAGAATGGATTGGTCAAATAGGCTTCCCAAAGTACCAATCCCACAATTCAAGCAATTTGTAAGCAAAAGTGTAGGAATATTGTATTCAATAACCGAGATAGGGAAGTGCCCATTGTCTAGGGGAGAGAGTGGTTTAAAGGGAATCTGTCACTAGCATATTAGCAAAAAAATGTTTTTAATGAATCCATGTGTAATAAAGTACCTTATATCCATATGTCTTGTTCTTTTTATTGTGAGTCTTGTCATTTCTTCAAAAAAACGCTTCTTATGATATGCAAATGAAGCTGTAAGGAGCCCAGAGGGGCGTTATTCTTTCTTCACGGTGCCCAGGAACGCCCCTCTGAAGTGCCGTGCCCGCCTAAATTTGAAAACTAATAACACCCCCGATCCTCCTCTCGCCTGCAACCGAAATCCCGCGCAGGCGCAGTGTCGGCGATTTAGCTAAACTTGGAAACAGCGAACACGTCACTGGGATCGGCGCATGCGCGGGATTTCGGTTGCAGGCGAGAGGAGGATCGGGGGTGTTTGCCGCCGAGCGTGGCGCCTGGGGGGGGGGGGGGAAGCACCTAGCCTCGCCTCCGGGAAGCGATTTAGCTGAACTTGGAGGAGTTATTAGTTTTCAAATTTAGGCGGGCACGGCACTTCAGAGGGGCGTTCCTGGGCACCGTGGAGAAAGAATAACGCCCCTCTGGGCTCCTTACAGCTTCATTTGCATATCATAAGAAGCGTTTTTTTGAAGAAATGACAAGACTCACAATAAAAAGAACAAGACATATGGATACAAGGTACTTTATTACACATGTATTCATAAAAAAAATTTTTTGCTAATATGCTAGTGACAGATTCCCTTTAAGTCTAAACAAGTGAGCCCAAGCAAAGAGGGTAGTTTGCATAGTACTCAAAGTCAGAGAGACTGCTGCCAACAATGTTTTCAGGGACCTCCTTTTGACGAAGTGTTCTTCTATATACAGCCATTGGTGAGGCGTAGATGGAGACCACCACTCCATGGCTTGATCTAACAAATTGGCTAAGTAATACTTGTTTAGGTCTAGAACTCCCAAACTCCCTAGGCGCAAAGAGGGATATAGTGTTCTCTTATTGACTCTGGGTCGGGAATTGCCCCATATAAAACACAACATATCCTCCTGTAATTGTTCAATGAGCTTTTTCGGTATTTTAAGGGGAATACATCTAAACATATACAGGATTTTTGGAAGTATTAACATCTTGACTGTGTTAATTTTTGCTATCCATGAGAGTTGCACTTTGTTATATTTAGAATAGTCCCTCTGTAGTTCAGCTCTCAAACTCCTGAAATTAAAGGGGACCATCTCAGATACTGAACTGGTTAATTCCACACCCAAATATTTTATTGACTCATTAACCCAGTTAAATGAATGCTGAGCGCTGATTTCATGCCTCAAAGTATCTGGTACGTTAATGAACAGTACATTAGTGTAATTGCATACAAGGGAATGCTCCAAACTCCGAACGGAACCTCACGAATAGCTGCTAGCAGACGAATAGGAAACGCACGCAAGCGGCTTACACTCCTAGCAATCAGTCTCTAACAGCATACAGTGAATCCCCCCCAAGAACGAGACCAAGCTCCGTGTTGAGGGTAAAGCAGTGGACAGCCAGAGCTGTGTGGTGTTCTTATATAACATTGTTACACATTAGTACCACCCACAGGGTTTTGTAAAAACAACCAATGAACACGTACAATACAGTAAAATACTCCCACACAAAATCCTCCCCTCTGCCTGTGATACAATTACCTTACACAATGGGTTGATGTAATTATCACAGGCAGGAGAATACACAATGTCTTCTGTCCTGGAGACAACCGAGGATTAATTCAATTATCTCTCAGGACAAAGGGAAATCGCCAATACACACGTGGAGACAATAGGACAGACATCACTGTTCAAATATAGAATGCCCCAACCATTACAGTAAACATAGACATTTAACATATCCAAAAATGCCACAAATTAGACCAGGGGTTCAAAAGTTAGTAAAAGTCCTCAAACACAGCCACAAACACAGTCAAATCACCATGGGGTTTAAGTTTAGCATGGGCTGATGAGAGGGCCCATAATCCTGGGGCAAGAGGCTAGCAACCAGGCTTCTCCAGCACCCAGTGGTGAGGTTGGTTTCGCCACATTTCTCCCCCTTTTCCAAACAGACTAACAGGGTATCTGACCTTCTGCCAGTCAGTGCCCTTGTTAGTCCAGCAGCCCACCCACAAAATAGAAACAGCAGTACAGCCCACCCACAATAAATGGTTACTACATCTGAGCAAGGGATAAACTTGTCCATGTCCATGTGCCTCACTACGGCTGTGTGGCGGACTGGTAGACTGCCTTGGTGGGTTGCTGAGTGGGCAGAGACCAGCGGTACTTTGCCCTGGTTCCAGCGCTACCACGGAAGAAGCCTGGTTGTAGCCTGGTTGTTGGAGGGGGAGACCGACTGTCTCCCCTTTAGATAAGCCACTATGCTGCTGTGGGGGGAGACCGACTGTCTCCCCTTTGGCTAAACAGCCCTGTTGCTGGGGGACAGGACCGACTGTCCCTACTCCCTGTGCTGTGGGTGCAGAGACCACGGTCCCATCTGCACGGTTGTGGGGCTTACTGTCACCCCCTGGTACGTTAAGCTGCCACTGTAGAATGGAGACTGGGCTCCCAATTCCCAACAAATCCTTCTATTGCTGTGGGATGGAGACTGGGCTCCCAATTCCCAATAGATCACATTGCCGCTGGGGGACAGGACCAACTGTTTCTGCCCCCTGTAACGCAGCCTGCCGCTGGGATATAGAGACTAGGCTCCCAATTCCCAATAAATCACATTGCCGCTGGGGAGAGGGGGTAGCAAGCTACTCTCCCATACATACTTCCAGCCTCTGGGGAGGGAGACCGACTGTCTCCGCTCCCAATACAGTGTCCTGTTGCTGGGGAAAGGAGACTGGGCTCTCTATTCCCTGTAGGACACTCTGCCGCTGGGGGACAGGATCGACTGTCTCTGCCCCCTGTAACTCAGCCTGCCGCTGGGGAATTGAGTCTGGGCTCCCTATTCCCTGCAGGAGCGGTGGAGAGACCTCTGTCCCACCTCCACCGGCCACCTGGGGTTCTTCCCAGTAAATCTCCACAATATCTGCCCAGCTGAATGGGTCTGGATCCGGGTCTGTCATCTTGCTGTCCTGCTGAGCCTTCCCAATAGAGTGGAAGAGATCTCGGTAGTCCTGCTCCAGTTCTCACACCAGGGTTGCTAGGTGAGCCAGGTATTTCTATACCTCATGGGGGTCATCCCAATCGTGCCTAGCCTCCCTCTCATAGAAAATGTCCTGAAGTCTGGACTTTGCAGGGCTTCCGAAGTCAGGCTCTGCAAAGGACTCCCATAACAAGCCAGGACCATCAAACTCCTCCCCCTCTGGCTTGTCATGCTCAGCTGTCCAGGGTATATACTGTGCCATATACCACCAGAGCGCCCGGTAGGCATCCTCCAGCCATAGCTCCTGCCATACCCGGTGCTCTAGTTCCTTCACCCATTCCTCCAGGGGCTGTGCTCCCAGGAAGGGCATCCGCAGGGCCACTTGCTTCTGCAATTGCTGCTCTTCACTGGGGAGACTCTCGCATCGCTGGTATTGTACATTATCCAGGGCCTGGTACCAGATGCCTTTTCTTAAAGAGGACCTTTCACCGATTATTACACTATGAACTAACTATACATACATGTAGAGCGGCACCCGGGGATCTCACTGCACTTACTATTATCCCCGGGCGCCGCTCCGTTCTCCTGTTATGCCCTCCGGTATCTCCGCTCACTAAGTTATAGTAGGCGGAGATTCCAGTCACTAAGATATCGTAGGCGGAGTCAGCCCTTGTTCTGCTCTAGCGCTGGCCAATCGCAGCGCAGAGCTCACAGGCTGGGAGGTTATTTTCTCCCAGGCTGTGAGCTCTGCAATGCGATTGGCCAGCGCTTCAGAAGAACAAGGGCAGACTCCACCTACCATAACTTAGTGAACGGAGATACCGGAGGGCATAGCGGGAGAACGGAGCAGCGCCCAGGGATAATAGTAAGTGCGGTGAGATCACCGGGCGCCGCTCTACATGTCTGTACAGTTAGTTCATAGTGTAATAATCGGTGAAAGGTCCTCTTTAATGCATCCCGGCCATCCAGGTCTTCCTCATCGTACTCCACTGCTGGTTCCATTCTGGTGCTGTCAGGATCTCTGTACTAGAACATACGTTGCCCTCAAATTGTAAAATCCATGGAATGGTGTCTCCTGTAGCTGTCCTTCTGGCTGTGGGAACGATCCCTCCGCTTGCCACCAATTGTTACGGCATACAAGGGAATGCTCCAAACTCCGAATGGAACCTCACGAATAGCTGCTAGCAGGCGAATAGGAAACGCACCCAAGCGGCTTACACTCCTAGCAATCAGTCTCTAACAGCATACAGTGAATCCCCCCCAAGAACGAGACCAAGCTCCGTGTTGAGGGTAAAGCAGTGGACAGCCAGAGCTGTGTGTTTATTGTTCTTATATAACATTGTTACACATTAGTACCACCCACAGGGTTTTGTAAAAACAACCAATGAACACGTACAATACAGTAAAACACCCCCACACAAAATCCTCCCCTCTGCCTGTGATGCAATTACCTTACACAATGGGTTGATGTAATTATCACAGACAGGAGAATACACAATGTCTTCTGTCCTGGAGACAACCGAGGAGTAATTCAATTATCTCTCAGGACAAAGGGAAATCGCCAGTACACACGTGGAGACAATAGGACAGACATCACTATTCAAATATACAATGTCCCAACCATTACAGTAAACATAGCTATTTAACATATCCAAAAATGGCACGAATTAGACCAGGGGTTCAAAAGTTAGTAAAAGTCATTTGTGAACAAAGGAAGCATGGCTTTTCTGCCCAAAACCAGTTTTTACAGAGTTAGGCTGTGTGAGATAATTAGCTTAACTGGATGTGGTAAGCCAACTAGGTACAGAAAATACCTCTATTCACAACAGCAAAACTACAGAAAAATACATAACTCCTATCAAACTGAACAGAACCCACACATTCAACTTATCCCCAGATGGCTTGGATCTGAGCGCTCAATATACGAACAGCACTCAGATGCCACAAACACGGTAAAATCGCCATGGGGTTTAAGTTTAGCATGGGCTGATGAGAGGTCCCATAATCCTGGGACAAGAGGCTGGCAACCAGGCTTCTCCAGCACCCAGTGGCGAGGTTGGTTTCGCCACAATTAGTTTTATTAATATTGAGTTTGTAATATGATATCAAAGAATATTGATGAAGTATCTTAGTTGTCGCATCAAGGGAGCTAAGAGGATCCGACAGCGTTAGAATAACGTCATCGGCATATAGCCCTATGCGATGGGAGCGCCTTTCTACCAGTATCCCTGAGACTTTGTTACATGTGCGAATCTTGGTGATCAAGAACTGTTATGACAAAAAACCAGAGGCCAAAACTTTTGCGGATGGTGCTGAGTATAATCCTAGGATAGCTTGTAGAATGTGCCCATGGAAGCAGATTTTCTTAAAGGGGTATTCCCATCTTGCTACTTTATCCTCAATTGCTGCCAGCTAGCTGTTCACTTTCTGCTGCTAAGGCTGGGCGGGCTTAGGCAGTTTGAGTGAAGGCCGGCCACACCTCCTTATGACATCACACTGAGAACTCAGTCCTTGCGTGCTAGTTCATGTGAAGAGTATGACTCATCAGTCTGGCAGACTGCAGTGTCTGTGAGGTACCTCCCCCTTCTGGTGGAATCAGAGCCATGTGAAGTGAGCTCAGTGTACAGTAACACCTGGCTGTTCTGCACAGTTTTACACATAAAATCTCAGTCTGATCTTTTACAAACACATTCTGTGCATCAAAAACTATAATTCCATATTATACATTAGCTCAAAAGCTTGACCAACCCCCACCCACCAGCACTGATGCAGATTGGTTTCCATTACAGCTGTACTCCAGTTGTGTATAAACCTTACACAATGTATCTTTATAGATGCATATACAGCTCAGCTACATGTGTCTTCTCCAGTCCCCACGATCCCTACACTACTGACACTTAGCCTGATCAGGTTTAGATATACCATGGCAAGCCGGATGCCCGTGAAGGCATCCGGTTGCCATTGTAACCATCGGGGCTGACACAGCAGCGCAGCGCCCGATGGTGGGTTCCGCTCGGCCATCCTGAATTTGAAAGAAGTGGGGGGACACAGTTATACACAGCAGCGCAGCCCCGATCTCCTCACCATTCACTGAGGCTCTGTTTCAGACGCGGCACAAAGGAATATACATCTGTGCATGCGCGGCCGCCCGGAGCCATGCTCGTTCCCTCTTGCGATGGAGGCGGCCACTGGATGCCAGAGTTCTGCGCAAGTGCGGCCCATGGATGCGGCCGGCGAGCGGTGGCCGTATCCATGGGCAGCGAAGATAAACAATTGATTAGGAGAATTTTGATTTTTACAAATAACAGTGTGTTTTTTTTTTAATGCTATATATTTAGAAAAACATTCACTTAGGGGTATACAATTTAATCAAATATGATGATGAAGATGGAAATACCCCTTTAAGGACTTGATCCAGGAACCCCCAGTGCACTCTATCAAACGCTTTTTCAGCGTCTAAGGAGACAAAAACAGAGGGGGTCCTGGACCATTCCGCAATCTGGATTAAGTTTATCATTCTCCTAGTGCCGTCCCTACATTGCCTATCTGGCACAAAACCAACTTGGTCAGGGGCGACCAATGATGGCAATACAGCGTTAAGGTGAGTGTCTAAAATTTTTGAAAATAATTTGAGGTCTGAATTAAGTAGGGAAATTGGCCTGAAATTTTCGGGGGCATTAGGAGGTTTCCCGGGTTTGGGCAGAGTAACCTCTGTTTCCAGATGGTTACCACTGTTTCCAGATGACATATAACCATTATATAGCTTATCCAAGTAGGAGAGCAACATGGGGTGAAAGGTTTTATAATATTCCGCTGGGAAGCCATCCGGCCCGGGTGCTTTATTAGAAGGGGTGGCTTTGATAGTTGTAAGAATTTCCTTTATAGTAATTGGTCTATTCAAGATGCTTAAATCATCCGGTGACAGTTTGGGAAGAGATAAAGAGCCTAAGAATGATGAGATGGCATCTGAAGAGGGCTGACGGGTGTTACTGTCAAGCCGCAAATTATACAGGAAGGCATAATATGATGCAAAAGCATTAGCTATTTCTTGTGGGTGAGTGAACACAGAATTAGCATGTTTTAGACAAACTATTCTAGCTTCAGCCCTCCTACGATTCAGTCCAATAATGCACTTACTCTATCGCCTGCGTGATAGAAGTTTGCCTGTAAACGCTTCATACCCGATTCTTGGCGGTATAATAGTAAGGTTCTAAGAGCAGATCTGCATTCTTGAAAGTAGACTAAAGTCTGGGGGTTTTTAAGAAGTTCTTCTCTGCCTCTTGTAGTCGTGTGAGGGCGTCCTGCATTGCCTTATTTCTGTTCCTATTCAATCTCGCAACTGACTGCAATAAGATCCCTCTCATATAAGCTTTATGTGTGAGCCACAAAGTATTAACGTTTATATCAGGTAAGTCATTAAAATGTAATAACTCTTGTAACGTGGCAGAAAACCCCTTAACCCTTTCAGGGCATTTGAGAAGATAGGGATTCATTCTCCACTGTGGGTGGGGGGGGACTAGGGAGGTCATCCTCAATAATTATGCTCACAGGTGCGTCGTCCGACCACGTCTCTCCACCAATATCAGACCTCATTACCCTGTGCAGAAGACCTCTGGACACTAATATGTAGTAGATATGTGACTGAGATAAATGCGCCATTGATATGAATGTGAAGTCACGTTTATTACTATGCTGATAACGCCAAATATCATGAAAGGGTGATTCATGAAGGGTCGTTTGGAGATCTATACGGCGACTATCATGTGCAGCCTTATAATCTAAATCTGATTTAACCTGGACATTAAAGTCCCCTCCTATGACCACGTCACCCATAGCTACTTTTCCATTTCATCCACCATGACGGCCCACAATGAGATTGACCCTTGACCTCTGTAGGGGCAGGAACACATAGAGAGTTTAAATTTCCCCCACCCCGCCACCTCCTCAGTGCTTTCCTGCCCCTACAGGGGCCAACATGTAGCGAGAGCCCTCCTACCAGGCGGGTAGTAACTTTATTCTTTTACCGGAATCTCCTGCTGTCCTCCCGCAGCATGGGCCAAGGCTGGACAGCATGGAGCAACAAGGACCCTCGTCTCGGCTTATGCTGAGGCCTGCAGTCCTTCCTTACCTTTTGGACCTCCTTCCTTCTTTCGGGAAGCAGTCTGGGGTGCCGGCTTCACGAGGTGTCTCGCGCGCTGCGCTTGTCGTCCTCCTTCACTACAGAACATGTGACCAGCTGGGGGAGTAGGTGCGGCGCATGGAGCGCATTAGGAGGCGAGCCGTGCGGCGCACGTACCTTTTTAAGAGGACTGGTGCGGCGCAGGCACACGCCGACAACCCGGAGCGCAGCTGGATGACGTCAGACGCCGGGGTAGATTCAAAAGAATCGCAGTTTCAGTCAGCCCTCGCCTGCAAGCACCACGATGTCTGAAGCACCTACTCCCCGCCAGGAAGGCTCCGATCCTTCGGCCATCAGTACCGTGAGTCCCCTCCGGGGGGGGTTGTATTTCTAATTTTACATTTTTAAAAATATGGGTGCTAATTGCGGTATATCTGGTTGCTTCTTCACTTCTAGGGCAGCAAAGAGTCTAAAATTAAAGTAAAACTCTTAAAATGCAGTGCGTGCTCCAAAAGGCTCCCCGAAAATTACAGGAAAAGGCTGTGCAGATCCTGCACGGCAGAAATCTGGAAAGAAGAGCAACCAGATATTCTTTCAGAAATGAAATCCTTCATTGTGGATGAGATCAAATCTTCTTTGGCCACTATGTCAGCTCCCGCCAGTAACCCCAACCCTCCCAAGAAACGCAAACTATCTTTTATCTCCTCTGATCAGAAGGGGAGATTATGGAGGAAGATAAAAAATATTTTTTCTCCTCAAATGAAATGGAGGAATTACTATTAAGAGCTGTTAGGTCCACAATGGGAATTGAGGGTACCCCTAAGCCCCGTACTGTCCAAGATGAAATGTTCGGGGGTCTTGGATCAAAAACTTCCATTGTCTTTCCCATAAACAAAAACATACGGGAAATGATCATGTAGGAGTGGTCGGATCCAGAGAAGAGGCTAGGGGTCCCCAAAGAGTTTAGGAATAGACTCTGCTTTGACCCAGCGGAATGTAAATTATATAATGAGACCCCCCAAGGTTGACATACAGGTAGCCAAGGTGGTAAAGAAAACCGCTCTCCCTTTCGAGGACTCCTCTCAGTTGGGTGATCCAATGGATAGAAAAGCAGACTGGCTCCTGAAAAGATCCTGGGAGTCAGCAATGTTCGGAGTTAAAACAAATATTGCAGCAACATCCGTAGCCAGGGCTATGTATATATGGCTAGGGGAACTCGACGAACACCTAAAAAATTCGATCCCACTCCTTTGATCCGCCACAGCATTCTTAGCAGATGCTTCTGCGGAATCCGTCCGTTTTTCAGCCAAAGACGCTGCTTTCTCTAATGCAGCCCGGCGGGCACTATGGATGAAAGCCTGGTCAGGGGACAAAGCATCCAAAGCCAAACTCTGCTCTATCCCATTTTCAAGGGAATTTGTTTTCGGACCCACTCTAGATAAAATTCTAGAAGGAGCAGCGGATAAAAAGAAAGGGTTTCCGGAAGACAGGGAAACTAAAAAGAAGCCCTTTTGTCAGTTTCAGCCCCAGCAAAGATCTTACAGGGGTAAAGAAAAAACCGGCAGATGGAGCTACCCTAAAGGGGGAAGAGGGAGAGGCTTCATCCTCAATCCCCAAAACAGGCAGAACAAACAACAATGATGCCAGAGTAGGGGGCAGACTGATAGTTTTTTTATCTTCATAGGAACAAATCACCTCAAATCCCTGGGTTCTAAACATAATCTCCCAGAGTTACAAGATAGAATTCACATCAGTCTCCCCAAGAAGATTCTGTATCTCGGCCCAGAAAAGAACAGAGCTTCCAAAGATATGGCAGGGCGTCCGAGACCTTCTAGATCTAGGCGTAATTCAAAAGGTCCCAGTACTAGAAGAGAGGAGAGGATTCTATTCCAACCTCTTTCTAGTAAAAAAAACTAGACCAGTCCCTTCGAACCATAATAAACCTAAAGCCTTTAATCAGATCCATTCTATACAGGAAGTTCAGGATGGAAACCATCCCATCCACAATTCCTCTGATTCAGAAAGGGGCGTTTATGTCGTCTATCGACCTCAGACGCATATTACCATATCCCTATTCATCATCTCTCTCAAAAGTACTTACGGTTTGCACTAAAAGGGGTGGACGGTTTGATCCACCACTTTCAATACGTCGCCCTTCATATCGGCATCTCCTCGGCACCCAGAATTTTTACAAAAATCGTGGTAGAGATGGTGGCTTATCTTCGCCGGGAGGGTATAACAATTATCCCATACCTCAACGATTTCCTAATTCTGGGCAGAACAGAAGTAGAAAATCTATCCGCAACTCAAAGGTTTTCAGAAATTCTAAGAAGTCTTGGTTGGATCATAAACATAAAGAAATCCACTCTTATCCCATCCAGAAGAATAAGGTTCCTAGGTGTAGAACTGGACTCAACCTTATTAAAAACCTTTCTTCCTCAGGACAAAACACCAGCGCTGATAGAGAAGGTCAGAATGTTTCAGAGTTCTCACAGATGCTCCATCAGGAGGGCCATGAGTCTACTAGGAAGCCTAACCGCCTGCATACCTTCGGTCCCCTGGTGCCAAAGCCACACAAGGGTAATCCAAAGTTGGATTCTAAGAGAATGGGATGGAAAACAGGTAAACTTAGACAGAAGTATATGGATACCACAGTCTGTGAAAATGGATCTAAATTGGTGGAAAGAAAAAAAATGATTACTTGGAGGTCTACAGTGTCTGATCCATCCAGCCGTTCAAGTAATAACGGATGCAAGTCTCGAGGGCCGGGGAGCCAAAAGGTACTTGGCCAGAAGATATAAAAAGGTCATCCAATTACAGAGAACTGTACGCTGTCCTCGAGGCGATAACAAAAGGAGAAGACCTATTAAAAGGGCAACACTTAAAGATACTGTCCGACAATATCACAACGGTGGCATACTTGAGGCACCAAGGAGGGACAAGGTCACGCCTACTGGGTGCAGTGGCAAAAAGAATCTTCTCCTGGGCAGAAGAGAACACCTTGTCGCTCTCCGCCGTCCACTTAAAAGGATGCGAAAACACAGTGGCAAATTACCTGAGCAGAGAAAGGATAGATCCAGGAGAATGGTCCCTGAACAGGAAAATCTTCCAGAGGATATCCGAAAGATGGGGTCAGCCCGAAATAGACTTATTAGCTTCCAGAAGAAATGCTCAGGTAGAGCGCTTTTGCTCCATAAATCTAGAGGACGGCCCTTGGGCAATAGACGCCCTTGTCAATACAATGGAAATGAAAACTAGCATACGCCTTTCCCCCAATACCTCTATTACCTCAAGTCATCCAGAAGTTCCTAGGAGAACCAACCACTCTCATTCTGATAGCCCCCCTATGGCCAAAGAGGAGTTGGTTTTCTACTCTGAAACAACTGTCGCTGGAAGATCCTTGGGAGATCCCCTTTCAGATAGACATGCTAGTCCAGGGCCCTCTTCTACATCCCGACCCAAGAATATTCAGACTAGCAGTCTGGATCCTGAGAGCGAGACCTTAAAGAGTAAGGGCCTTTCAGATAGAGTGATAATCACACTCTGGGCCAGTAGGAAAAAAGCGACATCTTCCATCTACCTAAAAATCTGGAAAAAATACTGCTCTTGGTCAGGGGTGGATCACCCGGACACCTCCTCTCCTCCCATCAATAAAATTCTAGACTTCCTTCAGAGTGGCTTGGAATTGGGATTGACACCTAGTACCCTGAAAGTACAAATATCGTCTCTCAGCACCTTCTACGACTGTAGCTTAGCCAATCACAGATGTATCAAGAGATTCATTAGAGCAGCAACCAGACTAAGACCCACTCTAAAAATCTAGAGCTCCAACTTGGGACTTAAACATCGTCCTAGAGGGTTTAACAAAACCTCCATTCGTACCGCTGTCAGATATTTCTTTAA
This sequence comes from Bufo bufo, assembly GCF_905171765.1. NCBI lineage: Eukaryota > Metazoa > Chordata > Amphibia > Anura > Bufonidae > Bufo > Bufo bufo. Next base: position 280,135,521 of record NC_053391.1, read on the forward strand.
AGCACCTTTCCCTAAAAACTGCTTTCCTGATAGCAATAACCTCAGCCAGACGTATTGGAGAACTTCAGGCCCTTTCCTGCAAGGAACCTTATGTCCAAATCAGCGAAGATCACATTCGTCTAACGCTCGACCTAGGTTTCCTCCCTAAAGTAGTCTCATCCTTCCACCGGGACCAGAAAATATTCCTACCCTCTATCACGGGGTCTGAAATTGCAGGGTCAAGCGATAAGATGCATCTATTAGACGTTAGAAATACTGTCATTCAATACCTTGAGTCTACCAAAGCATTTAGGACGGATAATAATCTCCTAATACAATTCTCAGGAAGAAATAAAGGGAAGAAGTTAGCTAAATCCTCCATAGCTAGATGGATCAGATCCACCATTGAGTGTTGCTATGTGATACAGGGCAAAACCAGCCCTGGTACCATTAAAGCCCATTCCACTAGGGCCACTGCCTCCTCTTGGGCTGAAAAAGGAGGTGTCTCGCTTGACCAGATTTGTAGGGCTGCAACCTGGTCAAGCGCAAATACCTTTGTAAGACACTATCGTCTTAATCTTCCGGACTCAAATGAAGCTCTTTTTGGCCGGAGGGTTTTACAGGCGATATCCCCACCCACTTAGTCATTTGATACATCTCATTGTGGGCCGTCATGGTGGATGAAATGGAAAAACTGCAATTAGACTTACCGGTAATTCAGTTTCCTTGAATCCACCATGACGGCCCGTACTATTCCCATCCCTATAAAAATAATATTAAAAAAAATAAAAATAGGTGTGTGTGTATATATTATCACACGGAGGGAAAAATATATGTTAAAGGGTATGAATCAATATTCCACCTTTCGGGTAATTTGTAAAGCACCGAGGAGGTGGAGGGGTGGGGAGAATTTAAACTCTGTGTTCCTGCCCCTACAGAGGTCAAGGGTCAATCTCATTGTGGGCCGTCATGGTGGATTCAAGGAAACAGAATTACCGGTAAGTCTCTAATTGCGTTTTTTTGCACTTTGTTAAACAATCTTCTGCAAAAGGCCACCTGTTAGACATTAGGGGCGTACACAGATACTAATGTAAATGGCTTACCATCTAGTGTACATATCAGAATAACGTACCTTCCTGCCGAATCTGTTATACAGTTTTTTTTAAAGAAAACGCAAGTGTAGGCTTTATACCAATAAATACCCCTGCCTTCCTTCCTTTTTTTTTTTGTGTGAGAATGATATAATTCGGGGAAGCTCCTATGTATACATCTGTGAGCATCCTTTTCTAATAAGTGTGATTCTTGTATTAAGACCACATCACATTTAGATTTGAGGATTTCTGACCATAATTGGGTGAGTCTATACAGAGATTTTAGTCCACGGACGTTAAGTGAGAAAACTTTTATCCCCATTACCTATAGATGTAAGTACCCTGTAAGGTGCACTGCCAAACTGCAGTGCAACAGCAGTGTGGGATCAAATGGTACATCTTATAGAGCACATTCGCAGCGTTTGCAGGAACAAACTTAAAAACAGAACATAGAATATATAAGAGAAACATGGATGTTACAGTACATGTTAAGAAAGGAAGTTCTGGTCAGGCGCAAAATCACTGGTTTAGGGAGGTCTCTATAGCTGAATCTTCTTTATTTCATAAATACCATATGTACATAGAACAACGTCTTTCGGGGCTCAGTGTCCCCTTCATCAGGTTAATAGGTAATCACATTAGCAGTGGCGTACCTCCAATAGAGGCAGACCACGCAGCTGCTATGGGGGCCCGCAATGGAGGATAGGCCCCGCCCACTAATTACACTTGTATGGCTACCTGAGAAAGTAAGAGGTGGCGAAGGACCTTTGGTGATGTCATCAACCATGTGACCAGTGCAGGAAGCCAATGAATAGCAGAGCAGCAGAAGTCTAAAGGACCTTTGGTGATGTCATCATCATGTGACCAGTGCAGAGGACTGGTGAAAGACCTGTGGCATATCACTGTGAGGGGGCGGAGCTTCTGTGTGGTGCCTGAAGGAGAGGTTAGTGGTGTTCTGGGATAACATAACATCCTAGAAAAGCTGGGAGTTGTAGTTTTGTCGTATTATATGTTTCTCAATGTAATTTAAACGTATGCCCTAGTACAGGCTGGTAATGCTGGGAGTTGTAGTTCTCTCCTCTTATACCCCCTCTTTGGAATGTATACAGTCTGGCCATACTGGGTGTTATAGTTATTTCTTTTTAAAGCTCTTACCTGGTACAACAAGATGATGTCCTATAATCTGGACATGCTGAGAGTTGTAGTTCTCTTTTCTTAGGCTGGATTCTCATCACAGTTTAGTTTTCCGTTTTGCATGCAGGACTTTTTTCTGTCTAAAATAACGGATCTCCGACAGAAATGGCATAAACGGATGCCAAATGTGCAGAACTGATGCTTGAAATACAGGATCATTTTTTCCCCTTTATTTTTCTGTTTATCTGACGGATCAGAAGAACTGAAAACTAAACGGTGATATGAACCCGGCCTTATACTCTGTGTAATATCTACTTGTATCTGATCATAACAGCCTGGACATGCTGGGAGTTGTAGTTCTCTCCACTTTCACCTCTCCCTGTGTTGCTCCCTAATTTCCAATAATAATCTGGTGATGATGAGACTTGTAGTTCCCTTGTCACTATTATAATGTTCTGCAGCAGCTGAGGTGTGTATTACTTCTTCACTTCTGTGCTGGTGACGGTCGCTGTTCTGCCGTCATAGGAGCACAACAACGAAAATCACTGCAGTTCCGGATCTGGCACTTCATGGACGACAACACCTGACGGATCCCGCTGACTATGATGAGATCTGTCAGGTTTCCATCTTCCAGGCTATACAATTGTGTCCAGCATTTATGACCTGATCCACGAATGAGGCCCCAACACAGATGTGAACGAAGCTTTATATGTTCTGCAGCAGCTGAGGTATGCATTAGGAGGTTCTGACAGTTCATAAGGCAAGGGGGGCTATGGTGGCACTGGTATACTATTATGCCAGCACCACCATAGCACCCCCTGTGTGCTGCTTATAGTGGACAGTGCCCTCAGACAATGAATGGGGACAATCAAAAGCGGGTTTTTTCCCGGTATTGAGACCCTATGACGGATCTCAATACCGGAAAATAGAAACGCAAGTGTGAAAGTAGCTCCTAATGTCTACACGGCTGCAACTGCTGGGGGTATGGCAGGGGAGAAGCCAGGGCAGGTGGTGGGATGGGCCAGTGGACGGAGTTAGTGGGGCCCCATTAAGATTCTTGCTATGGGGCCCAAGGATTTCTATGTACGCCCCTGCACATTAGCTATCATTAGTCAGAAGTTTATATAGATATAAAAATAAAAAGAATGCCAAAAAACAAAATACCTGGGGGCTGCCCACAAGTTGGTCCCAGGTGTAATAGTATATAGTATAAAAACTGTTTTCCAGCATTAAAATGAATATCTCTATATTGCAGATTTAATCTATTAAAGTAACAATTAAAACGATGTGGGAAAATATATAAAACTGATAAAAGTATATTCGAGTCAGGAGAAGAGAGTCACGTGACCGCCTCTCTGCGATCACGTGATGGAGGCGGGCCGGTAAGTGCTTTACATGACATCAGAGCGCTAACGCATGCGCTCTATTTACCTGCATAGTTTTAGAGAAAGCCAGATCATGTGATCGCAAACCTTGCGATCACATGGTTAGTATCCATAGCAGCAGGGACGCTTGTGTGTGTCTACAGCAGTGTTTCCCAACCAGTGTGCCTCCAGCTGTTGCAAAACTACAACTCCCAGCATGCCCGCACAGCCAAAGGCTGTCCGGGCATGCTGGGAGTTGTAGTTTTGCAACAGCTGGAGGCACACTGGTTGGGAAACACTGGTCTACAGGGAGCGCAGTGATTACAACTGGAGAACACCATCGGTAATGCGATCCAGTGATAACATGAAAAATGTGCTTGTATATCACCCTTGTAAGAGCAATCTGAAGAGGCTATTTTGAAAAATAAAGGAATAATTTTATATATATATATATATATATATATATATATATATATATATATATATATATATCAATAGCAATAGGAATAATGAAAAAATAGGATTTGATGTAAGTTTCAAATGGGAGGAAACCTCCATATATAGATCGATACGAAAAGCCTGAGTATTATATATAATTAAGATGTTGTAAATGATAGAAAATATATATACATAATACAGATCCTAAATAAAAATGACCCCATACTATGTATGGGAATTTAAACATAAAATACATATATAGAAATTTCTTATGTCCATGAATATAAAACAGATTGTCAATCTTCCTCTTGAAAAAAACATATATATCGAAATAAAATTTTTCAAATTAATATAAAAATAGACAAAATTGATATAAATGAATATATGTAAGTGTATAAATATATGCATAAAAGATAATTTACGAAAGTATAAAGCCATTACATATATATAGGTATAAAATATTATAAATATTGGAACAATATAATACAATGATTACAAAAAATACTAAAAAGATAAAAAAGGTAAAGGAATATAAATATATAAAAGGACCATATGATGTAATTGATATTCATTCTATCCAGACCGAAAGATATTAAGTTTTATAGATTAATCTCAAAAGCTTCGTTGAGACCATAGGGGTTCAGACTATTTAATTTGAAAATCCAGTACATTTCTCTACGTCTAATGTACTGGGTGTCCTTATGTAAGTGGCTTGGGATTTGTTTGATCAGTGTCACATTAAACCCAGCTCAACTACCCTCATGGTGTTCTGTCGTGTGTCTGGATACACTATGTTTCAGATACTTTTTCTTAATGTTTGATCTGTGTTTATTTAGCCTATTTCGTAAAGGTTTGGATCGTACGCCCCACGTATTGTAAGTGGCACGGACATATGGACAAGAGATATATAACATGGTTAGATTCACAGTTCAGACTACTCAAAATGGGAAAGGACTCTCCACTTACTCGACTCTAAAAAACGGATTTCTGGCATATACTTGAGCAACATAGGCGTCTTTTACGTCCACATCTTGAGCTGCCTTTAGAGGCAGTGGTACCATAGTTCTCAGCATGATGATCGGCTGAATTTAGTTTGCTTGGTGCAAGAATATTTTTTAGAGTGCGTGCTCTCCCATATGTTAGTTTCGGGAGCTCTGGAATAATCTGGTTTAAGATGGGGTCTCTTTTTAAGATATGCCAGTGTTTTTCTAGAGTTGCTTTGATCAACATATGGTTTTGATTGTAAGTGGTGATAAAATTGCAACTATATTTATCGCTATTGCTGTCTTTTTTCTTTCTAGAAACTGGAATAAGACATTCATATTGAGTGAGTTTGGCGGCTTTCGTTCTTGCACCAGAGATGATATTAGAAGGATAGCCCTTTCGGCTGAACCTAGAAGCCAGAACTTCACATTGTTGGGTGAAGTCATCTTCAAGAGTGCAGTTTCGTCTTAGTCGTTTGAATTGACTAAAAGGGATGTTGGTCTTCCATTTTCTATAGTGTGTACTCTTAAAATCCAGGTAGATGTTACTGTCAACTTTAAAAAAAAATCTACGTGTATTAATTTTATTATCCTGAATAAAGATTTCTAGCTATACCTCCAGGCCTAAAACCACCATCGGCCTTCTACCCTATCCATCATAAGGGAAATTTTTTAGATACTTGTTATTCTGTGGTCTCAAATGAATTTAGGGAAATTAACCATGAACCCAATACGAGACACAATATGAAACCATCAGAGAAGACGGCCCTGAAGAGGCTTCAATCAAATACTGACCTAATAATTAGGAATGCCGAAGATTATGTCAAGGAAGCTTTGAACATCTTATCTGATAGAAAATACTATCTACCCCTTGACTGTGACCCCTCTACAATATATAGTGAAGAATTTCAAGCACTGATTAAGTCAGCAGATCTCTGTCTGAACAAGAAGGAAAAAGAATATATTTTGGTGAAGGAGTCAATACTTGGCTATCTTTTACCACCTCCCTAAGATTCAAAGACATTCAGAATCCGCCAGGTAGACCCATAATTTCAGGGGTCTCCTCCCTCACCCGAAACTTATCACATTATATTTATCTATTTACAGAAACATGTCCTCAATCTTAAATCTCGTCTTTGGGACTCTACATCCCTTATCACCCTACTAAAAGATATAGTGTGGCAAGATAGCTTCTATTGGGTGACCCTGGATGTCTCGGCACTTTATTCAAATATCTCCCATGATTTAGGTATGAAGTGCACATCCAGTTTCCTAGATAAACATCATGAAATGCCTGACCTACTAAAGGCCTTCATCATAAAGGGCATTGAATTTATACTCGCGCATAATGTGTTCATGCTCCAAAATGAAATTTGTAAGCAGATACGAGGGACCGCAATGGGGACGCGTTTGGCGCCCAGCTTTGCAAACTTATTTATGGGGGCTTTTGAGGAGGAATTTATCTACCATTCAAGCTTCTGGGGCAACAATAACATCATCTGTTTCCGTCGGTATATCGATGACTTAATTTTTATTTGGAATGGGGATTCATCATCTATTGACAATTTCATTTTACACCTTAATACCAACGATTGGGGAATCTCCTCTACTGGAACATATGATAACACCAAAATCGAGTTCCTGGATCTAGAAATCTTTATTCAGGATAATAAAATTAATACAGGTAATTTCCCTTATGATGGATAGTGTAGAAGGCCGATGGTGGTTTTAGGCCTGAAGGTATAGCTAGAAATCTTTATTCAGGATAATAAAATTAATACACGTAGATTTTTTTAAAAAGTTGACAGTAACAGCTACCTGTATTTTAAGAGTACACACTATAGAAAATGGAAGTCCAACATCCCTTTTAGTCAATTCAAGCGACTGAGACGAAACTGCACTCTTGAAGACGACTTCACCCAACAGTGTGATGTTCTGGCTTCTAGGTTCAGCCGAAAGGGCTATCCTTCTAATATCATCTCTGGTGCAAGAATGAAAGCCGCCAAACTCACTCAAGATGAATGTCTTATTCCAGTTTCTAAAAAGAAAAAAAAACAGCAATAGCGATAAATATAGTTGCAATTTTATCACCACTTACAATCAAAACCATATGTTGATCAAAGCAACTCCAGAAAAACACTGGCATATCTTAAAAAGAGACCCCATCTTAAACCAGATTATTCCAGAGCTCCCGAAACTAACATATAGGAGAGCACGCACTCTAAAAAATATTCTTGCGCCAAGCAAACTAAATTGAGCCGAACATCATACAGCTCAAGATGTGGACGTAAAAGATGCCTATGTTGCTCAAGTATATGCCAGGAATAATTTTTTACTGTCGAGTGAGTAGAGTCCTTTCCCATTTTGAGTAGTCTGAACTGTGAATCTAACCATGTTATATATCTCTTGGAATGTCCGTGCCACTTACAATATGTGGGGCGTACAATCCAAACGTTACGAAATAGGCTAAATAAACACAGATCAAACATTAAGAAAAAGTATCTGAAACATAGTGTATCCAGACACGCGACAGAACACCATGAGGGAAGTTTAGCTGGGTTTAATGTGACACCGATCGAACAAATCCCAAGCCACTTACATAAGGACACCCAGTACATTAGACGTAGAGAAATGTACTGGATTTTTGTAATCATTTTATTATATTTATTGTTCCAATATTTATAATATTTTATACCTATTTATGTATGTAATGGCTTTATACTTTCGTAATTATCTTTTATGCATATATTTATATACTTACATATATTCATTTATATCTATTTTGTGTATTTTTATATACATTATTATTTTTAATTTCGATATATATGTTTTTTAAAGAGGAAGATTGACAATCTGTTTTATATGGACATAAGAAATTTCTATATATGTATTTTATGTATAAATTCCCATATATAGTATGGGGTCATTTTTATTTAGGATATTTATTTAGGATCTGTATTATATATATATATACACTGCTCAAAAAAATAAAGGGAACACAAAAATAACACATCCTAGATCTGAATTAATTAAATATTCTTCTTAAATACTTTGTTCTTTACATAGTTGAATGTGCTGACAACAAAATCACACAAAAATAAAAAAATGGAAATCAAATTTTTCAACCCATAGAGGTCTGGATTTGGAGTCACACTCAAAATTAAAGTGGAAAAACACATTACAGGCTGATCCAACTTTGATGTAATGTCCTTTAAAAGAAGTCAAAATGAGGCTCAGTAGTGTGTGTGGCCTCCACGTGCCTGTATGACCTCCCTACAACGCCTGTGCATGCTCCTGATGAGGTGGCGGACGGTCTACTGAGGAATCTCCTCCCAGACCTGGACTAAAGCATCTGCCAACTCCTGGACAGTCTGTGGTGCAACGTGACGTTGGTGGATAGAGCGAGACATGATGTCCCAGATGTGCTCAATTGGATTCAGGTCTGGGGAACAGGCGGGCCAGTCCATAGCATCAATGCCTTCGTCTTGCAGGAACTGCTGACACACTCCAGCCACATGAGGTCTAGCATTGTCTTGCATTAGGAGGAACCCAGGGCCAACCGCACCAGCATATGGTCTCACAAGGGGTCTGAGGATCTGATCTCAGTACCTAATGGCAGTCAGGCTACCTCTGGCGAGCACATGGAGGGCTGTGCGGCCCTCCAAAGAAATGCCACCCCACACCATTACTGACCCAATGCCAAACCGGTCATGCTGGAGGATGTTGCAGGCAGCAGAATGTTCTCCACGGCGTCTCAAGACTCTGTCATGTCTGTCACATGTGCTCAGTGTGAACCTGCTTTCATCTGTGAAGAGCACAGGGCGCCAGTGGCGAATTTGCCAATCTTGGTGTTCTCTGGCAAATGCCAAACGTCCTGCACGGTGTTGGGCTGTAAGCACAACCTCCACCTGTGGACGTTGGGCCCTCATATCACCCTCATGGAGTCTGTTTCTGACCGTTTGAGCAGACACATGCACATTTGTGCCCTGCTGGAGGTCATTTTGCAGGGCTCTGGCAGTGCTCCTCCTTGCACAAAGGCGGAGGTAGCGGTCCTGCTGCTGGGTTGTTGCCCTCCTACAGCCTCCTCCACGTCTCCTGATGTACTGGCCTGTCTCCTGGTAGCGCCTCCATGCTCTGGACACTACGCTGACAGACACGGCAAACCTTCTTGCCACAGCTCGCATTGATGTGCCATCCTGGATAAGCTGCACTACCTGAGCCACTTGTGTGGGTTGTAGACTCTGTCTCATGCTACCACTAGAGTGAAAGCACCGCCAGCATTCAAAAGTGACCAAAACATCAGCCAGGAAGCATAGGAACTGAGAAGTGGTCTGTTGTCACCATCTGCAGAACCACTCCTTTATTGGGGGTGTCTTGCTAATTGCCTATAATTTCCACCTGTTGTCTATCCCATTTGCACAACAGCATGTGAAATTGATTGTCACTCAGTGTTGCTTCCTAAGTGGACAGTTTGATTTCACAGAAGTGTGATTGACTTGGAGTTACATTGTGTTGTTTAAGTGTTCCCTTTATTTTTTTGAGCAGTGTATATATATATATATATATATATATATGTATGTATATGTATATGTATTATGTATATATATTTTTCAATCATTTACAACATCTTAATTATATATAATACCCAGGCTTTTAGTATCGATCTATATATGGAGGTTTCCTCCTCTATTTGTAACTTACATCGAATCCTATTTTTTTAATTTATTATTCCTAATGCTATTGATTTTTATATATATAATTATTCCTTTATTTTTCGAAATAGCCTCTTCAGATTGCTCTTACAAGGGCGTCCCTGCTGCTATGGATACTAACCATGTAATTGCAAGGTTTGCGATCACATGACCTGGCTTTCTCTAAAACTATGCAGGTAAATAGAGCGCGTGCGTTAGCGCTCTGATGTCATGTAAAGCACTTACTGGCCCGCCTCCATCACGTGATCGCAGAGAGGCGGTCACGTGACTCTCTTCTCCCGGCTCGAATATACTTTTATCACTTGTGGGCAGCCCCCAGGTATTTCGTTTTTGGTGTTCTTTTTATTTTTATATCTATATAAACTTCTGACTAATGCTAGCTAATGTGATTACCTATTAACCTGATGAAGGGGACACTGAGCCCCGAAACGCATTGTTCTATGTACATATGGTATTTATGAAATAAAGAAGATTCACCTATAGAGACCTGCCTAAACCAGTGATTTTGTGCCTGACCAGAACTTCCTTTCCTACAAGCACCCTTTGAGGGATTGCGCATCCGATCCCAAAGAAATTCCTTCTGCGGCTGCATTCCTGGACCTTAAGTGTCTATATGTTTATAAGTCTACAATAGAGTTGTGTCTATTTCTAGCACAACCCTAAAAGGTGAGCACCTTTATCTTTCAATCAATTTATCTTGTATTGAATGTACTATCCTATTGTGCGCCCCCCCCCCCCCCCCCCCATCCCTCTTGTTCTCTTTATTTCCCTTGTGACCGAGTGGAATTTAGATTCGCCCGTGGTTAAGACTGTACATGTTAAGGTCATCATGGCTGAAACAGCCTGACCAGATTTTAGGGCCAACCGGCCAAGGTGTTTGAACTTGAGGAATCCGGGTTGAGACAGAGAAACAAAAGCTCCCTACCTCGGACCAACACTATAATCTACATTTACAGAGACTCACAAATTAGGCAGTGTCCTAGTCCGGAGGAATCTTGTCTGGGCGTGATATGTTATCCTTCACCAGCTGGGAGTCTTCAGCGATTAGGCCTCACTCAAGTAGTCAACGAGATGCCTCTTGTGGCAAGTTGAGGACCTGCAGGGCTTCTTTGTAAGTGACAAGCACTTTTACTGGGAATCCCCAACGGTACTTTATTTTGCGCTGTCTCAGAACTATAGTAATCAGAGGAAACACTTTCCTTTTAGCGAGCGTTGCTGCAGAGAGATCCGTAAAGATGGATATTAGTTGGAAATTAGATGGAAATTAGTCATAAATGAGTCCTTATCAGACTGGAACGGATTACATGGAGTCCAGGAGAAATGGGACTACTTAAAAGGTGCATTATTGAAGGCAACAGAAAATTGCATTAGACTTGTCAGTAAAAGCAAAAAAAGGAGGAGACCAATGTGGTACTCAGCAGAAGTGGCCCAAATCATTAAAAATAAAAAGCTAGCATTTTGTAATTATAAAAAAACCCAGAGCAATGAAGATAAGGAAATCTACAAGATTAGGCAGAGAGAGGCCAAGCAAGTTATAAGAACTTCTAAAGCGCAGGCAGAAGAAAAACTAGCTCAGTCTATGAAAAAAGGGGATAAGACATTCTTCAGATATATAAATGAAAAAAGGAAATTAAAACAAGGAATAACTAAATTAAAAACAAAGGACGGAAGGTATGTAGAAGAGAATAAAGGGCTAGCCGACTGCCTTAATGAATACTTCTGTTCAGTTTTTACAAAAGAAAAAGGAGAAGGACCTCCACTAGAAAGAATGACTATTAAATCGTTTGATGCATGTATCTTTACAGAGGAAGATGTTCTAAGTTTGCTGTCTAAGGTGAAGACAGATAAGTCACAGGGGCCTGATGAGATACACCCAAAATTATTAAAAGAGCTTAGTGGTGAACTGGCAAAACCGTTAACAGATTTATTTAACCAATCATTAGTAACAGGAGTCGTCCCGGAAGATTGGAAATTGGCAAATGTCGTGCCCATTCACAAGAAAGGTAGTAGGGAGGAATCGAGCAACTATAGACCAGTGAGTCTGACATCAATAGTAGGCAAATTAATGGAAACCCTATTAAAGGATAGGATTGTGGAACATCTAAAATCCCATGGATTGCAAGATGAAAAACAACATGGGTTTACTTCAGGGAGATCATGTCAAACAAATCTTATAGATTTTTTTGACTGGGTGAATAAAATAATAGACGGTGGAGGTGCAGTAGACATCGCATATCTAGATTTTAGTAAGGCTTTTGACACTGTCCCACATAGAAGACTTATCAATAAACTGCAGTCATTGAGCATGGACTCCCATATTGTTGAGTGGATTAGGCAGTGGCTGAGTGACAGACAACAGAGGGTTGTAGTCAATGGAGAACATTCAAAACAAGGTAATGTTACCAGTGGGGTTCCACAGGGATCTGTACTGGGACCGATTTTGTTTAATATCTTCATAAGTGATATTGCAAAAGGCCTCGCTGGTAAGGTTTGTCTTTTTGCTGATGACACAAAGATATGTAACAGGGTTGATGTTCCTGGAGGGAAACGCCAAATGGAAAAGGATTTAGGAAAACTAGAAGAATGGTCAGAACTCTGGAAACTGAAATTTAATGTGGATAAGTGCAAGATAATGCACCTGGGGCGTAAAAACCCAAGGGCAGAATATAGAATATTTGACACAGTCCTGACCTCAGTATCTGAGGAAAGGGATTTAGGAGTAATTATTTCAGAAGACTTAAAGGTGGGAAGACAATGTAATAGAGCAGCACGAAATGCCAGCAGAATGCTTGGATGTATAGGGAGAGGTATAAGCAGTAGAAAGAGTGAAGTGCTTATGCCGCTGTACAGAACACTGGTGAGACCTCACTTGGAGTATTGTGCGCAGTACTGGAGGCCATATCTCCAGAAGGATATAGATACTCTAGAGAGAGTTCAGAGAAGAGCTACTAAACTAGTACATGGATTGCAGGATAAAACTTACCAGGAAAGGTTAAAGGACCTTAATATGTATAGCTTGGAAGAAAGAAGAGACAGAGGGGATATGATAGAAACTTTTAAATACATAAAGGGAATCAACTCGGTAAAGGAAGAGAGCATATTTAAAAGAAGAAAAACTACCACAAGAGGACACAGTTTTAAATTAGAGGGGCAAAGGTTTAACAGTAATATAAGGAAGTATTACTTTACTGAGAGAGTAGTGGATGCATGGAATAGCCTTCCTGCAGAAGTGGTAGCTGCATATACAGTGAAGGGGTTTAAGCATGCATGGGATAGGCATAAGGCCATCCTTCATATAAGATAGGGCCGGGGGCTATCCATAGTATTCAGTATATTGGGCAGACTAGATGGGCCGAATGGTTCTTATCTGCCGACACATTCTATGTTTCTATGTTTCTATATACCCTTTAAAATATCAGAGGGAGTAGGGTTTTGTCTCAGGACCTTCAGAAATGCTTCTTTGACGGTGTAAAAGTGGATCCTTGCAATGACATCACGGGGCAAGGATGCGTCTAATCCCTTTGGTTTAGGCACTCTGTGATCAATTATCAAGTCCCTTTCTGTTGACTCTGGTAATGCTGCTTTGATTATCTGTTGGAGGAGAGGTTCGAGCTCCCCTGACTCCACTGATTCTGGAATTCCTCGGATCCTGACATTATTACGACGATGTCTATCCCCCTTATCATGCAGCTTGGCTGATAATTTTTCAAGGTTTTCCTCCATAGCCTCATGGGCGCCAATGAGAGTGTTATGTGAGGTGGCAAACTCCGCCATCTTAACGTCTAGATGGGACGTGCGCTCTCCTATGTTCTGTATATCTTTCCGGAGATCTTTCAATGGGCCCAGCATGTCGTCTTTCATAGAGGATCGTAAGTTATCCAGCATGGACCGCATAACGTCTGCAGTGAGGTGGGTATGCTCATAAACTTCCCGATCTTTCTGCGGTGTTGTGGGGCGACAATGTTGGTGTTCCCGCTGGGGAGCCCAGCGAACACGTCGGCGGCGAGGCTCCCCTCTGGCCTGTCTCTATCTACCCCGACTTACCGAAAAATTTGGTTAACTTTGCTGGAGCAGATCGTCTTTTCACCTTGCCCATGACTGGCAGTCAGTGTGAGTCTTCAAAATGCTGACCAGGTTGTTTGGAGTTGATGCTGTGAGCCGCTGAATAGTGTTTTAGTCCGGAGCAGAAGCGCTATGCGACCGGCGCCATCAGCGTGCAGGCCATTCCCCCCAATATTCACAAAACTCATAATAGAGATGGTGGCCTATTTAAGGAAAGGAATATTAATTATCCCATATCTAAATGACTTTTTGATTATAGGGGACACAGAAGATCGAATCCCGTACGACAGAGACAGAATGCTTTCCCAGAATTGGTGTGGATAAAAAATTTCAAAAAGTCTTGTTTACATCCAGGAACATACGTGAGATTTCTAGGGATAATTCTGAACTCTGTGTCACAGATATCCTCTCTTTTGCAGGAAAAGATAATATCATTAAAACAAAAAGTCAATGGTGGGATTTTATCATGAGTCGAATATTTGAAGTCCGTTTTGCTTGAGTCTGTGTTGGAGTACTTTAATCCACATTTATCAAATGTCACAGGGTGTTTGATAAATTTGGCTTGTCCCTAAATCTAACACTAGAGAAGCTTCTCCACCCTCCTCCTGGAGTGAGAATGCGACTTTTTAAAAGTCGCAGTGATAAATCTGGAGTGAAACTTATTAACATAGCTAACTAACAACACTCACTTTTCCACCCATAACACAAAACTGGAGGGGTGTAAAAATGCAAAAAGTTGCAAACTTTTCTGCAAGTGAGTGTAAAAAGTTGCACATTTTTGCGCAAGTGCTTAAAGTTTGCACGATTGAGTGAAAAAAAGTCACAAAAGTCCTATTTTGCAACTTTTTGATGCCAGAACTCTGAAATGAAGGTATGATCAATGAGGGCCAGTGTGTTTCTGTGTGAGAAGGTCTTTACAATCAGAGAGGCCATGAGTATTCTGGGACTCCTGACATCCTGTATCTCATCAGTGCCCTGGAGTCAAACATACACTCTTCCCCTACAATCATGGCTGCTAAAGAAATGTAGACTACACTGGACTGAAAGATCTACATCCCGATTCACCCTATCCTGGTGGACGACAATAACAAACCTGACTCGGGAAAGGGTGGGGGGAGGGTTGGTTGTATGGAAGAAAACCCAACCATCCAAATTCAGACATATGCATATGCAAGCAGAAATAGGTTGGCAGTGAAAGTAGGTGACAGATTATTCCAGGATACTTGGCCAACAGCAGCCAGTCCTCGAATTATAAGAGCAGTCTAGTAAACCCTAAAGAAAGCAGCGGCCTTTCTAGAAGGTCATCTAAAATTATTCTCTGACAATATTACAACGGTATCATACCTCAAACATCAAATTTACTACCGAGTCTTTCGGAAAAATATTCTATTGGGCAGAAAGAAATGTGAAATCAATAACATTGTTGACAACCCCCTTGGAAAATGAAAGGTAGAATCTGATTGGTTGCTATGGGCAACTAAGCCAGTTCTTCTTTACATCAGTTTGATAAATCTCCCCCACAGTTCTTAACAGTCTGACTAAACATCCATCTATTACATTTCTTTCATACAAAGCAGCATTTTTAATAGCAATCACATCTGCAGACGATTGGGGGAAATTCAGGCCCCATCCATCAGAGAACCCTACAGCATGATTTCGGATGACAGAATTTATATTATGGCTTGATCAAGTTTTTCTTCCTAAAATGGTCAAGATTTTCACCACAATCAAGAAATTATTCTTTGATCCTGCTGTAACATTCCAAAAAATTAAAGAGAGGAAGGCTTCCACTCTTTGGATGTTAGAATAACAGTCTTAGGCCGCATGCACACGGCCGTTGTGCGTCCGTTCCGTGCAGCGGGAACCGCAATTGCGGTCCCCAATGCACAGGCAACATCCGTGCAGTGGGCCGAACCCATTCAACTTGAATGGGTCCGTGGTCTGTCCGCACCGCAAAAAAACATGACCTATCATATTTATTTGCGGTGCTGAACAACGTAAAGAAACACCACGGAAGCACTCCATAGTTCTTCCGGTGTTCCGTTCCGGGACTCCATTTCGCATCTCCGGAATTGCGGACCCATTCAAGTGAATGTGTCCGCATCCGTGACGCGTGGTGCACACGGCCGGCGGCCGTGGATTGCTGACGGCAGTGTGCATGAGGCCTTACAGTATCTAACTATAACAGGGGTAGAAAAGTTGACAATCTTTTAGTCCAGTTTTCAGGCAAGAATAAGGGCAAAATGCTGTCAAAAACATCAATAGCTAGGCAAATAAAAGCTACTATCTCATGGTGCTTCAGTATTTAAGGACTTCCATGTCCTGAAGATTAAAGCACACTCTACTAGAGCAATGGCATCTTTGTGAGTAGAGAGAGCACGAGCTTCAAGATTTGCAAAGCTGCTACCTGATCCAAAGAACACATCTTTGTGAGACACTACAGATTAAACTAATTGCATTTTCTTTTGGGAGAAAGGTCCTACAAGCAGTAGCACCATCCCCCTTAATTGATTATCTGTTAGCACTTCTATATGTCGCCATGGGGGATGAAATGGAAAATTGGAATTAGTCTTACCGGTAATCCTGTTTCCATGAATCCACCATGACGACACCTATATATTTCTTAGAATGGTAGATTTGGGTATGAAGTAATACTCAATATATTTGGCAAACCAGATCACTGTAGTAATTTAAAAAGCAGTGATGGAAGGGGGCAATTTAACCTTTCTCTGTTCCTGAACCTACAGACATAATGGGTCAATCTCCTTGTATGTCATTTTGGTGGATTCATGGAAACAGTATTACCGGTAAGACTAATTCCAATTTTTGGACTAAATATTGCATATATTGGATATTTGTCTTGCACAGTGTTTAACAGACAAGGGGTGACAAAGATGTAAATGAATAAATATTTTTCTGTAACAGTATTAAGATTAGTAGTCCACAGTAAGTTAAGCATGTCATTCTTAATACGGGTGTCTATATACCTTTCCATTTTGTCTTTTTGCATCAGATGTGATTTGGGTTATACTCAGTGTGGAGGCTGGTGGCCTCCTAGGTGTCACTCAGCAACTCTCATCCTTTGAAACAGAGTTCAGCACTCAGCCACATCGCAACCTTGGTGGAGACTTCAACCCCTTTGCTTCACCTCAGAAGAGTCGTTCTACAGAAGGAGAAAACATGAGTACCTGGACATCTGAAACAGAGACTCCTGAAGGAGAACAGAATGGACTTTCTCAGACATCTGTAAATATATGTGCAACGGATCATCAAACTAACCATTCTGTAGCAACGTATAGAGAGGTAAGACAAAACATGAAAATATATGAATACAGTTAATATCACTGTTCTGTCCTCCTTATGTGTGAAGGTACATAGCTTGACAGACAGCTAAACCTTATCTCTGCAATAAATTGACAATGGAGTAACGTCCAACTTTATCTTTATTGCAAGGATGTAAATGCGCGGTAAAACTGGGGAACAGAAAACACAATGTGCTTACTAATGGGGTCTGACATATAGTAATGCATATACAAACACAGATGCATATCTAAACCAGAGCATGCCACCTATCTGCATAAGCATGGTCCGTAGCTGCTAACTATAAGCTATTAACCCGTTATGGACCGGGCTCATTTTCACCTTAAGGACCAGTCCATTTTTTGCAAATCTAACCAGTGTCACTTTATGTGTGAATAACGCTTTTACTCATCCAGGCCATTCTGAGATTGTTTTTTCGTCACATGTTGTACTTCATGACACTGGTAAAATGGAGTCAAAAAATTTCATTTTTATTTATAAAAATATACCAAATTTACCAACAATTTGGAAACATTTGCAAATTTCCAAGTTTCAATTTCTCTACTTCTATAATACATATAGTAATACCTCCAAAAATAGTTATTAATTTACATTCCTCATATGTCTACTTTGTTTGGATCATTTTGGGAATGCCATTTTATTTTTTGGGTACGTTACAAGGCTTAGGCTACTTTCACACTAGCGTTCGGAGCGGATCCGTCTGATGTTTCATCAGACGGATCCGCTCCGATAATGCAGACGTTCGCATCCGTTCAGAACGGATGCGTCTGCATTAAAACTTAGAAAATTTTCTAAGTGTGAAAGTTGTCTGAGCGGATCCGTTCAGACTTTACATTGAAAGTCATGGGGGAACGGATCCGCTTGAAGATTGAGCCATATTGTGTCATCTTCAAGCGGATCCGTCCCCATTGACTTACATTGTAAGTCTGGACGGATCCGCTCGCCTCCGCACGGCCAGGCGGACACCCGAACGCTGCAAGCAGCGTTCAGGTGTCCGCTCACTGAGCGGAGCGGAGGCTGAACGCTGGCAGGCGGATGCATTCTCAGTGGATCCGCCTCCACTGAGAATGCATTGGGGCCAGACGGATGCGTTCGGGGCCGCTCGTGAGCCCCTTCAAACGGTGCGCACGAGCGGACACCCGAACGCTAGTGTGAAAGTAGCCTTAGAAGTTTAGAAGCAAATCTTGAAATTTTTCAGAAAATTTCGAAAACCCACTTTTTCAGGACCAGTTCAGGTCTGAAGTCACTTTGTGAGGCTTACATAATAGAAACCACCCAAAAATGACCCCATTTTACAAATTACACCCCTCAAGGTATTCAAAACTGATGTTACAAACTTTGTTAACCATTTAGGTGTTCCACAAGAATTAATGGAAAATAGAGATAAAATTTCACTTTTTTGGCAGATTTTCCATTTGAATACATTTTTTTCCAGTTAGAAAGCAAGGGTTAACAGCCAAACAAAACTCAATATTTATGGCCCTGATTCTGTAGTTTACAGAAACGCCCCATTTGTGGACGGAAACCGCTGTACGGGCACACGGCAGGGCGCAGAAGGAAAGGAATGCCATACGGTTTTTGGAAGGCAGATTTTGCTGGACTGGTTTTTTGACACCATGTCCCATTTGATGCACCCTAGAGTAGAAACTCCAAAAAAGTGACCCTATTTTGGAAACTATGGGATAGGGTGGTAGTTTTGTTGGTACTATTTTAGGGTACATATGATTTTTGGTTGCTCTATATTACACTTTTTGTGAGGCAAGGTAACAAGAAATAGCTGTTTTGGCACCGTTTTTATTTTTTGTTATTTACAACATTCATCTGACAGGTTAGATGATGTGGTATTTTGATAGAGCAGGTTATTACGAACGCGGTGATACCTAATATGTCTACTTTTTTTTTAATGTAAGTTGTACACAATTATTTCATTTAAAAAAAAAAAAAAAATCATGTTTTAGTGTCTCCATAGTCTGAGAGTCATAGTTTTTTCAGTTTTTGGGCGATTGTCTTAGGTAGGGTATCATTTTTGTGGGATGATATGACGGTTAGATTGGCACTTTTTTGAGGGGCATACGACTTTTTGATTGCTTGCTATTAAACTTTTTGTGATGTAAGGTGACAAAAAATGGCTTTTTTGACACCGTTTTTATTTTTTTACGGTGTTCACCTCAGGGTTTAGGTCATGTGGTATTTTTATAGAGCAGGTTCTTATGGACGCGGCGATACCTAATATGTCTACTTTCTTATTTTGTTTCACGTTTAACATAAAAAAGCATTTTTGAAACAAAAAATCATGTTTTAGTCAGAGAGACCAATAGTGTTTTTTTTGGGGCCATTGTCTTATGTAGGGGCTCATTTATTGAGTGATGAGGTGACGGTTTGATTGGTGCTATTTTGCTGTACATACAACTTTTTTGATCACTTTTATTACCTGTTTTGGGAAGTAAGCTGGGCAAAACTTCAATTTCATCATAGTTTTTATTAGGGTTGTTGCGGGTATCGAAATTTCGATACCCAATCGATACTTTTGTCCCGGTATCGATACGATACCGGGATTTCCGTTTTTTCGATACTGGGCTGCGCTTCTGCGCAGTCTAGTATCTCTGAACATGAGCGCGCTGCTATCGGCGCGCTCATGTTCTCTCTCAGCAGCACGGGGAGAAGGAAGCTGTCCTCCCTCCCCCTGTGCTGCTGCCGCTGCCACCAATGAGAAGAGAGGGGCGGAGGAGGGGCGGCAATGAGAAGAGAGGGGCGGAGGAGGGGCGGCAATGAGAAGAGAGGGGGTGGAGGAGGGGCGGCAATGAGAAGAGAGGGGCGGAGGAGGGGCGGGCGCACTGCGCCACCAATGATAGGATTACTATCGGAGCGATGGGAGGAGACATCAGCTTCACTAGTGGGCGTTCCTTTTCCCTGCGCTGCGATTGGACAGCGCTACAGCCAGGGAGAAGGAACGCCCACTAGTGAAGCTGATGTCTCCTCCCATCGCTCCGATAGTAATCAGCAGCATGTGGAGCAGGAGAGGAGACAGTAATGGGGCACTGCGGGCGAACGGAGCGGCGCCCAGGACTAATGGTGAGTGCTGAGACATCGCTGGGCGCCGCTCTGTGTGGCCTAATAGTGAAAGTCTGGACTCATATACAGTAGTCTTTAACACATACAGGAGGCGGGTGCCGGCAGCAGAATCGCATTGCCGGCACCCTGCCCCTGACAGGGAGCTGCGATCAGCGGCAGTTAACTGCCGCTGATCTGCTAGTACCCGCCTCCTGTATAAAGGGGTAAAATCATTGGTGGTGCAGTGTGCCCCCCCCCCCCCCCCTCAATCCCCCCATCCCATTAAAATCATTGGTGGCACAGTGCGCCGGCCCCTCTCAACCCTCCAGTATTAAAATCATTGGTGGCAGTGGCCACAGGGACCTCTCCACTCCCCCTCATTGGTGGTGCAGTGGCAGCTTCTGATCGGAGCCCCAGCTGTGTAAGCCTGGGGCTCCGATCGGTTACCATGGCAGCCAGGACCTGGTTGCCATGGTAACATCCCTGATGTTGTGTGCACAAAGCACAGAGCAGCAGGGACAGTGTGGAGTCCTATTCACCCTGATAGAGATCTATCAGGGTGAATAGGAAAAGGGATGAAAGATCCCAGGTTCTAGCCCCTAAGGGGGGAAATAGTTATTAAATAAAAAGTGAAAAAAAAAAAAACACTAAAATATGAAGTATAAATCACCCCCCTTTTCCCAATTTCACATATAAAATATATAAATAAACATATTACATCGCCACGTCAGAAAAGTCCAAACTATTAAAATATAAAAAAAAAATCTAGGTGGTGAATGCCGGAACAGAAAAAATAAAATAAAAACTGCGCGATTCGTCATTTTTAAAAATGAGGAATGCACGTGGCTTTTTTTGTTTATTTTTTTCGCGTGGTATCGAATGGTATCGAGTATCGCAATACTTTTTCATGGTATCGAAACCGAATCAAAAATTTGGTATCGCAACAACTCTAGTTTTTATTTTTATTTTTTTATGGCGTTCACCTTGCAGGGAAAGTAACATGACCGTTTTATAGATCAGGTCGTTACGGATGTGGTGATGGTTAACATGTGTAGGGAATTTTTTTCTTTTAATTTTTAATCAGTGATAAATGGGTTCTTGAAGATCCAGTGTGTCTGATGTCTGTATAATACAATACAGTACACTATGTAGTGTACTGTACTGTATTTTCACTTTACACAGTCTGATCAGACTTCTGCCTTTAGCAGAAGTCTGATCAGCACCATGGACAGCCGGAAGCCTGTGAAGGCGTTCGGTTGCCATGGTAACCATCACTCGCTGCCACAACAGAGCAGCGGGTGATGGGGAGGGAGGGGGCCCCCCTCCCTCTGTGATGCCGTCAAGAATCGGGGGCTGAAAAGGCACAGCAGCCCCCGATAGGAGAGGGGCATGGAAGGGGTTAAACAGCTGATATCACAGCACAAATGTCAGCTGTTTCAAGCAGAGTGTCAGCAATGTGCTTACACTCTGCTTGCTAACCACTCGGCCATCCTGGAAATGAGAGGGGGCTGGCGGGATGATCGCCCAGCACCACCCGCAGCCCCCTCCCTAGGTCATTTTGAAGTTTCTGATCCCCGCGGTCCGATCAGAAACTTCTGACAGCGCTGCAAACCTCAGATCTGAATTGACCTGCGGTTTGCAGCGATCGCAGGTACAGGGGGGGGGGGGGGGGGAGTCACAGGACCCCCCTTGGCATTGTCCCAGGGTGCCTGCTGATTGTTTTTAGCAGGCACCCAATTTGTCATGTGTCCTTAAGTACCGGGACATCATGACGTACCGGTACGTCATGTGTCCCCAAGAGGTTAAGCAAAGAAAAAGCATATGCAAAATACATAAGAAAACAGATGCATGTGACATACCAGCGATGCTACCATGAGCTTAGATGTAGAGGATGTCTCGAGAGGCTTCCAAGCAATGTGCTATCCTCATGCAGTGATGACTGTGAATGAAGAAAATGGCTGCTATGTGCAGGGATGATGATGTCACTAAGATAAGGAAGCTGAAGTAGACCAAACTTATAGTGTGAAATAACTGCAATTGTATGTAAAACGGCCACTAGATGGTGCTGTTACACCATCAACTGAGAATTATACAGAAAACATGTTAACTATGTATGAAAGTTATGCATAAATTAACAATAAACTTGCTGAAGGCGTGACACTCCCCGCCTGGTATCTATAGGGTACCACATTAAGTCACTTCTGGAGAGAGCAACAAAATCAGTTCAGAAACAGGTCTGAGGAAGAGTTTAGGCTCATGTTACCTGCAGACTTTAACTTCCACCTTTCTGACCTTCCCATCTTTACTTGGGCACACCTTTGTTATCAGTCCCAAAGGCCAATCATTTCTTTTCGACTGATAGTCTTTAACAAGGACAACATTACCAACTTCCATGTTGGGTATGCTGGTTTGCCATTTATTTCGGACATGTAGTGTCTCCATTTATTCCAGAAGGCATCTGTAAAGGGGTCAAGTCTCCTGAGGGAACTGTCTTTAGGGACACCCTTTTGATTTTGGATGAGTCCAAGTTCTTGAGCATAAACTTTGTGTTGGATACAACGGAAGATAACGTCTCGTGCCAGTGTGAGCTCGTCCTCTGTATGAACCTTGTGACTAATGCCAACCTTTGTAGTGCTCTGTTTCTGTGGGTGTGGTTCTGAAAGATTTGGCTATGTGGATTAAGCCAGCTATATCTCTGTTCAGTGATCTCCACATAGAAAACTTGTTGAATCGTTTGGATCCAAGCTCTTTGTTAGAAACTTTTGTGGTGAGTACAGAAACATGAGGACGAATCTCTGCATCAACATTTGGTTCTAGTAATTCAAATTTGTCTTTCTGAAGAGTGCCAAGGACAGGTTTGTAAAGGAATGGTGGTCCTGTGAGCCATGTGGTATCTTTAACCACCTCAACCCCCATAGCTTAAACACCCTGAAAGACCAGGCCACTTTTTACACTTCTGACCTACCCTACTTTCACCGTTTATTGCTCGGTCATGCAACTTACCACCCAAATGAATTTTACCTCCTTTTCTTCTCACTAATAGAGCTTTCATTTGGTGGTATTTCATTGCTGCTGACATTTTTACTTTTTTTGTTATTAATCGATATTTAACGATTTTTTTTGCAAAAAAATGACATTTTTCACTTACAGTTGTAAAATTTTGCAAAAAAAACGACATCCATATATAAATTTTGCTCTAAATTTATTGTTCTACATGTCTTTGATAAAAAAAAAATGTTTGGGTAAAAAAAAAAATGGTTTGGGTAAAAGTTATAGCGTTTACAAACTATGGTACAAAAATGTGAATTTCCGCTTTTTGAAGCAGCTCTGACTTTCTGAGCACCTGTCATGTTTCCTGAGGTTCTACAATGCCCAGACTGTACAAACACCCCACAAATGACCCCATTTCGGAAAGTAGACACCCTAAGGTATTCGCTGATGGGCATAGTGAGTTCATGGAAGTTTTTATTTTTTGTCACAAGTTAGTAGAATATGAGACTTTGTAATAAAAAAATAAAAAATAAATCATCATTTCCCACTAACTTGTGACAAAAAATAAAAAATTCTAGGAACTCGCCATGCCATTTTTTTTTTCTATGAACTTGCCATGCTCCTCATTGAATACCTTGGGGTGTCTTCTTTCCAAAATGGGGTCACTTGTGGGGTAGTTATACTGCCCTGGCATTCTAGGGGCCCAAATGTGTGATAAGGAGTTTGAAATCAAATTCTGTAAAAAATGGCCGGTGAAATCCGAAAGGTGCTCTTTGGAATGTGGGCCCCTTTGCCCACCTAGGCTGCAAAAAGTGTCACACATGTGGTATCTCCGTATTCAGGAGAAGTTGGGGAATGTGTTTTGGGGTGTTATTTTACATATACCCATGCTGGGTGAGAGAAATATCTTGGCAAAAGACAACTTTTCCCATTTTTTTATACAAAGTTGTCTTTTGCCAAGATATTTCTCTCACCCAGCATGGGTATATGTAAAATGACATTCCCCAACTTCTCCTGAATACGGAGATACCACATGTGTGACACTTTTTTGCAGCCTAGGTGGGCAAAGGGGCCCAAATTCCTTTTAGGAGGGCATTTTTAGACATTTGGATACCAGACTTCTTCTCACGCTTTGGGGCCCCTAAAATGCCAGGGCAGTATAAATACCCCACATGTGACCCCATTTTGGAAAGAAAGACACCCCAAGGTATTCAATGAGGAGCATGGCAAGTTCATAGAAAAAAAAAAATTTTGGCACAAGTTAGCGGAAATTGATTTTTTTCTCACAAAGTCTCCCTTTCCGCTAACTTGGGACAAAAATTTCAATCTTTCATGGACTCAATAAGCCCCTCAGCAAATACCTTGGGGTGTCTTCTTTCCAAAATGGGGTCATTTGTGGGGTGTTTGTACTGCCCTGGCATTTGAGGGTCTCCGCAATCATTACATGTATGGCCAGCATTAGGAGTTTCTGCTATTCTCCTTATATTGAGCATACGGGTAATGAGATTTTTTTTTTCCGTTCAGCCTCTGGGCTGAAAGAAAAAAATGAACGGCACAGATTTCTTCATTCGCATCGATCAATGTGGATGAAAAAATCTCTGCCAAAAAAAGAAAAAGGAGGGGAAAGGCGTCTGCCAGGACATAGGAGCTCCGCCCAACATCCATACCCACTTAGCTCGTATGCCCTGGCAAACCAGATTTCTCCATTCACATCAATCGATGTGGATGAATAAATCCTTGCCGGGATTTTTTTTTTTTTATATATACAAAGTGTTTGCCAAAGTATATGAACACCGCCACCTCCTCAGCTCATATGCCTCGGCAAACGTATCTTTTACTGCAGAGGAGAAATCTCGTCTTGCAGCGCCGCATACACCGACTTGCGTGTAATCTGACAGCAGCGCAATGCTTCTGTCAGAATGCACATCAGTGCTGCAGCTAGTCGATCGGTTGGTCCACCTGGAAGGTAAAAAAAAACAAAAAAGAAAAAACCAGGCCGCAACGCAATAAATTTATTAACTGTTGAACAGAACATAGAAACTTTTTTTTTACTTTTTTAACTGAACGTTAACTTTTTTACTTACCGGTAATTTTTTTTTGTTTAGTTTTTTTTACCTTTATAGAACAAACCTCTCCTTCCCCATGGGACAATGTGCAAAGCGCAAATCGCCCAAAGATGTGGCGAAGTACGTTATGCACTTTATCCCAGGTGAAAGGAGAGGTTTGCAGCAGCTGTGAGTAAAAGGGCCCTAATAGCCCTGTGTGCCTGTCCTGTGAGATGCAATCCCTATGCTAAGTGTACCTGTGTGTGGTACTTCCGGAAACACTCTCCATAGCATAGGGCAGGGTGGTCAGTACAGAAATAGCGGGTGTCACGCCTTATTCCACTCCTGCTACAGACACAACATTTTTTTCGGGGTGGCGGTTGGGTTTCACCGTTTATTGCTCGGTCATGCAACTTACCACCCAAATTAATTTTACCTCCTTTCCTTCTCACTAATAGAGGATTCATTTGGTGGTATTTCATTGCTGCTGACATTTTTACTTTTTTGTTATTAATCGAAATTTAACGATTTTTTTGCAAAAAAATGACATTTTTCACTTTCAGTTGTAAAATTTTGCAAAAAAAAACGACATCCATATATAAATTTTGCTCAAAATGGGGATGGGGCCACGGAACCTCCTGGATACAGGAGGTTCTCGATGATCTCTTCCTGGAATTTGAGGAAGGATCCTGTTCTCCCAGCCTTACTGTAGAGAACAAAACTATTATAGGCAGCCAATTGAATTAAATATACAGACACCTTCTTATACCAGCGTCTGGTGCGTCGGGAAACTAAATAGGGAGCCAACATCTGGTCATTGAAGTCCACCCCTCCCATGAGCGCATTATAGCCGTGGACTGAGAGGGGCTTTTCAATGACACGGGTTGCCCTTTCAATTTGGATTGTCGTGTCTGCGTGAATGGAGGAGAGCATGTAAACGTCACGCTTGTCTCTCCATTTCACCGCGAGCAGTTCTTCATTACACAAGGCAGCCCTCTCCCCCCTTGCAAGACGGGTGGTAACGAGCCGTTGGGGGAAGCCCACGCGACTAGTTCGCGCGGTGCCACAGGCGCAAATCCGTTCTAGAAACAAATGCCTAAAGAGGGCCACACTTGTGTAAAAATTGTCCACATAAAGATGGTACCCCTTGCCGAATAAGGGTGACACCAAGTCCCAGACTGTCTTCCCACTGCTCCCCAGGTAGTTAGGGCAACCGACCGACTCCAGGGTCTGATCTTTTCCCTCATAGATCCGAAATTTGTGGGTATAGCCTGTGGCCCTTTCACAGAGCTTATACAATTTGACCCCATACCGGGCACGCTTGCTTGGGATGTATTGTTTGAAGCCAAGGCGCCCGGTAAAATGTATTACGGACTCGTCTACGCAGATGTTTTGCTCGGGGGTATACAAATCTGCAAATTTCTGGTTGAAATGGTCTATGAGGGGCCGAATTTTGTGGAGCCGGTCAAAAGCTGGGTGGCCTCTGGGACCGGAGGTGGTGTTGTCGCTAAAATGCAGAAAACGCAGGATGGTCTCAAATCGTGTCCTGGACATAGCAGCAGAGAACATGGGCATGTGATGAATTGGGTTCGTGGACCAATATGACCGCAATTCATGCTTTTTAGTTAGACCCATGTTGAGGAGAAGGCCCAGAAAAATTTTAAGTTCGGAAACTTGGACTGGTTTCTACCGGAAAGACTGGGCATAAGAGCTTCCCGGGTGGCGGATATAAATTGTGTGGCATACCGATTTGTTTCTGCCACGACTGTCCAAGAGCTCCGCAGTCAAGAACAGCTCAAAAAATCCCAGGGCCGAACCGATATGAGCCGTCTCAACCCGAACTCCAGACTGGGCGGTGAAAGGGGGAACTAATGGTGCGGCTGAAGTTGGTGACTGCCAATCAGGGTTTGCCAGCACCTCAGGGATTCTAGGGGCTCTACGGGCCTGTCTGCGCGGTGGCTGCAACGGGGTAACTACTGCACGTGCCACCGTACCAGATTCAACTGCCCTTCTGGTGCTTGCCACGTCACCATGTTGTACGGCAGTGCTGGTACTAGGTCCAGGAAGGGCTGCGCTGCTGGTGTATGCCTCACCACGTGATCCGGCAGCGACAGCCCCACTCTGCTGCTCTTGAAACGGATCCTGCACAACCTGTGGTCTAGCGACACGGGGCCGGGTACACCTCGTTCTATCAGGGACCTCCACCTCCTCGTCCGAACTTTGGGTCAGAGAGCCACTGCTTTCTACAGGTTCATATTCTGACCCGCTAGATTCGTCAGATGAGGGTTCCCATTCCTCATCCGACTGGGTCAGAATCCTGTAGGCCTCTTCAGAAGAATACCCCCTGTTTGCCATTTGGACTACTAAATTTAGGGGTATTCCCTGAGACTACCCAAGAAAAAAAGCAAGCCTGTCTTACAAAGGGGAGGCTAGCGAAGTACCGGAGGCCTCTGCGGTTGATAAAAAATATCAAAACTGATTTTTTTTTATCGCTGCAGTGCGTGTAAAGTGATTGTGCAGTGATCAAAAAACAAAATTTTTTTTGTCACTGTGGCGGGGCGGGTGTGGGTGAACGCACGTGTGGGCGACCGATCAGGCCTGATCGGGCAAACACTGCGTTTTGGGTGGAGGGCGAACTAAAGTGACACTAATACTATTATAGATCTGACCGTGATCAGTTTTGATCACTTACAGATACTATAAAAGTACAAATGCTGATTAGCGATACGCTAATCAGCGAATCAGTGACTGCGGTGCGGTGGGCTGGGGGCGCTAACCGATCGCTAACTACCTAACCAAGGGGCCTAAACTATCCTAAAACCTAACAGCCAATACTAGTGAAAAAAAAAAAGTGACAGTTTACACTGATCACTTTTTGTCTTTCACTAAGTGATTGACAGGGGGCGATCAAGGGGTTAATTTGGATGATGGGGGTGATGGAGGGTGATCTGGGGCTAAGGGTAGTGTTTGGTGGGTACTCACAGTGATGTCTGCTCCTCTGCTGGAACCAACCAACGAAAAGGACCAGCAGAGGAGCAGACAAGCCATTTAACAGATCATATTTACTAATATGATCTGTTATCTGGCTTTTGATTTGATTTTTTGAAAATCGCCAGCCTGCCAGCCACGATCATTGGCTGGCAGGCTGGTGACGAAATACTTCTTTAACTTTTGCCGGCCCGCGATGCGCATGCGCGGGCCGGCAATGCCCGAAATCTCGCGTCTCGCGAGAGGACGCACCGGCGCGTCCACCCAGAGAAACAGGACCGTCGCAAAGACGCAATCCTGTGTACGGCGGTCCTGAGGAGGTTAAAGTGAGCTGCAGGAACAGCTCTTGTAGCATGGTCTGCAGGGTTAAGTCAGTTGGTACATAGAGATGTCGCGAACATAAAATTTTCTGTTCGCGTACCGCGAACGCGAATTTCCTCAAATGTTCGCCAACAGGCGAACCGCCATAGACTTCAATGGGCAGGCGAATTTTAAAACTCACAGGGACTCTTTCTAGCCACAGTAGTAATGGAAAAGTTGTTTCAAAGGGACTAACACCTGGACTGTGGCATGCCGGAGGGGGATCCATGGCAAAACTCCTATGGAAAATTACATAGTTGATGCAGAGTTGGGTTTTAATCCATAAAGGGCATAAATCGCCTAACAATCCAAATTTTTTTTGAACAACGTGGTTTAAAACATCCAGTGTGTGTATACGATCAGGTATGATGTTGTATTGATCAGGTAGTGTAAGGGTTACGCCCGCTTCACAGACATTGACAGACCAAACTCCCCTTTTAATGCACCGCAAACAGTCCATTTGCCCAACCGCAAACTCCCCATTTGCACAAGGTTGGATACCAAGCTAGCCATGTCCCGTTGATGTCATTGAAGGTTTCTTTCTCCACCCAGCCACGTACAACACCAAGGGTCCCCGAAAGGTGAATTGAATAGATTTTTTGAACGGGGAGATGGTTAAAAAAAAACGCTGGCTCCCTCCCCTTTGTTTGAATCCACGGTCACTGCGTCTGCGCCGTGCAATTTAATGTCACACCCGATATGAGTGGTATTTTCTGTAGTACTATTCTCATCAGTTTAATCCCGGTTACGTCCCCTATCAGGACGTGTATTGAATGGATTTTAGACAACCGCAAACAGTTGTCAAAAGTTGACAAACTCCTTGCAGAAATGTGATTTATCTGTGTGCGTCCTTCTTGTTACTTCCAATTTGGGGCACTGCGCGTGCGCCGTGCAATGTACTCTGCCACACGGTATGAGTGGTGTGTTAACTATTCTTATCAGTTTAATCCCTGTTACGTCCCCTATCCGGGGACTTGTGTTGAATTGATTTTAGGAATCGGGAGATGGAAAAAGCAGCTTGGTCGGTCCTCTCCCAAGTTGGGGCACTGCGCGTGCACAGAGCAATGTGCTGTGACACCCTATATGAGTGGTGTGTTAACTAGTACTATTCCTATCAGTTTAATCCCTGTTACGTCCCATATCAGGGATTGCCTTTTGTGAAAAAAAATTTAGGCCGGGTACCTTCGACTGCCTTCACAGTGACAGACCAAACTCTGATACACCAAACTGAATTGATTTTAGGAACCGGGAGATGGAAAAAGCAGCTTGGTCGGTCCTCTTACTCCCAAGTTGGGGCACTGCGCGTGCACGGAGCAATGTGCTGGGACACCCAATATGAGTGGTGTCTTAACTAGTCAGACAGACACTCAGTGGCTTGCAACTGCGATTATATTTATTACAGAGAAAAAAATTAATTGACCTTAGTTTTATCTGCAAGGTATTGTGACACCCTGTAACGGTATGAGTGGTGGCCACAGTACAGTCTGTGGGCCAGACACTCACTGGCTTGCAACTGCGATTATATTTATTACAGAGAAAAAAAAAAAATTGACTTTAGTTTTATCTGCAAGGTATTGTGACACCCTGTATGAATGGTGTGCACACAGTACAGTCTGTGAGCCTGCAGCCTCTCACTGTCTGGCAACTGCGATTATATTTAAAAAAATAATAATAAATTGACTTCTTTTTTTTTATCTGCAAGGTACTGTGACACCCTATATGAGTGATGTGCACACAGTACAGTCTTTGGGCCTGCAGCCTCTCACACACGGGCAGGCAACTGCAATATATATATATATATATATATAAGCAGATTGATGTACCAGCCCTAAAAAGGGCTTATTGGGGTGCTGTCAGGATGCTGTCCTTACAGCAGATGAGTCTGTGGACACAGAACACTGCCCTAGCTAACGCTTTCCCTATTAAATCAGCAGCAGCAGCAGCACTGTCCCTCCTCTCACTAAGAATGCAGCTTCCGAATGAATCTAAAATGAATGCTGTCCAGGAGGTGGGAGGGTCTGCTGCTGATTGGCTGGAATGTGTCTGCTGACTGTGAGGTACAGGGTCAAAGTTTGCTCAATGATGATGTATAGGGGGCGGACCGAACATCGCATATGTTCGCCCGCCGCGGCGAACGCGAACAAGCCATTTTCGCCGTGAACTGTTCACCGGAGAATAGTTCGGGACATCACTATTGGTACATAGTGCCTCTGGGCAAGCTGTGTAGACCCCCTGATTCTTTAAACTCTGTTATGAACATAGACATAAAATCTCCTAGTCTCATTGTAAATGTAGCCCAACACTACTTTGCTGTCCGTATAAAATACTGTACTATCAAGATTTACATCTATTTCAGACACAACAAGATCTGCTAGATCTATTGCTAGAACAGCAGCACAAAGTTCCAATCTTGGTATGGTAAGCTCAGAACTTGGTGCCTGCTTTGCTTTGCCCTTTGTAAAGTCAATTTGGACCTGGCCTTTAATGTTTATAGTTTTAAGGTAAACGACTGCAGCGATTGCTTTTACTGAGGCATCACAAAACACGCACAGCTGCTTGGACTGAACTTCAGCAGGAGTGAAGTGGGCATATGGCCTATGTATACGCACGTTAGATAATGCTTTTAGAGAGTCTCTCCATGTTACCCATAGTGCCTCTTTCTCTGAGGGAAGTTGCGAATCCCAATCGCATACATCTGTGGTTAGCTCCCTGAGCAGAGTCTTACCTTGGATGATCACAGGAGCTTCATATCCAAGTGGATCGTCTGGACTGTTGATGGTGGACAGGACTCCACATTGTGTGAAGGGTTTCTGTTCTTGGTCGACCTGAAAGGTAAAGGTGTCAGACTTGAGGTCCCAGCTGAGCCCTAGGCTGCGCTGCATGGGTAATGGGTCTGTTGCCAAGTCTAGATCCTTCAAATCACTGGCATGATCTTGAATAGGAAAGGCCTCCATAACAACTTTGCTGTTTGAAGCTATCTTATGCAGCCTGAGGTTTGAACAGGAAAGCATACTTTGAGTCCTTTTGAGTAGACAGATTGCAGCCTCTGGTGAGTGAAGCGACTTTAAGCCATCTACATAGAATTCTCTTTCAACAGACTTCTTAACATCCTCTCCATAGACTTTTTCACCTTCTTGGGCAGAAAGTCTGAGTACATAAATAGCGACTGCAGGAGATGGGCTGTTGCCAAAAACATGCGCCTTCATGCGATATTCGATGATGTCTTGGGTAGGGTCGTTGTCCTTGAACCAAAAGAATCTTAAGAAGTTCCTGTGCTCTTCTTTAACTAGGAAACAATAGAACATTTTTTGTATGTCGGCAACTACAGCAATGGGTTCTTTGCGGAATCTGATGAGGACACCGAAAAGTGTGGTTGTTGAGGTCTGGTTCTGTCAAAAGAACATCATTGAGAGAGACTCCCTCATATTGTGAACTGGAGTCAAATACTGCTCAGATTTGTCCTGGCTTCTTAGGGTGGTAAACGCCAAAGATTGGTAAGTACCATCATTCTTCCTTTTCTTTTAGGGGTGGAGCTACTTCTGCATGATTGTTTTCCAATATCTTGTCCATGAATAAGAAAAAATGTTCCATCATTTCTGGTCTTTTCTGAAAGTTGCGTTGGATTCAACAGAAGCGTTTAAAGGCTTGATCTCTGTTGTTGGGTAGACGGCGTCTGTGTTTTGAAAGGTAGTGGTGCAACCCAGGTGTTCGTTTTATTCTTGAAATAATCCTTGCACCATTATGTTTAAGAAGGCATCATCTTCAATAGAGGGAGCTATCTTGTAGTCTTCTCTGGAACACCTTACACCCCAAGTGGTTTTGGTCTTCACCACAAGGATGGTTCTCGGTTTCTGAAAAGTCAGGATACAGCACACTTGTTGGCTTCTTTCTTACAAGAAATCTATTAGGACAAGGCTGAAAGAGGGATGGGCGTCCGTTCGCCAAGGTATTCGTGTAAAGCGAATTCACTGTGGTAGGCTTGTGAACATTTCCTAAGCAGACATCACCTATAATGACCCACCCCAGGTCAAGCTTCTGGGCATATGGAGAATCGTGAGTGAGGACCGTTTATTTGTTTTCTCACCTTGTGGACTCTTATGATATCTCTTCCTAGCAGAAGTATTATTTGGGCCTCTGGGTCGAGTGCAGGTATGAGATGTTATGCATGTAATGCTGCCTTAGGTGTAGGAATCTCTTCTCTATTGTTTGGCATCCTATTGCATTCGATCAAGGTAGGTAAAGGTAGGGATGCTTCACTATTTATGGATTCGATTTGGAAGCCAGTAGCTCTTCTGCCTTTTTCTTCACTCACACCTGTGCAAGTTTTAAGTGAATATGGAGAGCTGTGTCCTTTTAATATTGAAGATGTCAAAGAAAGTCGAGTTAGCAAGAGATCTGTTACTCTGATCATCAAGGATGGCATACAACCTTACCGCTTTCTTTTTATGTCCAATAGGATAAACTGTGACAAGACAGATCTTGGAGCAAGATTTGTTACTAAGACCTTTTCCGCAGACTTCGGTGCACTGGGGTGTCACTTCAGGAGGTACTGTGTCTCTCTCCTCCCCACTGTGCTCTACAGCCTGTTCTGAGGGTGTGAAAGTCCATGGAGCTGGCCCAGGGTGTAAGGCTGTATTGTGCTCTTCACTGTTGCATTCAAAGCATTTGATGTTTACGGTACAGTCTTTTGCAAGATGAGAGGTTGATGCACAACACCTGTAACAAATGTGGTTCTCCTTGAGGAAAGTTTTGCGGTCCCTGAGAAGTTTTTCTTTAATTCCTCTGCATTTCAGCAATGAGTAAGGTTTCTTGTGTAGGGGACATTCTCTGCATGGGTCTTTTGTTGAGATCTTTTCAGTCTATGAGGTACTGTAGGTTTTGTTTGAGGAGTCTTTGGAAGATACACTGGTCTTGTGTACTGCAACAGGTGTACCTTTCATTTTACGGAGTAAGACAGGCCTACCTGGTTTGGGGTAAGTGGTGTCAAACATTGAGAGGTCAAAGCTGGGATCATTCCTAGTCTTTGCTTGCTGGTGCACGAAGTCCACAAAGAAAGAGAATGGAGGAAATGGGACGTTGTGCTGTTGCTTGTACCTGGAACCTTGAGCAATCCACTTCTCTTGCAGGTTTTAAGGTAGTTTTTGTACTATGGGCTTTACAGACATCCCAACCTGCAAAAACTCATTTCAGGGAGGTGCACTTCTCATTTCAGGGAGGTTTTCTTTTTTTTCTTTCACAAACTTTTTATTACATTTTCCAGACATATGCAGTATCTGCACACTTTGCTCTATGGTGTGGAGGACTGGGCTCATTACCCTGCCCCAAATTATCATATTTATGTATATGATTAAAGGGATTCTGTCACCACCTATAAGCCCTGTGAGCTAAACATATGCTCATGTCCAGTTAGCATTCTGATTTCTAAGGTGGCCTTATAAAAGCTATTTGTGGCTTTATTCTGCGGAAAAACAGGTTTTACTAACCTGTCAATCATTGAATTAAGGTGCCCAAGCAGGGGAGGTCTGTGGATGCATGGTGCCCGGCCGCACGCATCGCCGTTCGTGCCCAGCGCTGCCTTCTACTCCTCAGTGCCGCCTCTCCCTCCCTCCCCCTCCTCCCGCTTTGATGCGCCTTTGCGGACTGCTGGCATCGGCTTCTTCTTGCACTGTGCGCACGCGCCGAGAAGGTTTACTGCGAGTAAACTAGAGATGGGAAGTTCGGATCTTTCACATGAATCGGTTCATTTGAATCAGTTCATTCAAATGAACCGATTCATGAATCGAATCTTCGGTTCATTCGCTGAGCTGACAAGTAGCAAGTGAACCCTGTGTGTAATTATCTACCCCACTATAGGAAAAAAACAAGCATTGGGGGGGGGGGGGGATTTAACACTGGGGTAAATAATATATAATTAAAATGGAGGGTTAAATGTGTAAATGTATTTAAAAAAAAAATACATCTCTCTCAATAGTTATATAGCTACTGAATGAGACAGAAGAAGATGCCTTTAACATATATATCTCCTTGAGAAGCCAATTTGACCCTAAAGGGTTAATTCAACCTGTAATCTAAACTCTGTGTCCTGTCACTTCTCTTATCTCTCTGCTCTGCTATCGGTAAACCTTTCCGGGAGATATTGTCTCACATGCGGGTGTCAGGGAGCCGCTATCTAATAGAGGGAGACTCCCTGAACTTCAGGGAGACTTGAGATCCCTGGCTTTACACCACGTGCAGTATCTAAAAATGCCAGACCTTGTAAATCTCCTTCAGCTTTGGCAGCTTGAAGCTCTGTCAACAGATCACTTAGTTTCTGGAACCCGTTCTGGATTTTGGGGAAATCCTCAATTCTTTTGAAGAGTGCATTCTCTATTACTTCTCGTGAGCCGTAACAGTCCTCAAGTCTTTCCCATATCATGTTTAACCCAGTGCTTGGGTAGTTAATATTAATGGCTCTAATCCGTTTTGCATGTTCTGCCGATTCATTTCCTAGCCACTTGACAAGAAGATCAATTTCTTCACATGCAGACAGATCTAGGTCTCTTATTGTATTTCTGAATGATGATCGCCATGACCTATAGCTTTCAGGTCTGTCATCAAACTTGGAGACCTTGGTTATTAACTCACGTTGGGCAAGGAATTTTAGCAACTCTGACATACCTGGTTCTTTGTTTGGTGGATTGTTGCTGTAGTAGTCACCATATACTTGTTCTTTCTTAAAGGATTTGACTATACTGCGATCATTTTGCAGGTCTGAATGCAGGTTGCGTTGGGAGTTGATGTCCTATGAAACTGTTGTCTCGTTCAAAGCGGGGTTCTTTAGCAGGGGCTGATGCTGCTTTTGGACTTAAATTTAGGCTATCATCTGACTTTGCATGATGCAATCTGAAGTGCGTTGCAAGTTATCGTTATGATCAGGTTCAGGCCCAACTATGCTGCTGGGTCTATCATTCGTGGAGTTTGCTGCTTCTTCTAACGCTTCTGCCTCGTCGCAAACCGCAGGTCAATTCAGACCTGCTGTTGGCAGCTTTTACCTGTGGTTGCGGCGATGATCGGGTGTGCCATCGGGTCCCCATGCGGCTGTAGGGGGGACCCGATGGCATGGAAGGCAGCGCGATGCCTAAGTAATACTCACTGTATTACTCATACAGCCAATGCATTCCAATACAGAAGTATTGGAATGCATTGTAAAGGGATTAGACCCCCAAAAGTTGAAGACCCAAAGTGGGACAAAAAAATTAAGTGAAAAAATTACGTTTAGAGTAAAAATAAACAAAAACGTCATTTTCCCCAAATAAAGTTAAAAATAGGGGGGGGGGGGGGGAGTATACATATTATTAGGTATCGCCGCGTCCGTATCGACCAGCTCTATAAACATGTCATATGACCTAACCCCTCAGATGAACACCGTAAAAAATAAAAACTGTTCTAAATAAACCATTTTTTTGTCACCTTACATCACAAAAAGTACAACAGCAAGCGATCAAAAAGACGTTTACCCACCAAAATAGTACCAATCTAACCGTCACCTCATCCCGCAAAAAATGAGCCCCTACCTGAGACAATCGCCCAAAAAATAAAAAACTATGACTCAGAATATGGAGACACTAAAACATCATTTTTTGTTTTAAAAAAGCTGTTATTGTGTAAAACTTACATAAATAAAAAAAACAGGATACATATTCGGTATCGCCGCGTCCGTATCGACCGGCTCTATAAAAATATCACATGACCTAACCCCTCAGATGAACACCATAAAAAATAAAAACTGTGCTAAATAAACCATTTTTTGTCACCTTACATCACAAAAAGTATAATAGCAAGCGATCAAAAAGTCATATGCACCCCAAAATAGTGCCAATCAAACGGTCATCTCATCCTGCAAAAAATGAGACCCTACCTAAGATATTCGCCCAAAAACTGAAAAACTATGGCTCTCAGAATATCGAAACACTAAAACATGATTTTTTTTTTTTTAATACAATATGGTTGACGTGGATAGCTCACCACCTTTTCAGAGTGGAAAAGGTGCTCTAGTCTTAACTGATCACCCAATCAGTAAAGGTAAAAATGGAAGAAGCAAGGTATAAGACTGGCACTCAATATGTGGGTCATATAAAAAGTAGCAATTTAATACATTATTCACAACAATTAAATCAGCACATAGTGATAATGACAGCTATAAAAACTTAATACTAAATGAGTCTGCTCCAGCTGTACACAGTTAAATCTATGTCTGAGAATATAAAATCACAATATAAAATATCAGTGAGAAACAGTCTCAAGAAATCGCAAGGAGTACAATAAGCGCAAAGGTGATCACAAGAACCATGTGAGGGCATATGCACAAGGTTCCTTAATGTACTATCACAAAGGAATTTGGGATTGTCATATGAGGGCAAATCCTTTTCGTCTTGGCAATATTTATTCAGGAAGTAGCATCCGGTTGGTGATAATATATTTAGAATCTCCTAATATTCCCCTGGATGGGAAAGGTCAGTATCTAGGCTAAACACACTGTAAACATACAGTGGTTCGATCCGGCAGAGGCAGTCCTGTTATTAAGGTTAAAACTTTGCCAATAATGTCACTGGTAGTTGAATACAGGTGGTGAGTAAGGCAATGGTATGTATCTTACCCGTGGAGGATCAGGGCCGACAGCTGGAGATCCTATCTCACAAGCCACTACTCACCACACCGTACAGCTTTCTTCTCTTGCCGTTAGCGTCCTCGCTCGCCAGTGTGTGTCACGTGGTTGCTGTCAAAAAATCGCGAGAGTAGCCTATTCAGTCCTGTTATCATCAGACAATTTCCAGATAGAAAGTTTTGGAGCGCTCCAATCTTTGTTGTTTGTTCAATGTTCCACGGTGTATCCGATTGATGTCGTTACAGGGGTGGATTACGCCAGACGCGTTTCGGGGACCTCTCTCCCCTTCCTCAGTGGCTCTACCCCCGCTGATAAATCACTTGCTTTCATTTTAAATTCAAGCTGCCATCTACCCAATTGGCTGCTGAATGTTACTTTCGGACAGTTCCGTAGATTAAAACGGAACTGCACTGAGGATTCTCAATTTGAAGCAGAAGCCCTGACCTTGAAAAATAAATTCATGACAAAACAGTACCCGAGCTCAGTGCTAGAGGGAGCATTAGAAAATGTAAGACGCCTACCTAGGAGCTCCCTGCTTACAGGTAAATCAGTTCAGAAGAATCAGCAAGAATCCCAATTTAGAATGGTTCTCCCATATACTACACAACACAGAGGAGTGAAAGGGTTAGTTAACGGACACTGGCACCACCTTTTGCAGGACAAAATCGTGGGCACACTAATGCCAAAGAGACCACAGATTACTTTTACGAAGGCACCCAAATTTGGGTATTAAAGTGGCCCCATCAATAAAGTCAAAATTAAATAAGCCTTCGGGAATTAGTAACTGGATGAACCTTAAGGGTTTTTATAGATGTGGCCAATGTGCTGGCTGTAAGGTCACCAAAGCCCCAAGGAGTACTAAGAAAGTACAATTAACACAAAACTCCTTTTCATGGGAGATCAATCCCTTCCTCACTTGCAACTCAACCAGTGTAGTCTACCTCATCCAATGCCCGTGTTCCAGACAATACATTGGTAGAACAAAAAGAGCTTTGAAAGTGAGGATATCCGAACAAGTATCCAATATAAGGAAAGGATACCTAAAACACTCACTTTCAAAGCACTTTAAAGAAGTCCACAACCAAGACCCTAAAGGGCTGACTTTTATGGCCTTGGAAAGTATAGACAAACACTGGAGAGGAGGCAAACATATTGAGAAAATGTCTAGAGCGGATTTTGGAAGTATGATTCCAGCAGGTCTGAACGCTGAGCTAGAGATCTTTGGCTTCCTTTAAACCCAGGGTTGTGTGCCTTTCATCCAATGGGGGATCACATTTTTGGCCGTTTTATCGGCACTGTGATCCCTCCTTGGAGAAAGGCTCACATACCCCCAGCTACCTCAAGATATAGAGCATGAAATTAAGTTACAGAACATATTATGCAATAACGGCTCCTTTGTCATGGATCTCCATCTTAATGTCTTTTTTTATATGACGCACAGAGTTGCATTTCCACACAAACCATGAAGGAGGTTGATTTTTTATTATATCACTTATATATATTTTGTATAACAGCTATACATATTTTTATGGGCTTTTTTAATGGAAAGAAGTAACGTCGCAGGACATTCCTCCACTAATTAGCTTAATTATAGCTACGTGGAGACAATATGTAGGAAACACACAAGAATACCTTGAATCGCGCACAAAACGCAACATATGAGTGTAAAAGAGCATGGGGTTCCTTCCCCCTCTTTTGTTTTACCATTCTATGGCTCATGTCGATTATTGTCCATTTATGTGTATATTTATATACTTGTATATGTTTTGGACTTTTATCCAAAGAAAGCAATGTCGTAGGAATGTTTCTTCTATCACCTAGCCCAGGCATGTCCAAAGTCCGGCCCGCGGGCCAATTGCGGCCCACGGCCAGGAGTAAAACGGCCCCCCCAGAGGTTTGATTGAATCGTTGGTATTCCGGCCCCCGGCCCCTCTCACCAGTCACCGCCAGCTCACCGGGATCCCACAGCTTACAGGAAGAGGCTTCATCAGCAAAGGCCAAATCTCGCGGCGACGTCCGAGATCACGCGAGATTTGGTCTTTGCCTTCACAGAGAAGGAAAGCCGAGATCTCACAACGTCCGAGATCTCGCGGGATTTGGGCTCAGGGAGAAGGAAAGCCCAAATCTCAGATGTCACGAGATCTCGGACATCGCGAGATCTCGGCTTTTTTCTTCTCTGTAGTAAGGCCAGACTATATATGTCTTACAGAATAGGTAGGATTATCTTCGTTTTACATTGTAAATTATGGGAACTATCTTATAAATACTACAGTCTTACACTATGAGGCCCATATCCAAAGAGTTCTCCTCACAGTCTATAGATGGCGCCCTTCTCAGGTTGACCTCTCTGATTAGGTCAGTTACATAAATGGCTAGGCCAGGCCAGAAACCTAATTCCTCTGTCTTCTTACAGATTAATTTTCCTAACTAAGGGCTCTTTCACACTTGCGTTGTCCGGATCCGGCGTGTACTCCATTTGCCGGAGGTGCCCGCCGGATCCGGAAAAACGCAAGTGAACTGAAAGCATTTGACGACGGATCCGTCATCAAAATGCGTTCAGTGTTACTATGGCACCCAGGACGCTATTAAAGTCCTGGCTGCCATAGTAGTAGTGGGGAGCGGGGGAGCAATGCGCCGAAACGACGTTTAGCTTGAGGCCGGATCCGGATTAATGCCTTTCAATGGGCATTAATTCTCGATCCGGCCTTGCGGCAAGTGTTCAGGATTTTTGGCCGGAGCAAAAAGCGTAGCATGCTGCGGTATTTTCTCCGGTTAAAAAACGTTCCGTTCCGGAACTGAAGGCATCCGGATTTATCTCCATTCAGAATGCATGGGGATAATCCTGATCAGGATTCTTCCGGCATAGAGCCCCGACGACGGAACTCTATGCCGGAACAGAACAACGCAATTGTGAAAGAGCCCTAACTGCACATACACTATCTCACTCTGACTGAATGGCTAGGAGGATGGCAGCAAATCCCCAATACAGTTCAACCTCAACCTTGTTGCATAGTTTTCTACACAGAACCTATAAGAGAGAAAAGGAAACATGTCTTAGGGCTCTTTCACACCTGCGTTCTTGTCTTCCGGCATAGAGTTCCGTCGTCGGGGCTCTATGCCGGAAGAATCCTGATCAGGATTATCCTAATGCATTCTGAATGGAGAGAAATCCGTTCAGGATGCATCAGGATGTCTTCAGTTCCGGAACGGAACGTTTTTTGGCCGGAGAAAATACCGCAGCATGCTGCGCTTTTTGCTCCGGCCAAAAATCCGGAACACTTGCCGCAAGGCCGGATCCGGAATTAATGCCCATTGAAAGGCATTCATCCGGATCCGGCCTTAAGCTAAACGTCGTTTCGGCGCATTGCTGGAGCCGACATTTAGCTTTTTCAGAGTGGTTACCATGGCTGCCGGGACGCTAAAGTCCTGGTAGCCATGGTAAAGTGTAGTGGGGAGCAGCATACTTACCGTCCGTGCGGCTCCCCGGGCGCTCCAGAGTGACGTCAGGGCGCCCCAAGCGCATGGATCACGTGATCGCATGGATCACGTCATCCATGCGCATGGGGCGCTCTGACGTCATTCTGGAGCGCCCCGGGAGCCGCACGGACTGTAAGTATACCGCTCCCCGCTCCTACTATGGCAACCAGGACTTTAATAGCGTCCTGGGTGCCATAGTAACACTGAAAGCATTTGGAAGACGGTTCCGTCTTCAAATGCTTTCAGTACACTTGCGTTTTTCCGGATCCGGCGGGCACCTCCGGCAACGGAAGTGCACGCCGGATCCCAACAACACAAGTGTGAAAGAGGCCTTAGCTCTAGCAGCACACACAGCAGAAGACATGTATGTTACATTGCAGCTTTTCTCTGCAAGTACATGCAAACAGTACAAAAAACAGAATATATTAAGCGGGTTGTGCAGGCAGTATATGGTATATTGATGACTTATCCTCAGGATAGGTCATTAATATCTGATTGGTGGGGTCCCACACCTGGAACCCCCGCTGTTCAGCAGTTTGAAGAGAAGGCAATGCTCCATGCCAGCTCTGCTTCCTCTTCATTATACTGCATGTTGTCTCCATTGCAGCGGTGAAGGAAAGAGTACTTGTAATTACACTGGGCCTCCAAAACTTTCAAGACGATGGGCAGTGTAATGAAGGGGCTGACTCCTTGGAATCCCACTGATCAGATATTGATGACCTATCCTGACAATAGGTCATCAATATATACTGCCTGGACAACCCCTTTTAAGATTTGTTTAACATCACACATTTTAAACTCTTTGTTCTCTAGAAGTATCCTAGTGGGACACTACAAGTCACAACAGCTTACAGGAAGAGGCTGCATCAGCAAAGGCCAAATCTCCCGGCGACGTCCGAGATCACGCGAGATTTGGTCTTTGCCTTCACAGAGAAGGAAAGCCGAGATCTCACAACGTCCGAGATCTCGCGGGATTTGGGCTCAGGGAGAAGGAAAGCCCAAATCTCAGACGTCACGAGATCTCTGACGTCACGAGATCTCGGACATTGCGAGATCTCGGCTTTTCTTCTCTGTAGTAAGGCCAGAATATCGGTCTTTAAAGAGGACCTTTCACCTGTATAAACTATGTTAACTGAGTATGCTGCCATATAGAGCGGCGCCCGGGGATCTCACTGCACTTACTATTATCCCCGGGCGCCGCTCCGTTCTCCTGTTATAGGCTCCGGTACCTTTGCTTTTTAAGTTATAGAAGGCGGGTCTTCCCTTGTCCTGTGGGCGTCTCCTTCTCCTAGGCTGCAGCGCTGGCCAATCGCAGCGCACAGCTCACAGCCTGGGAGGTTTTTTCTCCCAGGCTGTGAGCTGTGCGCTGCGATTGGCCAGCGCTGCAGCCTAGGAGAAGGAGACGCCCACAGAACAAGGGCAGACACCGCCTACTATAACTTACTGAGCGAAGATACCGGAGCCTATACCGGGAGAACGGAGCGGCGCCCGGGGATAATAGTAAGTGCAGTGAGATCCCCGGGCGCCGCTCTATATGGCAGCATACTCAGTTCACATAGTTTATACAGGTGAAAGGTCCTCTTTAAGTTCATCCCCTGTATCTCAGCTCAGATTTTTTTTGGAAGCCGGGGTCACAGAGTTGTGGGTGGCTGATTCATTTACCCACCGTTTTAGTCACACGTTTCATACATCAGGTGCCCTTCTCTTTGTTTATAGGAGTTTTCCTGTACGTTTATATTGGTGGCCTATCCTTGTACCTCCAATGTTGGAAGCAAATGAGAGCAGTGCTACAGCAACTTTACTAGTTCCAACCACTACACAGGAGAAAGAGCTCTGAATTTCCAGCACCATCTGCAGCTATAAAAAGTACTGGAAAACCCTTTTAAAGTGTTGCTGGATTTTTTAAAATTTTTTTATATGTCCCAGAGACATATGAAAGGTTTTCATTAGTTGGGGTCTGAGTGCCCCCACTGATCACTATAA
Organism: Bufo bufo; assembly: GCF_905171765.1. Classification (NCBI taxonomy): domain Eukaryota; kingdom Metazoa; phylum Chordata; class Amphibia; order Anura; family Bufonidae; genus Bufo; species Bufo bufo. The sequence goes on from NC_053391.1 coordinate 280,178,144, forward strand.
CAAGGAGAGTGAGGCACTCAGATTAAGTTGCAGTTTGTTGAGGTCTCCTACCTCCACGGTCACATTACCCCCAGAGGACATTTATACAGTGTGAAGGTCCCAAATGTAGAAGAAAAAATGTATTAAAACATTTCTGGCTGCGTTCTAGCGCTGAGTTCCAGGTCCAAACATCATAATCAAAGTCATCACCAATTAACGTTGCCTTTCCTTCTCCCTGCGTCTCCACACTTACAGCCACAAGGCCAGAGCGACCATAAGGGCTATTGAGCCTATTTGAGTCTATTGAGGAAAAAAAACACACACTTGCAGGCTGGGCTGTGAACTAAAGCAGAAAAGGGGGCATAATCCGAATCAGTGGTAGCCAGCTGTCATACCCTTCATTAACCCCTCACTGTACGTCACTGGGCTAGAATCTGATTGTGCTCCTAGTACTCTCTACAAATAACTTCTCCCCATCTGGCCAATTTGTATAATGGCAACTACAAATAAGAAACGAAAAGTTGACAGTGAGGGACGCCGCTTCCAGGACAGGTGGAAAGTGGAATATTTTTTCACTGAAATACGGAATCACTGTGTTTGTCTAATATGCCAAGAGACTGTGGCTGTTAATAAGGAATTTAATGTCAAGAGACACTACCAGTCGAGACACAGCACATACGACAAGCTAACAGGGCGCGACCGCAGTGACAAGTTGAAGCAACTTGAAGCTGTTTTAATGTCACAACAGCGATTTTTTACAAGAGCCCGTGAGTCAAATGAAAATGCCACAAGGGCTAGCTATGAGGTAGCAACGTTAATTGCTAAAAATTGCAAATCTTTTGCTGAGGGTGACTTTATTGAAGAATGCGTTATGAAAATGGTGCAGAATATCTGTCCCGAGAAGAAGTCAGAGTTTTCCAACATTTGCCTGGCTCGTAACACTGTAGCACGGAGAGTGGAAGAAATTTCATCAGATATTAAGAGACAGTTAACGTCAAAAGGAGTTGATTTTGACTTCTTTTCAATAGCCTGTGATGAAAGCACAGACCTCTCCGACACAGCTCAGTTGCTGATTTTTCTGAGAGGGGTGGACGATGAAATGAATGTGACTGAAGAACTACTTGACCTCCAGAGCCTTAAGGACCAAACAAGAGGAACAGATTTATTTGTTTCTGTTAGTTCTGCCATAGATGACATGAAACTGCCTTGGAACAAAGTTACTGGGATAATTACTGATGGGGCACCTGCCATGGCTGGTGACCGAAGTGGATTATCAACCCTAATCTGTAACAAAGTGAACGAAGAAGGAGGCAAAGCTATTAAACTGCATTGTATCATTCATCAACAAGTTCTCTGTGCTAAACATCTCAAATATGACCATGTTATGAAACCGGTGCTAAAGACCATTAATTTTATTCGCTCTAGAGCCCTGTGCCACCGCCAGTTTAAACAGTTTCTACTGGATATCCAGGCTGAATACGAAGATGTTTTATATCATAACGATGTAAGATGGCTCAGTCGGGGGTCTGCACTGCAGCGTTTCTACTCTCTCAGAAAAGAAATTGGAGAATTCTTGGAAACAAAGAGACAACCGATGCGAGAACTATCTGATCCTATTTGGCTGGCTGATTTAGGGTTTCTAGTCGACATAACAAAGTATCTGAATGTACTGAACACGAGTCTAAAGGGCAAAGATGCAGCGGTGAACCAGCTTTATTCACACCTCAAAGCCTTTGGAACAATACCATTCATTTTTTAGCGTTGCAAGAAATAATGAACAGTTTTCCACAGGATGATATCAGTGCGCAAACGAGCAGGTATGCAGCAGACATCGTATCTCTTGCTGGGGAGTTTAGACGGCGCTTTCAAGATTTTGCAGCTATTGAAAAGGAGATCACCCTTTTCTCCTCTCCATTCTCTGTTGACCCCGACAATGCTCCAGATCAGCTGCAGCTCAAGCTCATTGACCTGCATTGTGACAGTGAGTTACGCAGTCGGCACCAACAGCTCTCTCTTGTGAAATTTTACAGCCAACTGGATAAGAGCCGTTTTAAAGAGATTCGAATATTGGCAAAGAAAATGCTGAGCTTGTTTGGCTCAACATATTTGTGTGAGAAGACATTCTCTGTTATGAACCTTAACAAGAATCGCATGCGGACAAGACTAAGTGACTCTCACTTGCGTGATATTTTGCGCATCAAAACCACAGTCTTTGAACCAGATCTAGCCTATCTGCTGCAGTCCTGATCTCAGTTTCACCCTTCACATTAGTGCAGCAAGATTTTTTTCAGTTGAAATGAATACATTGTAAAATCTCAGTTAAAGGGAACCTGTCATCAACTTTATGCTAATCTCACTGAGGGCAGCATAAATTAGTGACAGAAATGCTGATGTCAGCGGTGTGTCACTCATGAGCAAAAAGTAAGGGGTTGCTGAGAACCAGCATCATAATCATTACAGCCCAGGCCTTGAAAAGAGTCAAATCTACCTGAGATGAGTCCTGGTTATTCATGGATTCCTGCTCTCCGTCCATCTGCTGATGATTGGCAGTTCTCTCCTAGACAGAAAGGGAACTAGGTAGAAGACTGTCAGTCATCAGCAGGTGGGCAGGAGGCAGGAATCTATGAATAACCAGGACTCTTCTCAGGTGGCCGGGACTCTTTTCCAGGTCCAGTCTGCAATGATTGTGATGTTGGTTCTCGGCAATCACTTACTTTTAACTTATAAATGACAGACCGCTGAAATCAACTCACCTGTCTCTACTTTATTCTGCCGTTAGTGTGGGCGGAATAAAGTTGATAACAGGTTCCCTTCAATGTCAGTTGGTCAATCAGTTATAAATATATTTGAACATATGAGTATACTTGGTGTTATGTTCCAGTTCACATTTTTGGAATTTAAAAGTTAACAGACAACCTTGTAATGTACTGTTTCCGACATATTTCTGCCTCCTGTTTTTTATATTGAAGGCAGAGTGATTTAACACCTGTTTAGATTTGTCATCCAAGTCACAAAATGAAAGGTATGCCGTTTGCAATAAAATTTGCATAAAATAGTTAATTTGCATGTAATTTTAATGGTTCAAAGAATATTGGGCAAAATGGTCGGCCCTCGCACATGTTCACTTTATCAAATCTGGCCCTCCTCGAAAAAAGTTTGGACACCCCTGACCTAAGGGAATACGATGCTGCAACGCGCTCACCCGATGTCCTTGGGAGCGCTAGCGATGCTACATCAGTAAATATATACAGTACAGACCAAAAGTTTGGACATACCTTCTCATTCAAAGAGTTTTCTTTATTTTCATGACTATGAAAGCATCAAAACTATGAATTAACACATGTGGAATTATATACATAACAAACAAGTGTGAAACAACTGAAAATATGTCATTCTAGGTTCTTCAAAGTAGCCACCTTTTGCTTTGATTACTGCTTTGCACACTCTTGGCATTCTCTTGATGAGCTTCAAGAGGTAGTCCCCTGAAATGGTCTTCCAACAGTCTTGAAGGAGTTCCCAGAGATGCTTAGCACTTGTTGGCCCTTTTGCCTTCACTCTGCGGTCCAGCTCACCCCAAACCATCTCGATTGGGTTCAGGTCCGGTGACTGTGGAGGCCAGGTCATCTGGCGCAGCACCCCATCACTCTCCTTCATGGTCAAATAGCCCTTACTTTCAAAGTTTTCCCAATTTTTCAGCTGACTGACTGACCTTCATTTCTTAAAGTAATGATGGCCACTCGTTTTTCTTTACTTAGCTGCTTTTTTCTTGCGATAATACCAATTCTAAAAGTCTATTCAGTAGGACTATCAGCTGTGTATCCACCTGACTTCTCCTCAATGCAACTGATGGTCCCAACCCCATTTATAAGGCAAGAAATCCCACTTGTTAAACCTGACAGGGCACACCTGTGAAGTGAAAACCATTTCAGGGGACTACCTCTTGAAGTTCATGAAGAGAATGCCAATAGTGTGCAAAGCAGTAATCAAAGCAAAAGGTGGCTACTTTGAAGAACCTAGAATGAGACATATTTTCAGTTGTTTCACACTTGTTTGTTATGTATATAATTCCACATTTGTTAATTCATAGTTTTGATGCCTTTAGTGTGAATCTACAATTTTCATAGTCATGAAAATAAAGAAAACTCTTTGAATGAGAAGGTGTGTCCAAACTTTTGGTCTGTACTGTATATATAAATTTGCGAGCTTCAAAAACATAACAAAAAAGTTTTTAAAAAAATTATATATATATATATATATATATATATATATATATATATATATATAAGTATCCAAAGAATGAGGCAGCACTCCAGATAAAATGAAAAAAAGTGGATCCACTTTTTTTCATTTTATCTGCAGTGCTGCCTCATTCTTTGGATACTTTACTCATTTATAGCCGTTTGAGCCTGCGACTGAGAGGACTTGCACCCGTGATTCTTGTGCTGCTGTGACCCCCTTTTTTGGTTTATTTATATATATATATATATATATATATATATATATACACACACACTCACCTAAAGAATTATTAGGAACACCATACTAATACGGTGTTGGACCCCCTTTTGCCTTCAGAACTGCCTTAATTCTACATGGCATTGATTCAACAAGGTGCTGATAGCATTCTTTAGAAATGTTGGCCCATATTGATAGGATAGCATCTTGCAGTTGATGGAGATTTGAGGGATGCACATCCAGGGCACGAAGCTCCCGTTCCACCACATCCCAAAGATGCTCTATTGGGTTGAGATCTGGTGACTGTGGGGGCCATTTTAGTACAGTGAACTCATTGTCATGTTCAAGAAACCAATTTGAAATGATTCGAGCTTTGTGACATGGTGCATTATCCTGCTGGAAGTAGCCATCAGAGGATAGATACATGTTCTCATTCTGTTTACGCCAAATTCTGACTCTACCATTTGAATGTCTCAACAGAAATCGAGACTCATCAGACCAGGCAACATTTTTTCAGTCTTCAACAGTCCAATTTTGGTGAGCTCGTGCAAATTGTAGCCTCTTTTTCCTATTTGTAGTGGAGATGAGTGGTACCCGGTGGGGTCTTCTGCTGTTGTAGCCCATCCGCCTCAAGGTTGTGCGTGTTGTGGCTTCACAAATGCTTTGCTGCATACCTCGGTTGTAACGAGTGGTTATTTCAGTCAACGTTGCTCTTCTATCAGCTTGAATCAGTCGGCCCATTCTCCTCTGACCTCTAGAATCCACAAGGCATTTTTGCCTACAGGACTGCCGCATACTTGATGTTTTTCCCTTTTGACACCATTCTTTGTAAACCCTAGAAATGGTTGTGCGTGAAAATCCCAGTAACTGAGCAGATTGTGAAATACTCAGACCGGCCCGTCTGGCACCAACAACCATGCCAGGCTCAAAATTGCTTAAATCACCTTTCTTTCCTATTCTGACATTCAGTTTGGAGTTCAGGCGATTGTCTTGACCAGGACCACCCCCCTAAATGCATTGAAGCAACTGCCATGTGATTGGTTGACTAGATAATTGCATTAATGAGAAATAGAACAGGTGTTCCTAATAATTCTTTAGGTGAGTGTGTGTGTGTATATATATATATATATATATATATATATATATATATATATATATATATATATAATTTAAAAAATATAAAAGTTTAAATCACCCACCCTTTCCGTGTAATAAAAAATAAATACATAAATAGCAAAAAAATAAACATCATGGATATCAAAGCGACCAAAAAACGCCCGTACTATTTTAAAATATTAAAATATTTTTGCAATACGGCAAATGGTTTCATTAAAAACTACAGATTGTCCCGTAAAAATTGAGCCCCCACACAGCTCAGTAGACATAACTATAAAAAAGTTATGGGGGTCAGAATATGGTGATGTAAAAAAAATATGTACTTTTTTTTTTCTTTATTATTAATTTTTACACTATTTCGACATAAAAGCCTATACATATGGCGTATGGTTGTAATCGTACTGACCCACAGAATGAAGGGATTGGGTCAGTTTTGCCGCACATGGAACACCGTGGGAAGAAAACACATAAAACGGTGGAGAAATAGATTTTTTTTTTTTCAATTTCACTACATTGTATGCCATAATAAATGGTGGCATTAAAAAGTTAAACTTGTCCAGAAATAAATAAGCCCTCATACGGCTATGTAAACGGAAATATAAAAAAGTTCTGACTCAAAGAAAATGGGGAAGAAAAATTTAAATACAACAACAAAAAAAACTCCCTTATCCTAAGCCCTATTGCACACAACCGTATGGCTTTTTCAGTGTTTTGCGGTCCGTTTTTCACGGATCCGTTGTTCCGTTTTTTGTTTCTGTTCCGTTTTTCCGTTTCGTTTTTCCATATGCCATATATAGTATACAGTAATTACATAGAAAAATTGGGCTGGGCATAACATTTTCAATAGATGGTTCCGCAAAAGACGGAACGGAAACGGAAGACATACAGTTGCATTTCCGTATGTGTTCCGTTTTTTTTGCGGACCCATTGACTTGAATGGAGCCACGGAACGTGATTTGCGGGCAATAATCGGACATGTTCTATGTTAGAACGGAAATACGGAAACGGAATGCATACGGAGTACATTAAAAAATTTTTTTGCGGAACCATTGAAATGAATGGTTCCGTATACGGACCGTATATGGAACACAAAAAACGGCCAGTAAACTGGAAAACGGCAGTGTACATGAGGCCTAAGGGTTAAGGACCAGCTCACTGAAGAATCAGATTACACGTCAGTACAAGTGTATGAAGAGACGAGGGGGCAGGAATGAGAAGATGCTGAATGAGATAGAAGAGAGGCACACAGACAAAAGAGACTGCAGCAGCTAAATTGGAAGTTTATATTTTAAAGCAAGTGCTTTATTCACATCCTTACTTGTCAGTAAGTTAGGGAGCAGATTCTCTACTGTCTGTGTGCAGTGGATTGGAGCTACTCCAACCACCACCTCTGAGAGAGCTGCAAACTAGAAAATCAAGTATGCACATAACATGAAAGATACGAGTCATATAACAGCCAGAAATAGTGTAATTCCTAATATACACACACTGTACTACTGATTAATGAAGAGTTTGTCCCATCTTAGGTATGCTTCAGGACCTAGTGATTTTCTGTTTTTGCTTTTTCATTTTTTACTCCCTGTTTTACCAGAGCCATTATATTTTTTTCTCGTTCACATAGATCAGGGATCAGCAACCTTCGGCACTCTGGCTGCTGTGAAATTACAACTCCCAGCATGCACACTGTTGGCTGTTCTTGTAACTCCCACAGAAATGAAAGTAGGATTCTGGGAGTTGTAGTTTCTGAACAGCTGGAGTGCCGGAGGTTGCTGATCCCTGACATAGATGTTTGAGGGCTTGTTTTTTGCCGGACATATACTGTCTATCAGTACCATTTAATATTGTATACGATGTAGTGTGAAGCTGGGAAAAAATTCCAAATGGGGTAGAATTGGAAAAAAAAATTGATTCTGCCACAGTTTTTTGGGTCTTGTTTTTACTGTGTTTGCTATACAGTAAAACTGACCTCTGTTAACCTTCATTCTCTTGGCAGTATTATTAGAGCAATACAACATTTTTATAGTTTTCCCTTTGTTTTAAAATAAACATTTTGGGAAAAAATATTTTTTCTGTGCATTGCCATATTCTAACCTCATAACGTCTATGGAGCTGTGAGGGCTCATTTTTTGTGGACCGTTCTGTAGTTTTTATTATATTAATATAGTATATTATTATAATAATATTATACTACAAACCGGATTCCAAAAAAGTTGGGACACTAAACAAATTGTGAATAAAAACTGAATGCAATGATGTGGAGATGGCAAATGTCAATATTTTATTTGTAATAGAACGTAGATGACAGATGAAACGTTTAATCCGAGTAAATGTATCATTTTAAAGGAAAAATACGTTGATTCCAATTTTCACGGTGTCAACAAATCCCCAAAAAGTTGGGACAAGTAGCAATAAGAGGCTGGAAAAAGTAAATTTGAGCATAACGAAGAGCTGGAAGACCAATTAACACTTATTAGGTCAATTGGCAACATGATTGGGTAAAAAAAGAGCTTCTCAGAGTGGCAGTGTCTCTCAGAAGCCAAGATGGGTAGAGGATCACCAATTCCCACAATGTTGCGCAGAAAGATAGTGGAGCAATATCAGAAAGGTGTTACCCAGCGAAAAATTGCAAAGACTTTGCATCTATCATCATCAACTGTGCATAACATCATCCGAAGATTCTGAGAATCTGGAACAATCTCTGTGCGTAAGGGTCAAGGCCGTAAAACCATACTGGATGCCCGTGATCTCCGGGCCCTTAAACGACACTGCACCACAAACAGGAATGCTACTGTAAAGGAAATCACAGAATGGGCTCAGGAATACTTCCAGAAACTATTGTCAGTGAACACAATCCACCGTGCCATCCGCCGTTGACAGCTGAAACTCTACAGTGCAAAGAAGAAGCCATTTCTAAGCAAGATCCACAAGCTCAGGCGTTTTCACTGGGCCAGGGATCATTTAAAATGGAGTGTGGCAAAATGGAAGACTGTTCTGTGGTCAGACGAGTCACAATTCAAAGTTCTTTTTGGAAATCTGGGACGCCATGTCATCCGGACCAAAGAGGACAAGGACAACCCAAGTTGTTATCAACGCTCAGTTCAGAAGCCTGCATCTCTGATGGTATGGGGTGGCATAAGTGTGCGTGTGGCATGGGCAGCTTGCATGTCTGGAAAGGCACCATCAATGCAGAAAAATATATTCAAGTTCTAGAACAACATATGCTCCCATCCAAACGTCATCTCTTTCAGGGAAGACCCTGCATTTTTCAACAAGATAATGCCAGACCACATTCTGCATCAATCACAACATCATGGCTGCGTAGGAGAAGGATCCGGGTACTGAAATTGCCAGTCTGCAGTCCAGATCTTTCACCTATAGAGAACATTTGGCGCATCATAAAGAGAAAGGTGCAACAAAGAAGGCCCAAGATGATTGAACAGTTAGAGGCCTGTATTAGACAAGAATGGGAGAGCATTCCTATTTCTAAACTTGAGAAACTGGTCTCCTCGGTCCCCAGACGTCTGAGTGTTGTAAGAAGAAGGGGAGATGCCACACAGTGATGAAAATGGCCTTGTCCCAACTTTTTGGGGATTTGTTGACACCATGAAATTCTGATTCAACATATTTTTCCCTTTTAAAATGGTACATTTTCTCAGTTTATACTTTTGTTCCGTGATTTATGTTCTATTCTGAATAAAATATTAGAAGTTGGCACCTCCACATCATTGCATTCAGTTTTTATTCACAATTTGTATAGTGTCCCAACTTTTTTGGAATCCGGTTTGTATATTATATTATGATACCATTTTAGAGTGCATATGACTTTTTGATTTATTTCCAAAGAAATGGGGAATCTGGCCTGTACGGGATAAAAGGGTATTTTGGGATACAATGCAAATGATCATTATTTTTTATTATTTTTTTATTATGGATAAAGGAGGGTAATTAGAATTTTTCTATTTTTTTAAAAAACTTATATTTTAACTTTTTTTTTTACACTTTTTTTTTTACACTTTTATTACACTTTTTTAATTTTTTTTATTTAAAGTACCCCTAGGGGACTTGAACATTTGATCGTTAGATTGCTTCTTTTATAGAATGAAATAAATTAATAATTATAAAAATTACCCTTGCAGTCTATGGAAGATTCAGTACGTTCCTGTGGAATCCTGCTGCCAATCAGACATTATCTCCCAGTGTCTGCTTTGTAAAACGGCAGGCATCCGGTGGCTACAGCGCTCCGGAGTGGGTGCCATTTTTAGAGATCCGACTTGCACGGCGTAGCTCCGGAAGGCTATGGTCACCTTTTGAGGCGTATTTTTTTGTTTCTGTATTCTACTCAAAAATATTTTTTTCAATTGGTTTTTAATTAAAAAAATTCAGCCATTTTCCCCGGATAGCTTTCAACTTCTGTATATTCTGTGTTTATGTGATGTCAGAAGTTCAGACATAAGAGTGACACATAAGCTTGTATAGCGAAATGTCCAGGTTACCAGGATGTAACATTTATGTTGCATAGCACATATGTTTGTATGTTTGATGTGAAAAATATCCAAAGGGAATATCCAGTGTGCATAGAAGTCTACCTTTATTAAATCATGGTTAAAACATCTGCCTGATGTGGGGATTCGCTCTGGTATTTAGGACTAGCAGATGCTGTATAGAGGCAAAGTACACAGTTCTTGAATCAAACAGCGGTGTTTATTCACACATTGGTGTATAACAAAATGCAGATAAGGTGTATCACACACAAGGAAAGTCCATAAACAATAAAAGTCACATTTTCTCCTGGGTGTTAATTCACACCCTGTTAGCAGTTCATCCTCATAAAGTCCATAGGTGGCCTGTTCGCCTTTAAAGGGGCCTCAGTCCTCCAGCCCGGCTCAAACCTCAAATCCCAGCACAACCCTCAGTTCACAGCACACAGACTCCTTTGCTCCACTGTCAGAGGGAGGTAAATCCACCACACCTGGCAGTGCTGGCTGGTTTTTATGCCTGACAAAACCCGGCCTGGAACATGGGGAGTAGTCACCCACCCAGCAATTTGACTACTATCAGTAAGAGCCGTCCCGGAACAGCTATGACAGCCATGCTAAATCTCAAGGTGTCAATTAGCAATAGCTGCTACTGCTGACACATAAAATACCGTCTCTTACTTCACCGAGGCCAGTAACCTCGGTGACGCATACCTTCCATCCAACATGTTTCAAGGTATCTTCTTACATACCCCCCCTTTGTTCAACCCTGAGGAGGTGAACACCTGCCATACAGTATACCCAGGACAGGGCATTTGCGTTTACCTGCAACAGGCCTGCCCTGTGTTCCACAGAGAACATAAAGTTCTCTAAGGACTGGAACCACCTGGTGACTCAGGCATTTCTCTCTTTGGCCTGGCTCATCCACTTGAGAGGGGAGTGGTCAGTCACCAGGCGGAACTTTCTCCCCAACAAATAGTAGCGGAGAGACTCGAGTGCCCACTTGATAGCCAGGCACTCTCTCCACTATACTATACCTGGTTTCGGCTGGGGTGAGCTTGCGGCTTAAAAAGACAACATGATGCTCCTCCCTGTTGATTTCCTGAGAGAGTACAGCACCGAGGCCTACTTCGGAGGCATCTGTCTGTACCACGAACTCCCTATTGAAGTCGGGCGTCACTAAAACCAGTGACCCTCCTAGGGCCGATTTCAAAGTGGAAAAGCGTCTTCCGCCCGCTCATCCCAGCGAACCATCACTGATTTTCGTCCTTCAAAAGCTCTGTCAAGGGCGTGGCTATAGTGGCAGAGTGGGGAACAAATCTCATGTAATAGCCTATCATTCCTAGGAACGAGTTTACTTGTTTAGTGTTGACAGGTTGAGGCCAATTTCTTATCGCCTCTATTTTGTTTACATGGGGTTTGATCACTCCGCGCCCAATGACATACCCCAGGTATTTTGTCTCCTCTAACCCTATTGCGCATTTTTTTGGGTTAGCGGCTAGTCCAGCTTTTCAAAGGGAGTCTACTACAGCCTGCACTTTGGGCAGGTGACTTTCCCAGTTGGTACTGTGGATGACAATATCGTTCAGGTAAGCAGAAGCGTACCCACGATGTGGTCGCAGCACAATGTGCATTAGCCTTTGGAAAGTGGCGGGGGGGCCATGCAGACCAAAGGGTAACAACTTATACTGGTACAGCCCCTCCGGTGTGGTGAAGGATGTTTTCTCTTTTTGCAGCCTCCGTTAAGGGTACCCGCCAGTACCCTTTGGTGAGGTCCAAAACAGAAAAATACCGGGCTTGTCCTAACCTCTCAATCAGCTCATCTACCCGGGGCATGGGATACGCGTCGAACTTAGATACCTCGTTTAATTTTTGAAAATCGTTACAAAACCCCAACGTTCCGTCCGGTTTGGGTATCAGTACTATGGGGCTGGCCCACTCACTTCTAGACTCCTCGATGACGTCTAGTTGCAGCATTAGTTGTACTTCCTCAAAGATGGCCTGTCGCTGAGCCTCGGGTACCCGGTATGGTTTCAACCGGATTTTGACCTGAGGCTCAGTGACAATGTCATGCTGGATTATGGAAGTGCGTCCAGGGAGGTCTGAGAACACATCCGTGTTCCTGCTGACAAACTCCCTGGCCTCCTGAGTCTGTTTAGAGGAGAGGCTGTCAGCAATCTTCACTGTGGAAATCGCTTCCCTTATATCAGACTTAAGGGCCGGAACCTCTCCCTCTAGAAAACTCGGCCACGGGCTATCGTCAGTACTGGTCTCCCTATCCTCCCACGGTTTGAGTAAATTCACATGGTACACCTGCTCCGGCTTCCGCCGCCCTGGCTGATGTATCTTGTAGTTTACTTCTCCAACCTTTTCGAGTACCTCGTAGGGCCCCTGACATTTAGCCATTAACTTACTGTCCACTGTCAGAACCAAAACCCGATTTCCCGGATTAAAGATCCGGACCCGAGCCTGCCGATTATACACCCGACTTTGAGCTTGCTGAGCTGCTTCCATATGTTCCTTTACCAGCGGCAACACGGTTTCCATACGTTCCTGCATCTGGGTGACGTATTCAACAACACTTTTATATGGTGTGGGTTGTTGCTCCCACGCCTCTTTGGCTATGTCCAACAGACCACGTGGATGTCTGCCATGTAGTAGTTCGAAGGGCGAGAACCCAGTAGAGGCCTGGGGAACTTCTCGCACTGTGAAATCATGGAAAGTGAGTGTTTTGAAACCAACCTCGCCACTGGGTGGTGGAGAAGCCTGGTTGCCAGCCTCTTGCCCCAGGATTATGGGCCCTCCCATCAGCCCATGCTTAACTTAAACACCATGGCGATTTGACTGTGTTTGTGGCATCTGAGCGCTGTTTGGATATATTGAGCGCTCAGATCCAAGCCATCTGGGGATATGTTAAATGTCTATGTTTACTGTAATGGTTGGGACATTGTATATTTGAGTAGTGATGTCTGTCTTATTGTCTCCACGTGTGTATTGGCGATTTCCCTTTGTCCTGAGAGATAATTGAATTACTCCTCGGTTGTCTCCAGGACAGAAGACATTGTGTATTCTCCTGCCTGTGATAATTACATCAACCCATTGTGTAAGGTAATTGTATCACAGGCAGAGGGGAGGATTTTGTGTGGGAGTGTTTTACTGTATTGTACGTGTTTATTGGTTGTTTTTACAAAACCCTGTGGGTGGTACTAGTGTGTAAGAATGTTATATAAGAACAATAAACACACAGCTCTGGCTGTCCACTGCTTTACCCTCAACACAGAGCTTGGTCTCGTTCTTGGGGGGATTCACTGTATGCTGTTAGAGACTGATTGCTAGGAGTGTAAGCCGCTTGGGTGGGTTTCCTATTCGTCTGCTAGCAGCTATTCATGAGGTTCCGTTCGGGAGTTTGGAGCATTCCCTTGTATGCCGTTACAGTGAGGACCTGATAATAAAACCCTCAGACAAGGGGGCAATGTAGTATTGATGAACATAGACGAGTACACTGGGATGGTGATGAGACTGCTGGAGGATAAAACTCCATATAAAAAATTTGAAAGTAACCCAACTGATAAATATAATAAAGATCTAAAAAAAATATTGATGGAAGCCAGAGGGGAAAACTAATTTCCAAAGAAGAATATAAAGTCTTATATAGAGTATATCCGACAATAGCTACATTCTACGCTTTACCTAAAATTCATAAAAAACGAGAACCTATACCTGGAAGACCTATAGTCTCAGGCAATAACAACATATGTGAAGGTATAAGCAGATATGTTCATCAAACTATTTGTACAGACCCTTCCCTCCTATCTTAAAGGGACCTGTCACCTGCAAAACGCATATTAAACCAACCACAGTACCTTACAGTATCCCCCAGTGTGTTGCTAATCATATTTTTCTTTGCTCTTTGCGTTTCTTCATACTTGTTAAAAACGTTGTTTTAATGTCGGTTGGCGCTGTCTCCGAGTCAGGCTTGAAGTCGAGGGGGCAGCGGCCTCCTTGCTTCAAGTAAAGCTAAGCCCGCCCCTTACCCCTCCTCTACAATTAGATGGACATGCTGCCGTGATTGCGCTCTTCTAGCGCATGCGCGGTACGCTGCCTGTTACAGCGCGATCCTCACTCACCCGCCTACATTTTGCTGACTGCGGATGCTCCGGACAGTTTGATTGCGCGCGCGCCCGGCCGTCACGCTGTAACAGGCAGCGTACACTGATCACGTAATGTACTGGGGTAGGTACATAGACGATATTTTGATTTTTTGGAACGGCACAAAGTCACAGTTTATAGAATTCACAAACGATCTAAATGATAACGACATAGGCCTGGTATTCACAGCAGAGATTCAGGAAAAAAGTCTTAATTTCCTAGATCTAAAAATAAACATTGAAAACGATGGAAAAGTGAGCACCGAAATATACAATAAACCAACGGCAACCAACAGCCTTCTCCATTGGGAAAGCTGTCATCCAAGGCCCCTCAAAAAAGGCATACCATTACCTCAATATTTGAGAGCCAAGAGGAATAGCACAAAAGAGTCAGCGTTTGAGGAGGAATGTAAAATCCTGTATGAAAGATTCTTGGTGAGAGGATATCCCAGAAAAATATTAGATAAGGCATACAATAGAGTTAAAAAGATGGAGATAGAGAGCCTATTTAGGAGGAAGGAATCAAAAAGTGAAAAAATAATACGATGTATAGGTACATTCGATTCCCAACACCAAAAAATATATGGTATTCTTAAAAAATACTGGTATATTCTTAGATCGGACCAGGAGCTTAAGGAAGTACTACCCAGCAGTCCATCAATAACCTACAGAAGGGGTAGAAACCTAAAAGATATTATGGTTCATAGCCACTTTCAAAAGAAGAAAAGCCCAAAAACCTGGCTATCCACACAGGGATCATACCCCTGTGGAGGATGTGCATTTTGCAAATACATGCTGCCAAAAAAAGAATTTGTAAACCCCTATGATGGGAAGAAATTTACCATTAGGGATTACATAAACTGTAGGACTACTGGCGTAGTCTATGCGATACAGTGTGATTGCCCGAAAATCTATGTGGGCAAGACTATACAGGAATTGAGAAGGAGGATTTCTAAACACCTCAGCACCCTCAATACTAATGATGATACACCTCTGGTTAGACACATTAACAAATATCATAAAGGTAGTCCCTCAGGCCTAAAAATCTGGGGAATACAGAAGGTTAGGTCAGGCCAGAGACAGGGAGATGTGGATAACAAGCTTCAACAGGAGGAAGCTAAATGGATATACCGGCTGAAATCTCTGTCACCAATAGGAATAAATGAAGGGTTTACCTTTTCTCATTTTCTGTAACACAACGTAACAGCAAAAGAAAAGTAAGAGAATATAAAAATACCAAAACATAAAAAATAAGTAATAATGGCAAATAGACACAAATAGTGTAGATAGAGAAGGGACCAACCAATACCAAAATAAAATTCATAGGAACAACTACACAATATAAAAATAAAACACTTACCATAGCGGGTGATGTTTGCTCTATTGTGATGTGGCGGGCTGTCTCCCTGGGGGGGTGGTGGGAGGCTGCTCCCCCCGAGGGGGTGACCTGTTGTGGGTTCCCTGGAGATGAAGAACCAGTGAGCCCTATATAAGAAAATAGACATGCAGATGGCTGTAACAAAAAGAATAATGTAAAATATGAAGAAATATATAATATAAGCCATAAGAAATGCATGGAGGGTAATAAAACTGATAACCAGGAAAAGTAACGCTACGACTCAGGGAAGCCACAATAATTGATTGAATATATGGGACTGTTCTATGAAATATATGTTGCATATAGTTATACTTTAGAGTGGGAGCAAGTATATAGCCGTGTGTAGAAGATGTTAAAGTGGGAGGATACCACTGCTTATGAGGAGTGCAGAAGTAGACATCCAAAAAATATAACAATGTGTCACTCTGGTGCCGGTGTAAGTAATAAAATGATGCCAGATGGTAATAAAGATGGAAAGATAGAAGCATACCCCAAAAATTAAGCCAGCAATTAAAAGAACATCTAAGTCCACACGCCTGCGTATTAGAAGTAAAGATAAAGTCCTTGCAAGAAACATATAAGTCCGAGCGCATGCGCCGGTATACAGGACGGATGGCGAGAGCACGGAACAAGCTAAAGGATTTCTAAGTCCGTGCGCATGCTCGAATATATGCAAGAAGAATCGCGAGGCTTTAGAAAGCTCTGAAAAAGTCCGGGCGCATGCGCAAGGATAAGAGTCACGTCGCGAGATGATGACGACGGAATCTGTCCTGACCAACACGGACCTAACGGAAGGGATAAGGAGTGGCACTAAGAAAAAAGACTGACGTTCCTGCACACTATTGGTAGTTGTGAACATGTGATGTAATCCGAACTATTAAGTGGTCTCCGCCCCCAACACTCATACCTGCAATATGCCCTGAAGACGCTGGTTATCCAGCGAAACATGTCGGGATGCAGCGTGCATGAGTGTTAGCTTTTAGACAGTGGTAGGGAGGGTGCTCTATAGTAATAGTGAATGCATAGAGATACAGGTGGCAATGAAGTACAGCCCCTAAACAAAAAGGTAGAAATAACAGCAGCAATGAAAGTAGTAGCCGATCTATAGCAATGTCTGTAATGAACCAAGTGATCATACAGCTATGCAAGGGTAAATAGATTTATTGTCACTAGTAAATACAGGCCACGAACAACTGTGACTATTAAACAGTAGTAGGGCACTACAAGTGACATATGGAAATAACAAGATAGAGCATCCCTCACCACTGATAGTTTTAAATGTCTATGTAGTGTCTAAGTATATAATGTGGTAAAGAAAAAATCCCCTTTTTATTTATTTTTTTATAAAAGTAAAGTTTTAGATAATAAAAACAGTACATGATCCAAAGACGTATTTAGGTCCTGGTGGACCATCAATTAGGGCAGAAGGAGGTCCCAGTCCTTTACATCCTTAGCTACTACTCGTTTTAACATAGTTTTTAACGTTTGATTAAACCTTTCTACTAGGCCGTCAGTTTGCAGGTAATAGACTGATGTCCATATCTGTTTGATATTCAGCAACTTACAGAGCTCCCGCATGACCTTGGACATAAAATGAGTCCCCTGGTCAGTTAGAACCTCTTTGGGTATCCCCGCTCGGGAAAACATCTCCATTAACTCTTTTGCTATGAGTTTGGCCGATGTATGTCGCAGTGGCACCGACTACGGGTACCGAGTGGCGTAGTCCAGGACGACCAAGATGTGTTGGTGCCCCCTAGCAGACTTCGGTACTGGGCCTACGAGAGCCATAGCGATTTTCTGAAATGGTACCTCGATAATCGGGAGGGGCACTAAGGGACTGCGGAACAGGTGTTGGAGCTAGTGGTTTGGCAGGTCGGCAAGGCTTACAAAAGTCATCCACCTCTCTAAAGAGACTGGGCCAGTGTCTTCTGCAGTCCCAGATGACCCCCGAGAACATGTTGGTGGGCTAACTCTAAAACGACTTTTCGATAGGCCCCGGGCACCACCAACTGATCAACAGGTTCCCCCCGCAGCTGGTTTACCTAATATAGTATATTCTGGTGGACCACAAAACGGGGAAACAACGACTCGGCCCCAGGTTGTTGGGGTACACCATCAAGTATTACCACATTCTGCCAGGCCCAGGATAGGGCAGTGAAACCTGGAAAGTCCATCCCTATTATGAGTTCATAGTGGAGATTTGTGTCGACTGCCACTTCGTGGGTCCACCTGCTGGCCACCGTGGTTAGAGACACCAGTGAGTCTTTCAAGTCTCCATTATTGCACATCACCCCAACTTTACTGCCAGTATACTCAGCGGACCACACCAGGGTCACTAAGCTCCCTGAGTCCAGCAGCTCCTCCGCTTCAGTGTCTGCCACTTCCACCTGGCACAAGTGGTCTAGAGCCTCCAGGTTATCTGTGGCACACAAATTCCTAGCATTAAACGATTGTCTGTAACCACAATTAGTGTCCATGGGCTAGACCCAATGAGGACACTCAGCCCTGGTGTGGCCAGGTTCCTGACCGCGCCAGCAGAATAACTTGGTCCGGCCCATAGGGGGAACCTCCCGGGGGGTTTCATTGGCTCATTCCGGTGGGCCTGGGGTGGGGAGTTCTGGAGTTTGGCTGCCCTCCTCCCAAAATAACCCCCTTGAGATTCTTGGTGGCCTCATTGCGTTCCACCAGGTCCACCATATCCAGGGGATACCTGGCCGATCCAGTGCTGGAGAGGGGGTGGCAGCGCCCTCCAGAATATGTCAGCCAATAGTCTATCCAGCATAGCCGTGGGACTCAGCACATCAGGCTGTAGCCACTTTTGCAAAAGGTGGAGTAAGTCATAATACTGGGGTCTCCCGGGCTCAGCCAGCTTAAACCCCCACTGATGTACCCGCTTGGCCCGGACCAAGACATTCACCCCCAATCTTGCCAAAATCTCACCCTTTACTTTTTGGTAGTCGGCCGCTTGATCGTCCGGCAAGTCTAAATACACCCGCTGGGAATCGGATGCCAGGAAAGGAGCGGCGACCTCAGCCCACTGGTCTCGGGGTAGCTTCTCCCTGATGGCCACTTTTTCGTACATCGCCAGGTAGGTTTTTTGGGGATCGCTGTACGGACTGCTTTCCAGGCATCGTGGACGCTTCGGGTTGCTCCTGCTGTCTGTAAAACGATCACGTATTGTAGCAGCAACTGGTTGGTCTCTCGCTGCTGCAAATTAGCCTCCATGAGGGCCTTCACAACAACCTCCATTTTGTTGTGGGGCACGGGTTGAAATTAGTGATGAGCGAGCATGCTCGGCCGTATCCATGTTCAGCTCGAGCATTGCTATGCTCAGTACTTCGCCTAGTACCACATGTGCTCGAGTCTCCTCCCCGCACGTTTTGCAGCTAAAAACAAAACATGCAGGTAAGTACTGCCATCACTGTAATGCCAGTAGCCATGTTGGCTGCTGGCATTATAGTGATTGGCTGGCCGAAACGTGTGATCGGGTGCTATGTAGCACCATATAAAGTGTGCTCGGATCAGTCATAGTCAGGGAGAGCAGAGGGTAGAAAGGCAGTGTAGAGAGTGAAATTCTTAGTTATTATTCGAAGAAAGCTTTTCAAAGACCCAAAAGTCCTTTTAAGTACTACTGTGTGTGTGTGTGTGTGTGTGTTTTTTTTTTTTTTTTAGAGCAGCAATATATTTTTACCTGCGCTAAATTGATCAGTCTCAGAGACATCCGTGCTGAGGAAGGGACAGATAGTGCAGGGAGAGTAATTTGCTGTTTTTACTACCAAAAGCTTTTCAAAGACCCCAAAGTCCTTTTAAGGCCCACTGTGTGTGTGTTTGACAGCAGCAAGATATTTTTCTTTAATACCTATTAGTGACATATACTGTACATCATTCGCAGACTGTGTCTTTTTGAGTACATTCAAATAATCAGTGCCACATTTATTGTCTAAAGTGTGCATTTAATACACATCTGTGACATATAGTACTTCATCAGAAAACTGTTTCTTTAGCTTAAATTTAAATAATCAGGGGCCAATTATCATCTACTGTCTCTGTAGTGTGCGTGTAATACACATCCGTGACATATACAGTACTCCATCCGAAAACTTTTTCTTTATCGTAAATTCCAATAATCTGGGCCTAATCTAGTGTCCATAGTGTGTTGTTTTCTGTGACATATCAGTATGCCATCCGAAAACTGTTTCTTTAGCTTAAATTTAAATAATCAGGGGCCAATCATCATCTACTGTCTCTGTAGTGTGTGCGTGTAATACACATCTATGACATACAGTACGCCATCCGAAAACTGTTTAAGCGTAAATTTAAATAATCTGGGCCTAATATAGTGTCCATAGTGTGTGGCTTTCTGTGACATATACAATACGCCATCCGAAAACTGTTTCTTTAGCGTACATTTAAATAATCAGGGGACAGTCCTCATCTACTGTGTCTGTAGTGTGTGCATGTAATACAAATCCGTGACATATACGGTCCTGCATCCGAAAACTGAGTTTGTATTGCAAATTCCAATAATCTGGGCCTAATCTAGTGTCCATAGTGGGGGTTTTTTCTGTGACATATACAGTACACCATCTGAAAACTGTTTCTTTAGGGCAAATTTAACTAATCTGGGCCTAAGCTAGTGTCCATAGTGTGTTGTTTTCTGTGACATATACAATACGCCATCCGAAAACAGTTTCTTTAGCGTAAATTTAAATAATCAGGGGCCAGTCCTTATTTACTGTCTCTGTAGTGTGTGCGTGTAATACACATCCGTGACATATACAGTACTCTATCCGAAAACTGTTTCTGTAGCGTAAATTCCAATAATCTGGGCCTAATCTAGTGTCCATAGTGTGTTGTTTTCTGTGACATATACAGTACGCCATCCAAAAACTGTTTCTTTAGGGCAAATTTAACTAATCTGGGCCTAATATAGTGTCCTTCAGTGATGGGCAGTTCGCATTGTTAGCCCATGCGAGCTGCCATCTTAACTGACAAGTCCGGCGATGCACAGGTAAGTACTTACCTGTGCGCGAGCCGGTCTGAAATGAAATGTGGTCTCCGGGTGCGGGCAGTTCCGAGAACAGCCTGATGAAGGCCCCGGTGGCTGTTCTCGGAACTGCCTTCTCCCGGTGACCGCATTTTTTATTTCATTCCGGCTCGCGCACAGGTAAGGACTTACCTGTGCATCGCCGGACTTGTCAGTTAAATTGGCAGCTCGCATGTGTTCGCGGGCGAACTGGCCATCACTGGTGTCCATATTCTGTGGGTTTCTGTGACATACTGCCCTGCATCCGAAAACTGATTTTGTATTGCAAATTCCAATAATCTGGGTCTAATCTAGTATCCATAGTGTGTTGTTTTCTGTGACATTAGCAGTACGCCAGCTGAAAACCGTTTTTTTAGGGCAAATTTAACTAATCTGGGCCTTATATAGTGTCCATATTCTGTGGGTTTCTGTGACATATACTGTCCTGCATCCGAAAACTGTGTCTTTAGCGGACTGTAAAAGAATCTGCTCCACATCTAGTGACAAAACCATTAATATGAAGAAGGCGAGCACTAAAGGACGGGAAGTTGGCGTCATGGTGCACGCAGAGGCCGTGGCCCTGGGCGCAATGAAACTGTGCCTGCTGCCAGTGCACCAGAAAAAAATAAACATCCACCGTACCCAGCTTCATGTCCAACTTAGCTGGGCGGCGCAGGACATCACTGTTCAAGTCGGACCAGTGCGAACAGTTGGTCGGTTGGATTGCTGAAGATAATGCTTCCAGTCGGTTAAGCACCACCCTCTCTTCCACCAAGTCCAGTCTCTGTAGCCAAGAGTCTGGTCAACCGAATCCTCACTTTTATCATTCTTCCTCCCGCCATGCAGAGGCTTGCCAAATGAGTGATCCCACACTTGGATATTCCAAGGAGCTCTTTCCAGCGCCACTATTACACTTGGCCCTCGCGCCCAGCACGCTTGAAGAGGGACCTGAGATATTGTGCTCTGATTCCCAACCTCTTGAGCCTTCACAGTCTGAAGAAGATTACTGTCTTGAACGGCAATCATTAGTTCACGAGTTGGATGATGATGAGACACAGTTGTCAATCACTGCTACAAAGAGAACTTCTCATCTCTAAAATGTCCATCTACGGAATGGTTTCAAACTAAAGACCCAGAGCCAGAATATGGGTAGTAGTAGCACCAACTATTCGGCCAGAACAAGTAGTAGTAATAGGCCGCAGTTGTCCCTGCTGGCTTCAGAAAGGCACAACATTATAGTTGAGGAGAAAGAGGATATAATTGTGGATTGGATGGCTCACTCCTCCTCTCAGTTGCAGCAGGATGATGTGGAGGTGACTTAACTTCTTAACCGCCTCAGCTCCCCTAGCTTAAACCCCCTTAATGACCAGACCACTTTTTACAATTCTGCACTACACTACTTTCACGGTTTATTGCTCGGTCATACAACTTACCACCCAAATGAATTTTACCTCCTTTTCTTCTCACTAATAGAGCTTTCATTTGGTGGTATTTCATTGCTGCTGACATTTTTACTTTTTTTTGTTATTAATCGAAATTTACTGAAATTTTTTCAAAAAAATGAAATTTTTTACTTTCAGTTGTAAATTTTTTTTTAAAAAAAATACATTTCTATATAAATTTTTCTCTAAATTTATTGTTCTACATGTCTTTGATAAAAAAAAAGGTTTGGATAAAAAAAAAATGGTTTGGGTAAAAGTTATATCGTTTACAAACTATGGTACAAAAATGTGAATTTCCGCATTTTGAAGCAGCTCTGACTTTCTGAGCACCTGTCATGTTTCCTGAGATTCTACAATGGCCAGACAGTACAAACACCCCACAAATGACCCCATTTCGGAAAGTAGACACCCTAAGGTATTCGCTGATGGGCATAGTAAGTTCATAGAACTTTTTATTTTTTGTCACAAGTTAGCGGAAAATTATGATTTATTTTTTTATTTTATTTTTTCTTACTAAGTCTCATATTCCACTAACTTGTGACAAAAAATAAAAACTTCCATGAACTCACTATGCCCATCACGAAATACCTTGGGGTGTCTTCTTTCCAAAATGCGGTCACTTGTGGGGTAGTTATACTGCCCTGGCATTTTAGGGGCCCTAATGCGTGAGAAGTAGTTTGAAATCAAAATGTGTTAAAAATGCCCTGTGAAATCCTAAAGGTGCTCTTTAGAATGTGGGCCCCTTTGCCCACCTAGGCTGCAAAAAGTGTCACAAATGTGGCATCGCCGTACTCGGAAGAAGTAGGGCAATGTGTTTTGGGGTGTATTTTTACATATACCCATGCTGGGTGAGAGAAATATCTCTCTAAAAGTCAACTTTTCCTATTTTTTTTTATACAAAGTTGTCATTTTAGAGAGATATTTCTCTCACCCAGCATGGGTATATGTAAAAAGACACCCAAAAACACATTGCCCAACTTCTCCTGAGTACGGCGATACCACATGTGTGACACTTTTTTGCAGACTAGATGCGCAAAGGGGCCAAAATTTCTTTTATGAGGGCATTTTTAGACATTTGGATCCCAGACTTCTTCTCACGCTTTAGGGCCCCTGAAATGCCAGGGCAGTATAAATACCCCACATGTGACCCCATTTTGGAAAGAAGACACCCCAAGATATTCAATGAGGGGCATGGCGAGTTCATATAAGTTTTGTTTTTTTTTTTGGCACAAGTTAGCGGAAATTTTTAGTTTTTTCTCACAAAGTCTCCCTTTCCGTTAACTTGGGCCAAAAATTCCAATCTTTCATGGACTCAATATGCCCCTCAGCGAATACCTTGGGGTGTCTTCTTTCCAAAATGGGGTCATTTGTGGGGTGTTTGTACTGCCCTGGCATTTGCGGGTCTCCACAATCATTACATGTATGGCCAGCATTAGGAGTTTCTGCTATTCTCCTTATATTGAGCATACGGGTAATGAGATTTATTTGTTTCGTTCAGCCTCTGGGCTGAAAGAAAAAATGAATGGCACAGATTTCTTCATTCGCATCGATCAATGTGGATGAAAAAATCTCTACCAAAAAAAAAAAAAAAGAGGGGAAAGGCGTCTGCCAGGACATAGGAGCTCCGCCCAACATCCAAACCCACTTAGCTCGTATGCCCTGGCAAACCCGATTTCTCCATTCACATCAATCGATGTGGATAAATAAATCATTGCCGGGATTTTTTTTTTTTATATATATATACAAAGTGTTTGCCAAAGCATATGAACACCGCCCCTCAGCTCATATGCCTCGGCAAACGTATCTATTTTTACTACAGAGGAGAAATCTCGTCTTGCAGCGCCGCATACACCGACTTTTGTGTAATCTGACAGCAGCGCAATGCTTCTGTCAGAATGCACATCAGTGCTGCAGCTGGTTCATCGGTTGGTCCACCTAGAAGGTAAAAAAAAAAAACAGGCCGCAACGCAATAAATTTATTAACATTAACTTTAGAATAACATTTGAACGGAACATTAACTTTTATAAACTTTTTGAACAGCACATTAACTTTTTGCTTACTGGTGATTTTTATTTTTATTTTTTTTACCTTTTTTATAGGACAAACCTCTCCTTCCCCATGGGACAATGTGCAAAGCGCAAATCGCCCAGAGATGTGGCGACGTACATTATGCACTTTGTCCCAGGTGAAAGGAGAGGTTTGCAGCAGCTCTGTGTGAAATGGCCCTAATAGCCCTGAGTGCCTGTCCTGTCTAACGCAATCCCTATGCTAAGTGTACCTGTGTGTGGTACTTCCGGAAACACTCCCCTAAGCATAGGGCAGGGTGGTCAGGGCAGTCAGAACAGAAATAGCGGGTGTCATCGCTTATTCCACTCCTGCTACAGACACGACATCTTTTTCGGGGTGGCGCTTGGGTTGAGGTACCAGAAACGACACTGGGGAAATGTTGCTCGTGTAGACTGCTCACTACACTGGTGGATAGGGCCACAGAAGATGATCTCTTCCTGAAATTTTAGGAAGGATCGTGTTCTCCCAGCCTTACTATAGAGAACAAAACTATTATATGCAGCCAATTGAATCAAATATACAGACACCTTCTTATACCAGCGTCTGGTGCGTCGGGAAACTAAATAAGGAGCCAACATCTGATCATTGAAGTCCACCCTTCCCATGAGCAAATTATAGTCGTGGACTGAGAGGGGCTTTTCAATGACACTGGTTGCCCGTTCTATTTGTATTGTCGTGTCTGCTTGAATGGAGGAGAGCATGTAAACGTCACGCTTGTCTCTCCATTTCACCGCGAGCAGTTCTTCGTTACACAAGGCAGCCCTCTCCCCCCTTGCAAGACGGGTGGTAACAAGCCGTTGGGGGAAGCCCCGGCGACTAGGTCACACGGTGCCACAGCAGCCAATCTGTTCTAGGAACAAATGCCTAAAGAGGGGCACACTTGTGTAGAAATTGTCCACATAAAGATGGTACCCCTTGCCAAATAAGGGTGACACCAAGTCTCAGACTGTCTTCCCACTGCTCCCCAGGTAGTCAGGGCAACCGACCGGCTCCAGGGTCTGATCTTTACCCTCATAGATCCGAAATTTGTGGGTATAGCCTGTGGCCCTTTCACAGAGCTTATACAATTTGACCCCATACCGGGCGCGCTTGCTTGGTATGTATTGTTTGAAGCCAAGGCGCCCGGTAAAATGTATAAGGGACTCGTCTACGCAGATGTTTTGCTCAGGGGTATACAAATCTGCAAATTTGGTGTTAAGGTGGTTTATGAGGGGCCGAATTTTTTGG
Source organism: Bufo bufo (assembly GCF_905171765.1). Lineage (NCBI taxonomy): Eukaryota > Metazoa > Chordata > Amphibia > Anura > Bufonidae > Bufo > Bufo bufo. The sequence goes on from NC_053391.1 coordinate 280,203,458, forward strand.
AGCCGGTCAAAAGCTGGGTGGCCTCTGGGACGAGAGGTGCTGTTGTCGCTAAAGTGCAGGAAACGCAGGATGGCCACAAATCGTGCCCTGGACATGGCAGCAGAGAACATGGGCATGTGATGAATTGGGTTCGTGGACCAATATGACCGCAATTCATGCTTTTTGGTTAGGCCCATGTTGAGGAGAAGGCCCAGAAATTTTTTTAATTCGGAAACTTGGACGGGTTTCCACCGGAAAGTCTGGGCATAATAGCTTCTCGGGTTGGCGGCTATAAATTGAGTGGCATACCGATTTGTTTCTGCCACGACTAAGTCCAAGAGCTCCGCAGTCAAGAACAGCTCAAAAAATCCCAGTGCCGAACCGATCTGAGCTGTCTCAACCCGAACTCCAGACTGGGCGGTGAAAGGGGGAACTACTTGTGCGGCTGAAGTTGGGGGCTGCCAATTAGGGTTTGCCAGCACCTCAGGGACTCTAGGGGCTCTACAGGCCTGTCTGTGCGGTGGCTGCGACGGGGGAACTACTGCACGTGCCACCGTACCAGCTTCAACTGCCCTTCTGGTGCTCGCCACTTCACCATGTTGTACGGCAGTGCTGGTACTAGGTCCAGGATGGGCTGCGCTGCTGGTGTATGCCTCACCACGTAATCCGACAGCGCCAGCCCCACTCTGCTGCCCTTGAAGCGGATCCTGCGCAACCTGTGGTCTAGCAACATGGGGCCGGGTATGCCTGGTCGTATCAGGGACCTCAACCTCCTCGTCCGAACTTTGGGTCAGACTGCCGCTGCTTTCTACAGGTTCATATTCTGACCCGCTGGATTCGTCAGATGAGGGTTCCCATTCCTCATCCGACTGGGTCAGAATCCTGTAGGCCTCTTCAGAAGAATATCCCTTATTTGCCATTTGGTCAACTAAATTTAGGGGGTATTCCCTGAGACTACCCAAGAAAAAAAGCAAGCCTGTCTTACAAATGGGAGGCTAGCGAAGTACCGGAAGCCGCTGCGATTGATAAAAAATATCAAAACTGATTTTTTTTTTATCGCCGCAGCACTTGTAAAGTGATTGTGCAGTGATCAAAAAAAATTCAAAATGTTGTCACTGCGGCGGGGTGGGCGTGGGTGAACGCACGTGTGGGCGACCGATCAGATCTGATCGGGCAAACACTGCGTTTTGGGTGGAGGGCGGACTAAGGTGACACTAATACTATTATAGATCTGACTATGATCAGTTCTGATCACTTACAGATACTATAAAAGTACGCTAATCAGCGAATCAGTGACTGCGGTGGGCTGGGCGCTAACCGACGCTAACTGCAAAGGGGCCTAAACTATCCTAAACCTAACCGTCAATACTAGTGAAAAAAAAAGTGACAGTTTAGACTGATCACTTTTTTCCCTTTCACTAGGTGATTGACCGGGGTGATCAAGGGGTTAATTGGGGTGATCGGGGGTGATCTGGGGCTAAGTGTTGTGTCTTGTGTACTTACAGTGATGTGTGCTCCTCTGCTGGGACCAACCGACGAAAAGGACCAGCAGAGGAGCACAGAAGCCATTTAACACATTATATTTATAAATATAATGTGTTAGATGGCTTCTGATTTGTTTTTTTGAAAATCATCAGCCTGCCAGCGACGATCATTGGCTGGCAGGCTGATGACGAACTTGTCCTCTAACTTTTGCCGGCCTGCGATGCGCATACCCGGGCTGGCTGTGAGCGTAATCTCGCGTCTCGCGAGATGACACGTAGATGCGTGACTGTGCTTGAGTGAGCCGCCTCCGGAACGCGATCCTGCTTTAGGCGGTCCGGAGGCGGTTAAGGACACAGCCTTATTTCACCTTAAGGACCAGGCAATTTTTAGCAAATCTGACCAGTGTCACTTTAAGTGGTGATAACTTTTAAAACGCTTTGACTTATCCAGTCCATTCTGAGATTGTTTTTTCGTCACATACATTGTACTTCATGACACTGGTAAAAGGAAGTAAAAAAAATAATAATTTTTATTTATAAAAAAAATACCACATTTAGCAAAAATTTGTAAAAAAAATTGCAAATTTCCAAGTTTCAATTTCTCTACTTCTATAATACATAGTAATGCCTCCAAAAATAGTTATTACTTTACATTCCTCATATGTCTACTTCATGTTTGGATCATTTTGGGAATGATATTTTATTTTTTGGGGATGTTACAAGGCTTAGAAGTTTAGAAGCAAATCTTGAAATATTTCCGAAATTTTCAAAAACCCAATTTTTAGGGACCAGTTCAGGTCTGAAGTCACTTTGCGAGGCTTACATAATAGAAACCACCCAAAAATGACCCCATTCTAGAAACTACACCCCTCAAGGTATTCAAAACTGATTTTACAAACTTTGTTAACCCTTTAGGTGTTCCACAAGAGTTATTTGCAAATAGAGATGAAATTTCAGAATTTCAATTGTTTGGCAAATTTTCCATTTTAATCCATTTTTTCCAGAAACAAAGCAAGGATTAACAGCCAAACAAAACTCAATATTTATGGCCCTGATTCTGTAGTTTACAGAAACACCTCATATGTGGTCGTAAACTGCTGTACGGGCACATGGCAGGGCGCAGAAGGATAGGAATGCCATACGGTTTTTGGAAGGCAGATTTTGCTGGACTGTTTTTTTTTTTTGTTTTTTTTACACCATGTCCCATTTGAAGCCCCCCTGATGCACCCCTAGAGTAGAAACTCCAAAAAAGTGACCCCATTTTAGAAACTACGGGATAGGATGGAAGTTTTGTTGGTACTAGTTTAGGGTACATATGATTTTTGGTTGCTCTATATTACACTTTTTGTGAGGCAAGATAACAAGAAATAGCTGTTTTGGCACTGTTTTTATTTTTTGTTATTTACAACATTCATCTGACAGGTTAGGTGATTTTCTTAGGTAGGGTCTCATTTTTTGTGGGATGAGATGACGGTTTGATTGGCACTATTTTGGGGTGCATAGGACTTTTTGATCGCTTGCTATTACACTTTTTGGGATGTAAGGTGACAAAAATGGTTTATTTAGCACCGTTTTTATTTTTTACGGTTTTTATCTGGGGGGTTAGGTCATGTGATATTTTTATAGAGCTGGTCGATACGGACGCGGTGATACTTAATATGTATACTTATTTTTTTATTTATGTAAGTTTTACACAATAACAGCTTTTTTTAAAACAAAAAAAAATGTTTTAGTGTCTCCATATTCTGAGCCATAGTTTTTTTATTTTTTGGGCGATTGACTCAGGTAGGGGTTAATTTTTTGCGGGATGAGGTGACTGTTAGATTGGTACTATTTTGGTGGGCAAATGCCTTTTTGATCACTTGCTGTTGTACTTTTTGTGATGTAAGGTGACAAAAAAATGGTTTATTTAGCACAGTTTTTATTTTTTATTTTTTACGGCGTTTATCTGAGGGGGTAGGTCATGTGATATGTTTATAGAGCCGGTCGATACGGACGCGGCGATACCTAATATGTATACTTTTTTTTCCCCCCTATTTTTTACCAATATTTTTTTACTTTATCTGGGGAAAATGACGTTTTTATTTATTTTTACTTGAAACTTAATTTTTTGGGGGGAAAACTTTATTTTTTCAACCGTTGTGCCGAAAACTTAATTTTTTCAAACGTTTTTCGGCCGTTGTGCCGTTTTCCGTTTTTTTTCGTGGACCCATTGACTTTTAATGGGTCCGTGGAAAAATAGGAAAATGCACCGTTTTGCAGCCGCATCCGTGATCCGTGTTTCCTGTCGGTCAAAAAAATAGGACCTGTCCTATTTTTTTGACCGACAACGGTTCACGGACCCATTCAAGTCAATGGGTCCGTGAAAGAACACGGATGCACACAAGATTGGCATCCGTGATCCGTGTTACTTTCATACAGACGGATCCGAAGATCCGTCTGCATAAAAGCTTTTTCAGAGATGACTTTTCACTTTGCGAAAATTCATATCCGACAGTATATTCTAACACAGAGGCGTTCCCATAGTGATGGGGACGCTTCTAGTTAGAATATACTACGAACTGTGTACATGACTGCCCCCTGCTGCCTGGCAGCACCCGATCTCTTACAGGGGGCTGAGATCCGCACAATTAACCCCTCAGGTGCTGCACCTGAGGGGTTAATTGTGCATATCATAGCCCCCTATAAGAGATCAGTGGCTAGCAGGGGGCAGACCCCCCTCCCTCCCCAGTTTTAATTTCATTGGTGGCCAGTGCGGCCCCCCCGGCCCCCCCTCCCTCTATTGTAATATCATTGGTGGCCAGTGTGCGGCCCCCCCTCCCTCTATTGTATTATCATTGGTGGCCAGTGTGCGGCCCCCCCTCCCTCTATTCTATTATCATTGGTGGCCAGTGTGCGGCCCCCCCTCTATTGTATTAATATCATTGGTGGCCAGTGTGCGGCCTCCCCTCTCCCCCCCCCCCCCCCCCCCATCATTGGTGGCAGCGGAGAGTTCCGATCGGAGTCCCAGTTTAATCGCTCTGGGGCTCCGATCGGTAACCATGGCAACCAGGACGCTACTGCAGGCCTGGTTGCCATGGTTACTTAGCAATTTTACAATATTAGAAGCATCATACTTACCTGCTGCGCTGTCTGTGACCGGCCGGGAGCTCCTCCTACTGGTAAGTGACAGATCATTAAGCAATGCGCCGCACAGACCTGTCACTTACCAGTAGGAGGAGCTCCCGGCCGGTCACAGACAGCGCAGCAGGTAAGTATGATGCTTCTAATATTGTAATATTGCTAAGTAACCATGGCAACCAGGCCTGCAGTAGCGTCCTGGTTGCCATGGTTACCGATCGGAGCCCCAGCAATTAAACTGGGACTCCAATCGGAACTCTCCGCTGCCACCAATGATCGGGCGGGGGGGGGGAGAGGGGAGGCCGCACACTGGCCACCAATAAAATTACAATAGAGGGGGGTAGGGGGGCCGACGGAGGCCGCACACTAGCCACCAATGATATTACAATAGAGGGGGGGCCGCACACTGGCCACCAATGATATTACAATAAAGGGAGGGAGGGGGGCTGACGGAGGCCGCACACTGGCCACCAATGATATTACAATAGAGGGGGGGGGGGCGCACACTGGCCACCAATGATATTCAAACTGGGGAGGGAGGGGGGTCTGCTGCCTGGCAGCCCCTGATCTCTTACAGGGGGCTATTATACGCACAATTAACCCCTTCAGGTGCGGCACCTGAAGGGTTAATTGTGCTGATCACAGCCCCCTGTAAAAGATCTGGTGCTGCCAGGCAGCAGGGGGCAGTCATGTACACAGTTAGTAGTATATTCTAACTAGAAGCGTCCCCATCACTATGGGAACGCCTCTGTGTTAGAGTATACTGTCGGATCTGAGTTTCAGGATGTAATTTACATTGAAAGTCAATGGGGGACAGATCCGTTTGAAATTGCACCATATTGTGTCAACGTCAAACGGATCCGTCCCCATTGACTTGCATTGTAAGTCAAGGGGGACGGCCAGGCGGACACCAAAACGACTTTTTTTTTCCATGTCCGTGGATCCTCCAAAAATCAAGGAAGACCCACGGACGAAAAAACGGTCACGGACCAACGGAACCCCATTTTGCGGACCGTGAAAAAATACGGTCGTGTGCATGAGGCCTAAGCCTGGGGGCTGGGTCTTATAAGCTTCTGTAGCTGGTAGGCTTCTAGCAAAAATGAAGTGAAAAATGCATTGCACCATGGTGCCTTCTGCTTTTCACACAAGCCCCATTCTCATCTATGGACCAGGGCTGCGTGAAAAATGCACAATATAGAACATGCTGCGATTTCTCCTGAACTCAAAGATGATGCATGAAAAATGACACTCATGTACCCACAGAGCCATTGAAATGAATGGGTCAGGAATCAGTCCAGATGCTGTGTTCACAACACTCCTAAGGCATCATGAGGCTTTCTGAATATTAACCTTAAAACCCTAGGACTTAAATGGGTTATCCCATGACTAATGTAAAAAAAAAAAAAAATCGGACATCATATACTACATGACAATCTCTTTCTAACAAAGCTAGAGCGATCTCTGTTAATCATATGGATCCAGAGATATCCTCATTCATTGCTCTGCTAGATTTATATCAAGCTGAAAGCTCAAGGGGAGTGCCTTTTCTGCTGCAGTTTAGGGGGTGTGTCTAAGCTCTCCCTATCACAGCCCAGGAGGCATTTGAAGGATGAAACTGAGCATGGGTGGCCTTCTCAGTGTGCAGGTCAAAGAATTAATAAGATAAAACGCACTAGTCGCGCTATACAGATACATTTTATTGAATAACTCAGTGGCTATGCTTAATTTTTAATTGATTATTCAAAAATGTGGACTAGGTCCAGTGGAGTTAATCACTATAAATCAAATATCATGAATAACAGGGTTAGTGATTTGTTGATTATTTAAAACATAACTTTTAATAAAGATAATTTAGAATAATAGGCCCAAAAATACATAGATAAACAATTAATAACCAGAGCGGCGGTATAACGGGTAGTTGTGCACGGCGGCACCCAATATAGATATAATTGAGGGAATGCTCGGCGGCACCCAAAAGAAAAAAACCCGTACTCCTACCACTCTGTAGTCTGCGTCCAGGGTGCAGAATGCGTCCAGATGATGTCACGATGTTTTGACTCCTAAGAAGACGCTGTTCTGCAGTAAGGATGGCGGGGTGCAGCTATGGCCCTGGTTTGCCCTATGGTAGTGGTCTATGGCTTGCCCTGATACTAGTGGGGGATAGCAGCCTGACCACAGGGCACTCGTCCTTAAAAGGGCGACCCCGTCCGGAACCTTGCCCTGTCGCCTGGCCCTGAATGGCGCTACTCTAGTCCCGCTCCCTACATGCACATTTCAGCAAGATAGCATCATCAGGGGAGATGTATAGGACTCTAAAGGCTTTTAAAGATCAATGATGATGAATAATAATCTCATCAGTTGATCATAGATGGACTTTTTGTGGAGTGCTGGATAATGCTCCACCTCAGAAACGGGCATCCTTAGATAAGCCACGGGCAGTAAATCGCGATTTACTGATGAGATTATTATTCATCATCATTGATCTTTAAAAGCCTTTAGAGTCCTATACATCTCCCCTGATGATGCTATCTTGCTGAAATGTGCATGTAGGGAGCGGGACTAGAGTAGGGCCATTCAGGGCCAGGCGACAGGGCAAGGTTCCGGACGGGGTCGCCCTTTTAAGGACGAGTGCCCTGTGGTCAGGCTGCTATCCCCCACTAGTATCAGGGCAAGCCATAGACCACTACCATAGGGCAAACCAGGGCCATAGCTGCACGCCGCCATCCTTACTGCAGAACAGCGTCTTCTTAGGAGTCAAAACATCGTGACATCATCTGGACGCATTCTGCACCCTGGACGCAGACTACAGAGTGGTAGGAGTACGGGTTTTTTTCTTTTGGGTGCCGCCGAGCATTCCCTCAATTATATCTATATTGGGTGCCGCCGTGCACAACTACCCGTTATACCGCCGCTCTGGTTATTAATTGTTTATCTATGTATTTTTGGGCCTATTATTCTAAATTATCTTTATTAAAAGTTATGTTTTAAATAATCAACAAATCACTAACCCTGTTATTCATAAATTTTTAATTGCATGCGATTACAAAAGTATTCAGATGCAGGTGCTGGTTTGAAAACTTTAGAATATTTAATCTGAGGAAGGATTTAATGTTTCACTATTAACCCCTTAAGGACTCAGCCCTATTTCACCTTAAGGACTTGGCCATTTTTTGCAAATCTGACCAGTGTCACTTTAAATGGTGATAACTTTAAAACGCTTTGACTTATCCAGGCCATCCAGGAGATTGTTTTTTCGTCACATATTGTACTTCATGACACTGGTAAAATGAAGTGAAAAATAATAATTTTTATTTATAAAAAAAAATACCAAATTTACCAAAAATGTGTAAAAAATTGCAAATTTCCAAGTTTCAATTTCTCTACTTCTATAATACATAGTAATACCTCCAAAAATAGTTATTACTTTACATTCCCCATATGTCTACTTCATGTTTGGATAATTTTGGGAATGAGATTTTATTTTTTGGGGATGTTACAAGGCTTAGAAGTTTATAAGCAAATCTTGAAATTTTTCAGAAATTTTCAAAAACCCAATTTTTAGGGTTCAGTTCTGAAGTCACTTTGCGAGGCTTACATAATAGAAACCACTTGGAAGGCAAATTTTGCTGGACTGTTTTTTTGGACACCATGTTTCATTTGAAGCCCCCCTGATGCAACCCTAAAGTAGAAACTCCATAAAAGTGACCCCATCTAAGAAACGACACCCCTCAAGGTATTCAAAACAGATTTTACAAACGTTGTTAACCCTTTAGGTGTTCCACAAGAGTTATTGGCAAATGGAGATGAAATTTCAGAATTTCAATTTTTGGGCAAATTTTCCATTTTAATCAATTTTTCCCAGTAACAATGCAAGGGTTAACAGCCAAACAAAACTCAATATTTATGGCCCTGATTCTGTAGTTTACAGAAACACCCCATATGTGGTCGTAAACAGCTGTACGGGCACACGGCAGGGCGCAGAAGGAAAGGAATGCCATACGGTTTTTGGAAGGCAGATTTTGCTGGACTGGTTTTTTTGACACCATGTCCCATTTGAAGCCCCCCTGATGCACCCCTAGTGTAGAAACTCCAAAAAAGTGGCCCTATTTTAGAAACTACGGGATAGGGTGGCATTATTGTTGGTACTAGTTTAGGGTAGGGTACATATGATTTGTGGTTGCTCTATATTACACTTTTTGTGAGGCAAGATAACAAGAAATAGCTGTTTTGGCACCGTTTTTATTTTTTGTTATTTACAACATTCATCTGACAGGTTAGATCATGTGATATTTTTATAGACCAGGTTGTCACGGATGCGGCGATACCTAATATGTATACTTTTTTTTATTTATGTAAGTTTTGCACAATGATTTCATTTTTTTAACTAAAAAAATCATGTTTTAGTGTTTCCATAGTCTGAGAGACATAATTTTTTCAGTTTTTCGGCGATTACCTTGGGTAGGGTATGATTTTTGCGGGATGAGATGACTGTTTTATTGGCACTATTTTGGGGTGCGTGTGACTTTTTGATCGCTTGCTATTACACTTTTTGTGATGTAAGGTGACAAAAAATGGTTTATTTAGCACAGTTTTTATTTTTTATGGTGTTCATATGAGGGGTTAGGTCATGTGATATTTTTATAGAGCCGGTCGATATGAACGCGGCAATACCAAATATGTATACTTTTTTTTTATTTATGTAAGTTTTACACAATAACTGATTTTTTAAAACAAAAAAAATGATGTTTTAGTGTCTCCATATTCTGAGCCATAGTGTTTTTCTTTTTTGGGCGATTGTCTCAGGTAGGGGCTCATTTTTTGCGGGATGAGGTGACTGTTAGATTGGTACTATTTTGGTGGGCAAACGCCTTTTTGATCGCTTGCTGTTGTACTTTTTGTGATGTAAGGTGACAAAAAAATGGTTTATTTAGCACAGTATTTATTTTTTACGGTGTTCATCTGAGGGGTTAGGTCATGTGATATGTTTATAGAGCCGGCCGATACGTACGCGGCGATACCTAATATGTATACTTTTTTTTTTTCCCCTATGTTTTACCAATTTTTTTTAACTTTATTTGGGGAAAATGAAGTTTTTGTCTATTTTTACTTGAAACGTTTAGTTTTTTGGGGGGGGCTTTTTTTTTTTCACCTTTTTTTCACTTTTTTATTTTGTCCCACTTTGGGACTTGAACTTTTGGGGGTCTAATCCTTTACAATGCATTCCAATACTTCTGTATTGGAATGCATTGGCTGTATGAGTATTATTCTTGTCCCCTCCCCTTCGGAGATAACCTACCCCATCTATTGCCCGAAAACGTAATTGATTTATGGAATGTCCACATTCAATAAAGTGATTTGCTACAGGTTTATCAATCATCCCTTTCCTTATTGTGCTCTTATGCTTATTGATCCGCTCTCTTAATTCCATCGTAGTCTCACCAACATATATAAAACTGCATGGGCACTGTATCATATAAATGACATCTCTGGATCTACAGTCGTGGCCAAAACTTTTGAGAATTAGATAAATATTGGAAATTGGAAAAGTTGCTGCTTAAGTTTTTATAATAGCAATTTGCATATACTCCAGAATGTTATGAAGAGTGATCAGATGAATTGCATAGTTTTTCTTTGCCATGAAAATTAACTTAATCCCAAAAAAAACTTTCCACTGCATTTCATTGCTGTCATTAAAGGACCTGCTGAGATCATTTCAGTAATCGTCTTGTTAACTCGGGTGAGAATGTTGACGAGCACAAGGCTGGAGATCATTATGTCAGTCTGATTGGGTTAAAATGGCAGACTTCACATGTTAAAAGGAGGGTGATGCTTGAAATCATTGTTCTTCCATTGTTAACCATGGTGGCCTGCAAAGAAACGCGTGCAGCCATCATTGCGTTGCATAAAAATGGCTTCACAGACAAGGATATTGTGGCTACTAAGATTGCACCTCAATCAACAATTTATAGGATCATCAAGAACTTCAAGGAAAGAGGTTCAATTCTTGTTAAGAAGGCTTCAGGGCGTCCAAGAAAGTCCAGCAAGCGCCAGGATCGTCTCCTAAAGAGGATTCAGCTGCGGGATCGGAGTGCCACCAGTGCAGAGCTTGCTCAGGAATGGCAGCAGGCAGGTGTGAGCGCATCTGCACGCACAGTGAGGCGAAGATTTTTGGAAGATGGCCTGGTGTCAAGAAGGGCAGCAAAGAAGCCACTTCTCTCCAAACAAAACATCAGGGACAGATTGATCTTCTGCAGAAAGTATGGTGAATGGACTTCTGAGGACTGGGGCAAAGTCATATTCTCCGATGAAGCCTCTTTCCGATTGTTTGGGGCATCTGGAAAAAGGCTTGTCCGGAGAAGAAAAGGTGAGCATTACCATCAGTCCTGTGTCATGCCAACAGTAAAGCATCCTGAGACCATTCATGCGTGGGGTTGCTTCTCATCCAAGGGAGTGGGCTCACTCACAATTTTGCCCAAAAACACAGCCATGAATAAAGAATGGTACCAAAACACCCTCCAACAGCAACTTCTTCCAACATTCCAACAACAGTTTAATGAAGAACAATGCATTTTCCAGCACGATGGAGCACCGTGCCATAAGGCAAAAGTGATAACTAAGTGGCTTGGGAACCAAAACATTGACATTTTGGGTCCATGGCCTGGAAACTCCCCAGATCTTAATCCCATTGAGAACTTGTGGTCAATCCTCAAGAGGCGGGTGGACAAACAAAAACCCACTAATTCTGACAAACTCCAAGAATTGATTATGAAAGAATGGGTTGCTATCAGTCAGGCATTGGCCCAGAAGTTGGTTGAGAGCATGCCCAGTCGAATTGCAGAGGTCCTGAAAAGAAGGGCCAACACTGCAAATACTGACTCTTTGCATAAATGTCATGTAATTGTCGATAAAAGCCTTTGAAACGTATGAAGTGCGTGTAATTATATTTCACTACATCACAGAAACAACTGAAACAAAGATCTAAAAGCAGTTTAGCAGCAAACTTTGTGAAAACTAATATTTGTGTCATTCTAAAAACTTTTGGCCACGACTGTACATGTGTAATATCCTTTCAACCTATATATTTTGCCACTGTATGGATGTGGGAAGCTGTCGCCCCTCATGATGCCACTGCAGTTGCAGCATGTGAGACAAGGGAAATTTCCATATTTTTGGGGGGCCAGGAGTAGTTGTCTATCTAAATCTTTCCCTCCGACATCTGCCTTAACAACTCGTTCACGAATGTTGGGGCCCCTTTTGTATGCCAGACTTTTTTTTTTTTAACAATAATCTTTATTGTTTTTACAAGTACAATATTCATCAAACAATCTAGTTTGTTTTGCATTATGTAACAGCATGTCCACAATTATACATGAATATATAGTCCCACCCCTCCCCACTGCTTGTTCCCCCCCCCCCCAAAAAAAAAAAAAAAGAGCTCTCCCTCCTCCCCGCCTTCGCCCCCCAACCCCTCATCCCAAGTCATTTTAGCCATTTCTGCCAGATCCCCTCAAATCTCTTTTTTTTTTTTTCTAGATACCAGATGGAATTTCTCTCTGACAAGCGAGACTCTAGCCTGGTTCTCCCACTCTCTAACCTCAGGGACCTGCTACAATGCACCTCCTGGCTTGGAATAAAAGTTTGGATGCTATCTCTCGATACTTAGCAAACTCTAACCCATCCATCCTCCCCAAAATACATGTTTCAAACTCCCAAGGGACTCTAAACCCGTGATATTCTTGTATTCTTTCATGCACCTTCCACCAAAATTCTTTGATCTTCATACATGTCCATAATACAGTATATGCACATCATCCACCCCTACCTGCCCGCATTTTTTACAGCTAAATTCCTTGGTTTTATAATATTTCATCAACCTTTTAGGGGAGTAATATAACCGATATATTATATTAAATTGAGTAATCCTGTGGGAGAAATTATTTGAGACCCCATTTTTGGCACTTATCACCTTCTCCCAAAATTCCCCCCCTTTGAGGCTCCAAAACGTCCTGCCATTTATACATTAGGCAGTTAGCTGCACTCTTTTTTGACTTTTGATATAACAAGGCTTTCGTATATCCTGGACACTAATTTCTTTCCTGCTGTTAGTTTAAAAATATTGACTAGGGGGAGTGGAAGGGTATCAATTTGTGTTCGTAGAGCTTGTTTCAGTTGTAAGTAGAAGAGACTCAAGTCCTTATTCCCAAATCCGCCATCATTTTTAAGATCTAAATATGTGACTATATCTCCCTCCTTCCATACCTGTCCCAGTCTGAAAATTCTTTATTTCCACTAGATTTTCAGTTCGATTGACTTAAATTCTATAAGATGTATGTTATCCCACAGTAAGGTGTCTGTGTGTAATCTAGTCTGGGGCCACAGTTCTCTTGCTTCTTTATAAATTTTAGCCCACAACCCAAATAGCAGTATTTTACTAATTTGCTGTTGTGACAGAATGTTAGCTTCCACCACTTGAAAAATACTACATTTATCCAGTTTTTTATTAATACCTGCTATCATGTTCTTATATCTTTGTGAATTACTCCATGTTATCATATTTCTAATGTGGCCAGAGAGGAAGTATAGTTCCACATGCAGTGCCGATAATCCACCTTCCTTCTACCGGATCTGCAATATTTGTGCTCTTATTCGCGTTTTTTTGCCTCGCCATATTAAATCCGCCAGTAAGGAAGTTACTTTTTAAAAACCCTTTTTAGGGATTATTATCGGCGCATTCCACAAGATATAATTTATGGAGGGTAGAATACACATTTTCACTAGTGAAATACGACCTATTGAGACACATAGTTTTTTTCCATACTTCTACTTTCTTCCTAATTTCTTTTATTTTGGGTAGTACATTTAACTGGACATAGTCTTTAGGGTTAGGCGTTATTTGAATTCCTAGGTATTTTACGGGTTCGTTTATTCTCTTGATTTCCAATTGGCCCGGTATTAAACCATCCAGGGGATCAATCGGGATACATGCCGACTTAGACCAGTTTATATTGAGTCCAGCATATTTGGGAGCCCACAAACCGCATTATGTCGTCTGCATATAAGGCAATTTTTTCTTCGTGAGATCCATATCTCAAGCCTTCAATTTCTTTATCTTGCCTAATCAAATCCACCAAGGGTTCCATAGCTATAGCAAATAGCAGGGGGGAGAGGGGGTAACCCTGTCTAACCCCCCTGCCAATAGGTATACCTTCAGAATGTTCTCCATTCAGAATTACCCTCGACGATATATCAGTATATAGTAGCTTAACCCAATAGACCAATATATCACCAAATCCCATTTTCTTCAGGGTTGCCATTAAAAAGGGCCATTCTATAGTATCGAAAGCTTTTGAGGCGTCTATAGTTAGGATCATTCTCTCACCACTATTTGTGGGCTCCACTTGGGTATTCACAAAATACCTCATAATATTTTCAGTTGTAGTTTTTCCCGAAATGAATCCCGCCTGGTCCTAATGCACAAGCCCTGACATTACCCCCCCCCCCCCCCCCCCCCCCAAGCCTAGCTGCCAGAATCTTTGCCAGTATTTTATTATCTGTATTGATCAGTGAGATAGGGTGATATGAATCTGTTAACAATGGATCTTTCCCGGGCATTAAAATGAGTGTAATTAAGGCTTCCCTCAAGGAGTCCGGCAATTTACCTGACTCTCTCGATGCTGTCCACATAGTTAATAGTTTTTAAATCATTATTTCTCTATATTGGGCATATACTTCAAATGGGATACCGTCTATGCCTGGCGTCTTATTCTTGGTTATCGTTGATAGTATTTTATCCACTTCTTCGGGGTCTATTGGGATTTCCAAACTTTCCCTTTGTTTTGGAGTTATAGTAGTAATAGTAATTTTATCCAAAAAATATTGTATTTGCGCCATATTTTTCTTTATTTTACTGCTATATATATCCTCAAAATATTCCTTAAGTAGTCCTATTTTAGCCATTTGTTCAGTAGTTTTATGTCCTAATTTGTCTACTAAGCAATGAATATAGTGTTTTGTTTTTTTGTCTGTGCTGCCACCGGGGTCGCTAACTTTTTACCCGGTATATGTGCGTAGATGTAATTATCCCTCACATAATTTTATTTTTGTTGTTCAGCCTGCAGAAACATTTCATCTTCCATTTTAGTGACTCTATCCATCCATTCTTTGTAGTTTGCTTCTACGGGATTTTCAACATATTTTTTTCATGCCTTTCCGCCTCTTGTTCTAACGCTAATAGTTTCTTCCTTAGGCTTTTCTTATATAATAACGTGTATTTTGTGATAATCCCTCTACTAAAGGCCTTTGCAGCCTCCCAGACCATGTTATTTGCCGCTGAACCCTCATTTATTTCAAAATACTCCCTAATCTCTTCCAAAACCTTATCGTGTATGCCCATTATATTTATCCACCCTACATTTATATTCATGCCCCTTTTTTTTCCCCCACTTCCCTTTTTATATTTATATTTATGGGGTTATGATCCGAGATCCCGCGTTGACCGTACCTAACTCGTTCAATATCCAGTGTACCTTTATTGTTAGTGAAAACTAAATCAATCCGTGATAGGCTCCTATGTGTTTTTGAAAGACATGAGTATTTCTTTAACTTCGGGTGCATTACCCTCCAAATATCAGTCCATCCCAACTTTTCTGTGATAGTTTTTAACTTGGTGTCCATACCACTTCCCTGTATATTACCTATTCAAAATCTATCTATATTACTATCCATTACATAGTAAAAAAATCTCCCATTACCAAAAGTGGTTTATCCCCCGCATTGATCGCGAGATCGTGAATTTTTAGCAGAACATCTGTTTTAAAAGGTGGCGGTATATAGACATTTGCGATCAGCCATGCTTTTCCTTCCAGTATGCAGTCCATAAAAACGTAACAACCTTGTGTATCTATCACAGTTTTAATCACTTTGATATAGGGGTGGGCGATATGGCCTAAAATCTATATTGTGATATAATTTTAAGCATGTGCTATATGCGATATATATCGCGATATATTGTTTTCTATATTTGGGGGGGTATTTAAACTTTTTTTTTTTTTTTTTTACTTTTTATTTAATAACTATTAGCCTCCTTAAGGGCTAGAACCCTTGTCATATTCACCCTAATAGAGCTCTATTAGGGTGAATAGGACTTTACACTCTCACTGCTGCCCTGTGCTTTGTGCACACAACAGCAGGGAGCTGACCATGGCAGCCAGCCTCTCATGTGCCCCCCAGCCTCTGATCCGCCCCCCAGCCTCTGATCCGTCCCCCTAGCCCCTGATCCGCCCCCCCAGCCTCTCATGTGCCCACCAGCTTCTCCCTCTTATCAGCCCCCTCTGGTAACTCAAACCCACCCCCCTCCCTCCCCAGTATTAATCATTGGTGGCAGTGGCCACAGGGTCCCCCTCCTCCCCCCCCATCATTGGTGGCAGTGGGCAGTCCCGATCGGAGTCCCAGCCGTGTAATGCCGTGGTATGTTAGTGAGCAGCATTAAACTCACGTGCGCCGTGGCCGTCGGGCGCTCCTTCTTCTCATAGGTCTGTGCGGCACATTGCTAATGCTATAAGCATTAGCAATGTGCCGCACAGACAGAAGAAGGAGCGACCGGCGGCCACGGCGCACGTGAGTATAATGCTGCTCACTAACATACCATGGCAACCAGGACTTCAGTAGCGTCCTGGCTGCCATGGTAACCTATCGGAACTGCCCACTGCCACCAATGCAGAGACTGAAGAACATCCCCGGCACCCGACCTCTGACAGGACGCTGTGATCCGCGCGATTAACCCCTCAACTGAGGGGTAAATTGCGGCGGATCGCAGCGTGCAGTCATAGGGGCCGGGATATGGCCGGCACATGAACGCTACGTTGGTATTCAGGCATTCATTGGTGGCGCAGTGGCCACAGTCCCTCCCTTCCTCCTCCTACTCTGTTCTTATTGGTGGCCAGCAGCAGCCGCGCACAGTGTGGAGGAAGGGACTCCCTCCTTCTCCACTGTGCCGGCTCAGGAGAACATGGTCACTACCGCTCCGTGGTCATATCGCGCGATATAGGCGATATGCACAAAATCCATATCGTGGCACAAATTTATATCGCATATCGCCTATATCGCCCACCCCTACTTTGATGTCTATGTTACGATGTATTAATATGTTCACCCCTCTCCCATATGATGAATAAACTGAATGGAAGGCATACTGGATCCATGGTCTAGTTACCCCACCTTTCGTCTCATCTGATGTGTTTCTTGTAGACAAATTATAGCCGGTAGTGCCCTTTGGATTGCATCAAACACAGCAACTCTCTTTACACCCCGACTCAAGCCCCTAATATTCCATGAGATTATTCTCATAAAAGCTAGTTAATACTGACTATCTTTTACCCGATTTATATCGTCCGATGAGGAGGGAAGAGGGGCGAGGAGGAGGTTACACACCGAGGCAAGAGAAGGGAGGAAAAAAAACAAAACCCACAAGCAGATAGCAAACCAACCCTGTCCCACCCTTGCCGAATGACCCAGAATGGCATCTAGCCCTGGCTCTCTTCCTTAGCATTACTCCCTCCCAGCCCATTTTTCACCTCAGGTTCTATTTTCCCATTTGACCCGTAGCTTAGCTGGAAACATCATTGAATACTTTACGTTATGTAAACACAACTTTTTTTTTATATCAATGAACTGACTCCTTTCCCTTACCATTTCCCTAGCATAGTCAGGAAATAGCATCACTGCTGCACCCTCACACTCCAAACTCCCTTTCTTCCTGGACCTACGTACTATCTCCTCCTTGTTCCTTACTGATAATAAATTGATGATTTTTGATCTCTGTCTTGTTCCAGGAGGGGGTAGTTTCGCCGGCACTCTATAGGCCCTTTCCACAAACTTTTTGTTGTCTGAAATATCTTGGCCCAATTGTGCCCTCAACCACATTTGTATATAATCGCAAAGATCTCATCCTTCTTCCCCCTCCGGGATCCCTAGGCATCTCAAATTGGCCCTTCTGGACCTATTTTCTAAATCTAGTAATTTGTTTTTTATTTCTCTATTCTCTTCCTTTAAGCTATTTTTCTCCTTGACCGTTATTTGTAAAAGATCCTCTGAATCTGATATTCTTTTCTCTGCCTCGGTCAGCCTATCTTTATATTTTTGTAAGTCAGTTCTTAAAAGCCCAACCACCTCCTTAATATTTCCAGTCTGAAGAGAGAGGTCTTTTATTGCCAGACTGCAGTTCTTTATTTCTTGAAATATATCTTGCAGACTAGGCGCCTGCTCCCCTTTATTAGAGTTGCATTCGTCCGCCTCCTTTGTCTGATTAGTACCTCTCTCTCCAGTCTGGGGACCCTCATCCGAGGTTTTTAGGTTGATATTTTCCACCGACCCAAAGAATTCCCCCTCCCCCTCCAGGTCTTGGAATGTGTCATCTTTTTATTTCTTGGGGGGGGCGACCTCTGAATTCTCATTGGTCAAAAGTTGTTGCTTAGTCCTTTGTTTTTTTGAGCCCTGGGGAAATTGAGGTGTTTAATTCCAGTTGCCCCCGCTCCTTTTTCCCAACCCCCTGTCTGGCCATCTTATCCTTACGTACCTGCCCAGATCAAGAGCTGTCCAACAGTGAGACGGCCGAGCATTGAATTCCTCCTAGCGTCCCAACAATTAGTGCCCCAAAAGCCTAACTTGCAGTAAAAATATTCAGCATTTTACCTTGGCACCGTATTTTTATTTTCTTTATGTTCGTGTCCTCCTACCCAGATGCAGGTGCCCTGCGTTTTTAGCCAGCTGTCCACGACCCAACGCAAATAACACATGTGGAATTATATACATAACAAACAAGTGTGAAACAACTGAAAATATGTCATTTTCTAGGTTCTTCAAAGGAGCCACCTTTTGCTTTGATTACTGCTTTGCACACTCTTGGCATTCTCTTGATGAGCTTCAAGAGGTAGTCCCCTGAAATGGTCTTCCAACAGTCTTGAAGGAGTTCCCAGAGATGCTTAGCACTTGTTGGCCCTTTTGCCTTCACTCTGCGGTCCAGCTCACCCCAAACCATCTCGATTGGGTTCAGGTCCGGTGACTGTGGAGGCCAGGTCATCTGGCGCAGCACCCCATCACTCTCCTTCATGGTCAAAGAGCCCTTACTTTAAAAGTTTTCCCAATTTTTCGGCTGACTGACTGACCTTCATTTCTTAAAGTAATGACGGCCACTCGTTTTTCTTTACTTAGCTGCTTTTTTCTTGCCATAATACAAATTCTAACAGTCTATTCAGTAGGACTATCAGCTGTGTATTCACCTGACTTCTCCTCAACGCAACTGATGGTCCCAACTCCATTTATAAGGCAAGAAATCCCACTTATTAAACCTGACAGGGCACACCTGTGAAGTGAAAACCATTTCAGGTTACTACCTCTTGAAGCTCATCAAGAGAATGCCAAGAGTGTGCAAAGCAGTAATCAAAGCAAAAGGTAGCTACTTTGAAGAACCTAGAATATGACATATTTTCAGTTGTTTCACACTTGTTTGTTATGTATATAATTCCACATGTGTTAATTCATAGTTTTGATGCCTTTAGTGTGAATCTACAATTTTCATAGTCATGAAAATAAAGAAAACTCTTTGAATGAGAAGGTGTGTCCAAACTTTTGGTCTGTACTGTATATATATATATAACGGTCCTGCTGACAGTCTATTCAATACATACAACACACGTCAACAATTAAACCAGTTAGCAGTGTTTCAAGTTAGTATAGTAAATCAGATGGCTAAACTCAAAATTCAAGCCGTCCATTAGTAACCTCTATATCGCGGCTCTACAATAATATACGCCAATTAGTCCATAGGTTAATTCATGCCGCGCTGTTAGTGTAGTTAAAGGGGTTATCCGAGTTATTTTTTAGTTCTTTCTATGTTCCTAACTAAGCAAATGTAACAGCTTTCCAATTAACTTACTTTATCTCCAGTGGCTGGTTTCTCAGATTTGACTGAGGGTCACATGACCTGTGATGTCAGCTCCTCTCCCTGCTCTGATAAAGGTCGTTTACAACCCTGTAAACGAGACGTCACTGTGCTTGCCACGCCCCACTTCACTGCCGTCTGCTCTCTCTCCTAAGATTCTTAACCCCTTCAGCTACACATACTGGCGAGCTGCAGCAGTGACAATTCTGGGCACAGGATCTGACAGACTAGAGAGAGCATTGCACAAGAAGGTAGGGGGAAGATCCTGTTTGTATTAGCAGTGTCATTATACAAGTGGGACTTGTAGTTCTACACTTACAAGTTGCTGTTGATTCTTCCAGCACTCAGGGCAGCTCTTGTATCCACTCCCTTAGCAGTGTCATTATACAGCTTGGACTTGTAGTCCTACACATACAACATGCTGCTGAGTCTCCCAGAAGGCAGACATGTCACTCAGGGCTGCTCTTGTAGCCACTCCCTTAGCAGAGCAGGGGAAGGGGCAGAGATTGTTTTTGTTGCATGTAAACAAAGGGCCAGAAAAGAACCAGGGAAATGAGGAAATATATAAAAAAAAATTGCATAAAACTTGCTTAGCTTAGTTAAATATTGCTGCCCATCAGATTTTCAGTGCTATAGTTTTTTTTTTTCGTAACTCTGACAACCCCTTTAATATATAATTATTGTAGTTAGCGCAAGTAGATTTGGGTTCCTATTCATATGGTGTGGTATTCTGATATCGCTAGTCCATTAATATGGTTAGCTCTATTAACCTACAGCAAAAAATGTCGTCAGAGACAATAGGACGCAACAGCTTTTACACCTATAACAAGCGGACAGTTAACCCAAACAGTTTGTTCGCCACGGTAGTGTAGTTAGTGCAATTCAGCCACACAGCCAATTAATATAGCATGCACCACTGTGCTCCAGACCAGTTACTGTGCTTATTTGCGTTCCGAGGTGTCTCCGCCGATCATATAGCGTGTCAGTTTATACAGTTTATTTATTTTTTGACACAGAGTTAGTTAGGTTAATACATTCCCCGCATATCAATCTTCAGCCCATCCCCTCTTAATCTTTTTATAGGCCAATTCCACCATGCCGCTTCTCCTCTTATCAATGGGACTCACTCGCTCCACCAGGCCTCCTTTCGATTAGCGCAGTCCGCTCTGTTCAGTGTGTTTAAGCCTTGCCGTTATACACCATAGTTAAAAAAAGCCAGTTCTTTTGTTTATATTCCGGCAGCCGTAACCTACAGCTTCAGGGCCTTAGTCCAACTGTTCAGGGGAGAGAGGGGGCAACTTGGGGGGCTATACACAATCCAGAAGCTGGCTTTTCCACTTAACCCCTAATATTTTCCCCCTCTTTCCGTCAACAACAAGTATCGCCGCGTCCGTATCGACCGGCTCTATAAACATATCACATGACCTAACCCCTCAGATGAACACCGTAAAAAAAAAACTGCTAAATAAACAATTTTTTGGTCACTTTACACCACAAAAAGTACAACAGCAAGCGATCAAAAAGGCGTTTGCCCACCAAAATAGTACCAATCTAACCGCCAAAAATGAGCCCCTACGTGAGACAATCGCCCAAAAAAAAAAAAACTATGGCTCAGAATATGGAGACACTAAAACATCATTTTTTTTGGTTTTAACCACTTAAGGACCACAGGTTTATACCCCCCTAAAGACCAGGCCCTTTTTTACAAATCGGCACTCCACAACTTTAGCGGTTTATTGCTCGGTCATGCACCTTACCACCCAAATGAATTTTACCTCCTTTTCTTCTCACTAATAGATCTTTCATTTGGTGGTATTTCATTGCTGCTGACATTTTAACTTTTTTTGTTATTAATCGAAATTTAACGATTTTTTTGCAAAAAAATGACATTTTTCACTTTCAGTTGCAAAATTTTGCAAAAAAAACGACATCCATATATAAATTTTTCTCTAAATATATTGTTCTACATGTCTTTGATAAAAAAAAAATGTTTGGGTAAAAAAAAAATGGTTTGGGTAAAAGTTATAGCGTTTACAAACTATGGTACAAAAATGTGAATTTCCGCTTTTTGAAGCAGCTCTGATTTTCTGAGCACCTGTCATGTTTCCTGAGGTTCTACAATGGCCAGACTGTACAAACACCCCACATATGACCCCATTTCGGAAAGTAGACACCCTAAGGTATTCGCTGATGGGCATAGTGAGTTCATAGAACTTTTTATTTTTTGTCACACGTTAGTGGAAAATGATGATTTTTATTTATTTTTTTCTTACAAAGTCTCATATTCCACTAACTTGTGACAAAAAATAAAAACTTCTATGAACTCACTATGCCCATCAGCGAATACCTTGGGGTGTCTTCTTTCCAAAATGGGGTCACTTGTCGGGTAGTTATACTGCCCTGGCATTCTAGGGGCCCAAATGTGTGGTAAGTAGTTTGAAGTCAAAATGTGTAAAAAAATGACCGGTGAAATCCGAAAGGTGCTCTTTGGAATGTGGGCCCCTTTGCCCACCTAGGCTGCAAAAAAGTGCCACACATGTGGTATCGCCGTACTCAGGAGAAGTTGGGGAATGTGTTTTGAGGTGTCATTTTACATATACCCATGCTGGGTGAGAGAAATATCTTGGTCAAATGCCAACTTTGTATAAAAAAATGGGAAAAGTTGTCTTTTGCCAAGATATTTCTCTCACCCAGCATGGGTATATGTAAAATGACACCCCAAAACACATTCCCCAACTTCTCCTGAGTACGGAGATACCACATGTGTGACACTTTTTTGCAGCCTAGGTGGGCAAAGGGGCCCATATTCCAAAGAGCACCTTTCGGATTTCACCGGTCATTTTTTACACATTTTGATTTCAAACTTCTTACCACACATTTGGGCCCCTAGAATGCCAGGGCAGTATAACTACCCCACAAGTGACCCCATTTTGGAAAGAAGACAACCCCAGGAATTTCATGATGGGCATAGTGAGTTCATGGAAGTTTTTATTTTTTGTCACAAGTTAGTGGAATATGAGACTTTGTAACGGAAAAAAATTTTTAAAAAAAATCATAATTTTCCGCTAACTTGTGACAAAAAATATAAAATTCTAGGAACTCGCCATAACCCTCACGGAATACCTTGGGGTGTCTTCTTTCCAAAATGGGGTCACTTGTGGGGTAGTTATACTGCCCTGGCATTTTCTAGGGGCCCTAATGTGTGGTAAGTAGGTAAATGACCTGTGAAATCCTAAAGGTGCTCTTTGGAATGTGGGCCCCTTTGCCCACCTAGGCTGCAAAAAAGTGTCTCACATGTGGTATCGCCGTATTCAGGAGAAGTTGGGCAATATGTTTTGGGGTGTCTTTTTACATATACTCATGCTGGGTGAGAGAAATATCTCGGCAAAAGACAACTTTTCCCATTTTTTTTATACAAAGTTGGCATTTGACCAAGATATTTATCTCACCCAGCATGGGTATATGTAAAATGACACCCCAAAACACATTGCCCAACTTCTCCTGAGTACGGCGATACCAGATGTGTGACACTTTTTTGCAGCCTAGATGCGCAAAGGGGCCCACATTCCTTTTATGAGGGCATTTTTAGACATTTGGATCCCAGACTTCTTCTCACGCTTTAGGGCCCCTAAAATGCCAGGGCAGTATAAATACCCCACATGTGACCCCATTTTGGAAAGAAGACACCCCAAGGTATTCAATGAGGGGCATGGCGACTTCATAGAATTTTATTTTTTTGGCACAAGTTAGCGGAAATTGATTTTATTTATTTTTTTCTCACAAAGTTTCCCTTTCCGCTAACTTGGGACAAAAATTTCAATCTTTTATGGACTCAATATGCACCTCACGGAATACCTGGGGGTGTCTTCTTTCCGAAATGGGGTCACATGTGTGGGGTATTTATACTGCCCTGGCATTCTAGGGGCCCTAAAGCGTGAGAAGAAGTCTGGAATATAAATGTCTAAAATTTTTTACGCATTTGGATTCCGTGAGGGGTATGGTGAGTTCATGTGAGATTTAATTTTTTGACACAAGTTAGTGGAATATGAGACTTTGTAAGAAAAAAATAATAATTTCCGCTAACTTGGGCCAAAAAAATGTCTGAATGGAGCCTTACAGAGGGGTGATTAATGACAGGGGGGTGATCAGGGAGTCTATATGGGGTGATCACCCCCCTGTCATTGATCACCCCCCTATAAGGCTCCATTCAGATGTCCGTATGTGTTTTGCGGATCCGATCCATGTATTCGTGGATCCGTAAAAATCATACGGACATCTGAATGCAGCCTGACGGGGGGTGATCAATGACAGGGGGGGTGATCAATGACAGGGGGGTGATCAGGGAGTCTATATGGGGTGATCACCCCCCCTGGAAGGCTCCAGGGAGACGCCTGTATGTGTTTTGCGGATCCGATCCATCTATCAGTGGATCCGTAAAAATCATGCGGACGTCTGAATGGAGCTTTACAGGGGGGTGATCAATGACAGGGGGGTAATCAATGACAGGGGGGTGATCAGGGAGTCTATATGGGGTGATCACCACAGTCATGGATCACGCCCCTGTAAGGCTCCATTCAGACGTCCGTATGCGTTTTGCGGATCCGATCCATCTATCAGTGGATCCGTAAAAATCATGCGGACGTCTGAATGGAGCTTTACAGGGGGGTGATCAATGACAGGGAGGTAATCAATGACAGGGGGGTGATCAGGGAGTCTATATGGGGTGATCACCACAGTCATTGATCACGCCCCTGTAAGGCTCCATTCAGACGTCCGTATGCGTTTTGCGGATCCGATCCATCTATCAGTGGATCCGTAAAAATCATGCGGACGTCTGAATGGAGCTTTACAGGGGGGTGATCAATGACAGGGGGGTAATCAATGACAGGGGGGTGATCAGGGAGTCTATATGGGGTGATCACCACAGTCATTGATCACGCCCCTGTAAGGCTCCATTCAGACGTCCGTATGCGTTTTGTGGATCCGATCCATCTATCAGTGGATCCGTAAAAATCATGCGGACATCTGAATGGAGCTTTACAGGGGGGTGATCAATGACAGGGGGGTAATCAATGACAGGGGGGTGATCAGGGAGTCTATATGGGGTGATCAGGGGCTAATAAGGGGTTAATAAGTGACGGGGGGGGTGTAGTGTAGTGGTGTTTGGTGCTACTTTACTGAGCTACCTGTGTCCTCTGGTGGTCGATCCAAACAAAAGGGACCACCAGAGGACCAGGTAGCAGGTATATTAGACGCTGTTATCAAAACAGCGTCTAATATACCTGTTAGGGGTTAAAAAAATCACATCTCCAGCCTGCCAGCGAACGATCGCCGCTGGCAGGCTGGAGATCCACTCTCTTACCTTCCGTTCCTGTGAGCGCGCGCGCCTGTGTGCGCGCGTTCACAGGAAATCTCGGCTCACGCGAGATGACGCCAATCGGCGTTAGCGTAGCCTGGGGGAGCCGCCACGATGATGCCTTTCGGTGTTACAGTTGCGGCAACTGGTTAAAAAAGCTGTTATTGTGTAAAACTTACATAAATAAAAAACAAAGTATACATATTTGGTATCGCTGCATTCATATCGACCGGCTCTATAAAAATATCACATGACCTAACCCCTCAGATGAACACCATAAAAATAAAAAATTTAAATTGTGCTAAATAAACCATTTTTTGTCACCTTACATCACAAAAAGTGTAATAGCAAGCGATCAAAAAGTCACACGCATCCCAAAATAGTGCCAATAAAACAGTCATCTCATCCCGCAAAAATCATACCCTACCCAAGGTAATCGCCCAAAAACTGAAAAAATTATGTCTCTCAGACTATGGAAACACTAAAACATGATATTTTTTTTGCTTCGAAAATTAAATCATTGTGTAAAACTTACATAAATAAAAAAAAAAAGTATACATATTAGGTATCGCCAAATCCATGACAACCTGGTCTATAAAAGTATCACATGATGTAACCTGTCAGATGAATGTTGTAAATAACAAAAAATAAAAACGGTGCCAAAACAGCTATTTCTTGTTATCTTGCCTCACAAAAAGTGTAATATACAGCAACCAAAAATCATATGTACCCTAAACTAGTACCAACAATACTGCCACCCTATCCCGTAGTTTCTAAAATGGGGCCTTTTTTTTGGATTTTCTACTCTAGGGGTGCATCAGGGGGGCTTCAAATGGGACATGGTGTCAAAAAAACCAGTCCAGCAAAATCTGCCTTCCAAAAACCGTATGGCATTCCTTTCCTTCTGCGCCCTGCCGTGTGCCCGTACAGTAGTTTACGACCACATATGGGGTGTTTCTGTAAACTACAGAATCAGGGCCATAAATATTGAGTTTTGTTTGGCTGTTAACTAGGGGTGGGCGATATAAATTTGTGCCACGATATGGATTTTGTGCATATCGCCTATATCGCTGGACCGCGATATGATCGCGCTCTCGGCGCGCACCATGTTCTCCTGAGCTGGCACAGTGGAGAAAGGAGGGAGTCCCTCCCTCCCCACTGTGCGCGGGTGCCGCTGACCACCAATGAGAACAGAGTAGGAGGAGGAGGGGAGAGACTGTTGCCACTGCGCCACCAATGAATGTGCCGGCCATATCCCGGCCCTATGACTGCACGCTGCAATCCGCCGCAATTAACCCCTCAGTTGAGGGGTTAATCGCGCGGATCACAGCGTCCTGTCAGAGGTCGGGTGCCGGGAATGTTCTTCAGTCTCTGCATTGGTGGCAGTGGGCAGTTCCGATCGGAGTCCCAGTAGTGTAACGCTGGGGCTACGATCGGTTACCATGGCATCCAGGAGTCACGCTACTGAAGTCCTGGCTGCCATGATATGTTAGTGAGCAGCATTATACTCAAGTGCGCCGTGGCCGCCGGTCGCTCCTTCTTCTGTCTGTGCGGCGCATTGCTAATGCTTATAGCATTAGCAATGCGCCGCACAGACCTATGAGAAGAAGGAGCGTCCGGCGGCCACGGCGCACGTGAGTATAATGCTGCTCACTAACATACCATGGCAGCCAGTACTTCAGTAGCGTCCTGGCTGCCATGGTTACCGATCGGAGCCCCAGCATTACACTGCTGGGACTCCGATCGGAACTGCCCACTGCCACCAATGATGGGGGGAGGAGGGGGACCCTGTGGCCACTGCCACCAATGATTAATACTGGGGAGGGAGAAGTGGGTTTGAGTTACCAAAGGGGGCTGATAATATGGAGAGGCTGGGGGGTGGATCAGAGGCTGGGGGCACATGAGATGCTGGGGGGCACATGAGAGGCTGCAGGGCACATGAGAGGCTGGCTGCCATGGTCAGCTCCCTGCTGTTGTGTGCACAAAGCACAGGGCAGCAGGGAGAGTGTAAAGTCCTATTCACCCTAATAGAGCTCTATTAGGGTGAATATGACAAGGGTTCTAGCCCTTAAGGAGGCTAATAGTTATTAAATAAAAAGTAAAAAAAAAAAAAAAGTTTAAACACCCCCCCAAATATAGAAAACAATATATCGCGATGTATATTGCATATCGCACATGCTTAAAATTATATCGCAATATAGATTTTAGGTCATATCGCCCACCCCTACTGTTAACCCTTGCTTTGTAAAAGTAAAAAAAATATTAAAATGGAAAATCTGCCAAAAAAGTGAAATTTAGAAATTGTATCTCTATTTTCCATTAATTCTTGTGGAACACCTAAAGGGTTAACGACGTTTGTAAAATCAGTTTTGAATACCTTGAGGGGTGTCGTTTCTTTGGGGTCACTTTTATGGCGTTTCTACTCTAGGGGAGCATATGGGGGGATTCAAATGGGACATGGTGTCAAAAAAAAACAGTCCAGCAAAATCTGCCTTCCAAAAACCGTATGGCATTCCTTTCCTTCTGCGCCCTGCCGTGTGCCCGTACAGTAGTTTACGACCACATATGGGGTGTTTCTGTAAACTACAGAATCAGGGCCATAAATATTGAGTTTGGTTTGGCTGTTAACCCTTGCTTAGTAACTGGAAAAAAATTATTAAAATGGAAAATCTGCCAAAAAAGGGAAATTTTGAAATTGTATCTCTATTTTCCATTAATTCTTGTGGAACACCTAAAGGGTTAACAAAGTTTGTAAAATCAGTTTTGAATACCTTGAGGGGTGTAGTTTATAGAATGGGGTCATTTTTGGGTGGTTTATATTATGTAAGCCTCGCAAAGTGACTTCAGACCTGAACTGGTCCCTAAAAATTAGGTTTTTGAAAATTTCAGAAAAATTGCTTCTAAACTTCTAAGACTTGTAACATCCCCAAAAAATAAAATATCATTCCCAAAATGATCCAAACATGAAGTAGACATATGGGGAATGTAAAGTAATAACTTTTTTTGGAGGTATTACTATGTATTATATAAGTAAAGAAATTGAAACTTGGAAATTTGCAATTTAAAAAAAAAAAATTGGTAAATTTGGTATTTTTTTATAAATAAAAATGATTTTTTTTTTACTTCATTTTACCAGTGTCATGAAGTACAATATGTGACGATAAAACTGTCTCAGAATGGCCTGGATAAGTCAAAGCGTTTTAAAGTTATCAGCACTTAAAATTACATTGGTCAGATTTGTGAAATAGGGCCGAGTCCTTAAGGGGTTAAGGACTATAGTTGTATCTGGCAGCAATATATATTTTTAGCGCAACCTGCGCTAAATAGCTTGCAATTGTTTGGCCGCTGCAGACAGCGACATTATCTGCGCTACATCTCCTGTCTAACGAGTGCGCAGCCTAAAAATATCTGTGACATCCAGTATACTTTTTCCGTAGACTGTGTCCGCTGCGGACAGTTACATTACATGCGCTACATCTCCAGTATAACGTTGGCGCATCTGAAATATCAGGGACATTCAGTCAAATTTTTTTGCTGCTGGTGGCAGCGACATTACGTTTGTGCATCCTAAATATCAGTGACATTCATTTAGTGTAATATTTTTTATTAGCGGTGGTGACAGCTACATTACTTGCGCTGTACCTCCTGTTTTAACGTGTGCGCATCCTAAAAATATCTGTGACATACTGTGTACTTTATTTGCGCATAAACTTACAAAACCTGCGCTAGTGTACGTATCATATACTTGCAAGCATATATACCATTTAATATGCGCAAGGTGGCCCTCAGCGCGGTGAAACTGTGCCTGCTGCCAGAGCACAAGAAACACACGATATCTAGCTTCATCTCCCAGTTTGCAGGGCGGCATAGGACACCACTCTAGAAGTCAGACCAGTGCAACCAGTTGGTCGGGGTCGGTTGGATTGCAGCAGATAATGCTTCAAGTCGGTTAAGCACCACCGTGTCTTCCTCAAAGTCCAGTCTCAGTAGCGAAGAGTCTGGTCAACAGAATCCTCACCTAGATACTCCTTCTACCCACCATGGAGAGTCAAAAGACCCGCTCAAGCCCGCTTGAAGAGGGACATGAGGAGATCTTGCGCCCTGATTCCCAAACTCTGGAGCATCCACAGTCGGAAGAAGATGATGGTGGGGAACAGCAATTAGTGTTTCACGAGGTGGATGATGATGAGACACAGTTGCCAATAAGTCAACCGCAATTAGTGTCTCAAGAGGTTCATGATGAGGATGAGACACAGTTGTCAATAACTGAGGTTGTTGTTAGGTCTACAAGTCAGGAGGATGACCAGAGTGAGGAAGTGGAGGAAGAGGTGCTGGATGTTGAAGTCACTGACCCAACCTAGGAAGGTGGCAAACTGAGCGAGGACAGCAGTACAGAGGGGGAGGGATCCGCAGCACCGCAACAGGCTGGAAGAGGCAGTGGGGTGGCAAAAAGGAGAAGGCGCGCCACATCAAACAGGCCCGCAACTGAGCACCCCCTTGTGGCAATCTCCCTTGCCAAGGGGTAGGTGTTCCGCAGTCTGGTGCTTTTTTGAGGAAAGTGCGGACGATAAAAGAATTGTCATTTGCAACCTGTGCCGTACCAAAATGAGCAGGGGCGTGAACACTAGCAACCTCACCACCACCAGCTGATCTGCCACATGGCATCAAAGCACCTTAATAGGTGGGCCGAACGCCTGGGTCCACAACCAGTGTCTGCGGGTCACACCCCTGCCTCCTCTTCCCCTGTGTTATGTGCTGGCCAATCCCTTGTCCAAGACGCAGGCCCGGATTCCTCCCGCCATGCACCTGGACCATCGCAAGCACCATCAGCTAGCACATCCACTTCTGTGTCCCAGCGCAGCGTACAGATGTCTATACCCCAGGCCAATGAACGAAAGCGCAAATACCCAGCCACCCACCCACTTACCCACAGACCATTGCACTAAATGCGCACCTTTCCAAATTGTTGGCCCTGGAAATGTTGCCACTTAGGCTTGTGGACACTGAGGCTTGCGGCGGCCGTCCCACGGTACTCTGTCCCCAGCCGCCAATATTTTTCACGGTGTGCAGTCCCAGCCTTACACCATCATGTGTCCCGTAACATCACCCGTGCCCTGACCAGCGCAGTTATTGGTAAGGTCCACTTAACGACTGAAACATGGACAAGTGTTTTTGGCCAGGGACGCTACATTTCCCTGACTGCACACTGGTTAAACATTGTGGAGGCCTGGAGCGAGTCGTATCCTGGGATGGCACAGGTGCTACCGATGCAAAGGATTGTGGGCCCTACTTCCATCAGGGTTTCCGCTGCCACCTACGTTAGTGGCTGGAACCCCCCCCCCCCCCCCCCTTCTCCTCCGCCTCCTCCATTTTCACCTCTGAATTATCATCTTTCATCACCAGTCAGCCATCAGTCAGTAGCTGGAAGCAGTGTAGCACTGCAGTGGGGAAGCGGCAACAGGCCATACTTAAACTGATCTGCTTAGGTGACAAACAGCACACCGCCACAGAGCTGTGGCAGGGGATAAGGGACCAGACTGAGCTGTGGCTCTCACCACTCAACCTACAACCAGGCATAGTTGTGTCTGATAATGGCCGTAACTTGGTGGCGGCTTTGGAGCTCGGCAAGCTCACACACATACCCTGCCTAGCCCACGTGTTCAACCTAGTAGTTCAGTGGATTCTTAAAACCTACCCCAATTTGCCTGAGCTACTTGTCCGCCGCATGTGTGCCCATTTCCGTAAGTCATCAACAGCTTCCACCGGTCTGGCAAAGCTGCAGCAGCGCTTGCAATTGCCACCTCACCAACTGTTGTGCGACGTGAGCACGCGCTGGAACTCAACGTTCCACATGTTGACCAGGCTTTGTGAGCAGCAGAGGGCAGTAGTGGAATACGAGCTGCAACATAGTCACCTTTCCAGTCAGCTTCCGCTCTTCACAAGCGACGAGTGGGCATTGATATCTGATCTCTGTGAGGTTTTACGCAACTTTGAGGAATCAACACAGATGGTGAGCGGCGATAACGCTATTATCAGCGTAACCATCCCACTTCTGTGTCTACTCAAACGCTGTGTCTACACAGGGTGATAGCCAGACCACCCTTAGTTCATCTTTTCAGCGCCAATTGGGTGATGAGGAGGAGCAGGAGACTGTTTCCTCCGCTACAAAGGGTAGTACCCATGGAAGTTTTATTCCATCTGTTCAGCGTGGATGGGTAGAAGAGGATGAGGAAATTGAGAGTCAATATTCACCCATCCCTCCTCAGTATTATCTTTATTGGTTTCCCCAGGGCCCCACCCCCTTTCTCAGTATTTGCATTGGTGGCAGTGGCAGGTTTCAATCGGAACCCCAGCAGTGAAATCACGGGGCTCCAATCAGTTACCATGGCAGCCAAGACGCTACTGAAGCCATTCATGGCTGCTATGGTAAGCTCTCTGCTTCTGTGTGCACAAAGACCCGGGCAGCAGGGACAGTGTAAAATCCTATTCACCCTAATAGAGCTCTATTAGGGTGAATAGGGAAATGGTTCTAGCCCCATAAAGTGGCCAATAGTTATTAAATAAAAAGTAAAAAAAATCCACCAAAATATTAAGTTTACTGTAAATCACCCCCTTTCCCAATTTTACATATAAAAACAATAAAAAAATAAACATATTAGGTATCGCCACCTCCGAAAAAGTCCAAACTATTAAAATATTTTTTAAAATCTCATATGAGGAAGGATGCCGTAACAGAAAAAAAAATAAACTATTGACTCGCCATTTTTTGTCACTTTGTTCCCCCAAAAAATATGTCTACCATTATGGGCCGGAGGTTCCGTAAAATGTGGATTGCACTCAGCTTTTTTTTGTGTATTATTTTTCTTTCACGTGGTATCGAATGCTATAGAGTATCGCAGTGCTTTTCTGTGGTTTTGAAATTGAGTCAAAATTTAGGTATTGTGACAACCCTCGTCACCACCTCACATTGCCTCATTAACGATGCGCTCCTCCTCATGTGCTGCCAAAACTGTGGACGCTGCAGAAGCCAAGCAATGTAAACTTTTAATACAACCCTATTACAAAAGTGCCTCCCCAAATATATGTAAATCTGTAAAAAAAAAAATCTCCAAAGTTGTCCACATTGTTAAATTATTGGGTGTTTTATGTGCATGTTAAAATGTGGAACGGAAGCTGTCAGTGGTTAGTGATAGGTTTAGGACTCTCTGAACCCGGACATACCCGGAATTTCACCCAGGCAACCCCTCTGTTTCATGCTCTGATGCTCTTCTTTGCCCTGCGCTGATTCACCCCATTAGGTGAACGCTGTAATAAAAAAAATGTCAGAAGAGCTTGCTTATTTTTTTGTCACCTCGCCTCCCAAAAAACATAATACCAAGAGGTCACAAAAGTCTTATGTATCCAAAATGGTATCGATAAAAAGTACAGTCTGTCCTGCAAAAGACATGCCCTCAAACATCTACATTAGCATAAGAAAATGTTAGGGATGTTAGTATATGTCGGTGAAAAATTTAATAAAAAGTGATTTTATTATCCAAAAGTAGTAAAACATGAAGAAAAACTAAATTTGGCATCGCCATAATAGTATCACCCTGCAGAATAAAGTTATCTTATCATATATATACCACATGCTGAACCCCATAAAAATAAACACTGACATTTCAATTTTTGCCCATCTCATCTCCCAGAAAATGAGATAAAAAGCGACCAGAAAGCCAAATGTACTTCACATTGATGCCAATAAAAACTATAGCTTGTCCCGCAAAGGGACATTTTTAAGTTTCACCTCCATTTTGCTTTAATTCTTGTGGAACACCTAAGGAGTTAACATTTCTAAAATCTGTTTTGAATAACTTGAGGCGTGTAGGGTAATTTATGGGTATTTTATGTAAGCTCGTCAAAGTTACTTGAAATCAGAATTGGTCCATAAAAAATAGTAAATTTTTCCATATTTTTGGTAAATTTGGGATTTTTTTTATGAATAAATGTAAAACATATCGATGCAAATTCGCCACTAACATAAATATAATGTATCACAAAAACATTTTCAGAATGGCGAAGATAAGTAAAAGCATTCCAAAGTTGTTACCACATAAAATGTCAGATTCATAAAATTAGGCTTAGTTAGGAATGGGGGTTAATGGCCTTGTCTAGAAGTGGTTAACCAAGACATTGAGTTTCAGTGTTACAGTACATTCATGATCAATTCATTCAAAGCATTTTCCAATTTAGTGTTCCGTGATAAGTGATCAGATGGTGACCGCCCCTTGTCTACCAACAACGCCGAGCAAAACTTTCGATCTGTGCAGCATTTTTTTGCAGTTTCACGGATGTTAATGCACTAAACCACAGTTTGCCTGCACCATATGAATATACGATTGTTGTTGTTTTTTTTTATATATATATATAAAGAGGACTGCTTTATCACTAAGGCCTGATTCTAATGACAGTAATTACAGTCTGCCTGCTATCCAGACTGCATTCATTCTACAACAGATTTACCCAGACTCCATACTGAAATCTATGTGTTACATAGATGATGATTGTTGACTGAATCTGGCCTTCTAATTTGTGATGTATAGGTATTTAAAGGGTTTTTCCCATATCAGACAATGGGGGCATATTGCTAGGATATGCCCCCATTGTCTGATAGGTGTGGGTCCCACTGCACTGTGCATGTGCAGCCGCCCTCCATTGATTTCTATGGAGCTGCCGAAAATTTCCATTGGCCCCATAGAAATGACCGTGGCCGTTCAAGCCTGGTGCGCCCCCATTCAGTACTATGGGGAGAGCACTTGGTGGTGGCTGGACCTGGTGAAACCCGGCTTTCTACAGCCACCACCTTCCCCACTCCGTTTTCGGTGTAGGTGTGGGTCCCAGAGGTGGGACCCGCACCTAGCAAACAATGGGGGCATATCCTGGCGATATGTCTCCATTGTCTCAGATGGGAATACCACTTTAGGCTGGGTTCACACCTGAGCGTATTTGATAAGCGATGTTTACAGTCGTTTTTATCGGGCGTATTTTGGGGCGTTTTTGTATTTTGGAAACGCGCGTCGTACGTGCATTCTTGCTATTGACAACAGAGGCGTACAATGAAAAACAGAGGTGTTACGCGCGACAATACGCCCAAAAGAAGCTCCTGTACTTCTTGGGGCGTAGGGCGTTTTACAGCGCGTTTTACAGCGCTGTAAAACGCTCAGGTGAGAACCATGCCCATAGGGAAACATTGGTTTTTGCCTGTTGAGTGTTTTACAGTGCGTAGAAACGCGCTGTAAAACGCTCAGGTGTGAACCTAGCCTTAAGTACTTTAATCATAATGTGAATGTTTGTATGATAACTGATCATGTGATCATGAATAGAGAACAGCAACCTATAGGCAGACAAAAACATTCAATAGCTGTCCACCGAACATTTGTTTGGCTGTCCCTCCCAGCTACCCCATACATATGTCTTAATATAGCATGCACTTGATATTTGCATTCTAAATACCATTCATTGTTCAGTAATCTAGGAGCTCATGAGTGGGTCCTCTGTGTATAGTGCAAATTTGCAATATAATTCAGATTGTAAGGATCCAAAAAATTGTTCATCTTTCATGTAGATTATACATGAATGATACATCATACATTTTAAATCAAAATCCATAAATGTATGTTGGAATATCCCTTTAAATGTTTGTAGGTCTAAAAATGTTGTAACGTTTACTTAAATGTAGTGTATATAATTTTAAGAAATGTTTGCAGTCTTCTTTTTGGCAATGTAGGCATTTGGTTTTACAGTATTCTAAATGCTCTTTTTTTCTTTTCTTTTTTGCAGGGTGTGCACGGGCCTTACCCATTTGGAGATTCCTAAAAGAAGCTTTATTTTTCTTTAATGTCTTTTGTTCTTTTCCCACACCCGGAAATTGGATATCTTCTGCAAGATACCTAGTGAAGATTATTGGGGGGTAGTGGCATTATTGACCATGTGAATTGAATTCTGGGTGCTGCCTTTCTTTGTCCTGAAGAGGGTTGTTTTGTTTTGTTGCACAGACTATACACACCAACCCAGAAAAGTGGGTAAAATTGTATAAAAGTCAGATGCAGGACATGTATAATTCTAAAACAACTGTTTCAAGTCGCCTAATGCAAAAGTACCAACAATTTGATCATTTATTCTTGAAGTTGAGTATTTGCACATATAAGTCAGTCATCCGGTAAGATGATCGTTAAAGGGGTTGTCAGGCCTTTACTAAGTGATGGCTTATCCTTAGGATACGCTATCACTAGCTGATTGGGTGTAGCTCCATTGTCAGACCCTCGCCAGTCAGGTAGTGATGGCCTATCATGAGGAATGGTTAGGCTTCAGTTAAACGTAGATCAGAAGTTGATTAGTTAAAAAAAACTTGTCAATGCTGTTTCTGTACAGCATTAAAATGTATTGGCTCTGTGAAGCCAAACTTCGTTGTGCCCGAAATCACACGAGACTTCATTGAATTTCTACTGTATTCATATCTGCATATTTAAAAACAATTTAAAATAGGAATCCGAAGTGGGCTTTAGTACTTAGATACCAGCCAGTACCAAAGCCCACTTCGGATTCCTATTTTAAATTGTTTTTAATTAGGCAGAGATGAATACAGTAGCAAATCACCAAAGTCTTGTGCAACTTCGGGCAAGACAAAGTTTGGCTCCACAGTGCCAATACATGTTAATGCTGTACGGAAACAGAATAAACATCAAAGTTTTTTAACTAATCAATTTCAGATCTATGTTCCGAAGGTCAATTTGCTCCAGCCTACTGAGGATATCTTATCACTTAATAAAGGCCAGACTTCCCCTTTAATTGATGGGGGGGGGGTTAGCACTAGTGAAAATGGTCATATTTTTTATTTTCTTGAAATTATGATGATAGCACTGAGTTTTTGAAACCTTTTGGTGGCAGAATGTTTGCAAAGGTATATTGTATTGAAATTTGTATTGAGCTTTTATTTTTTTTTTCTTTCCCAAGGGAGGGTGTGCAAATTTACATATGTAGTATTTCCTTTTGAAACAAAGAAAGAACTTGCTATGCTCCATCCTTACAAATATGGCCATATGAATGTCATACCACTTTGGTCACTGAATAAGAATTCTTTATCCTCTCAATTTTGCAATTTTTAAATCCATTGCTTTGTGGGTATCCTCTTGTGTTGTATAGAGATCTCTAAGCCGTAGCATGGGACCTATTGACAAGCTTTTATTAGACCTTTAAAGGGGTTCTCTGGAAAAGAAAAAGAAAAACGTTAGTATAAATAAATGCCTTAAATTATTTATAATGGCTCATTTTGTCTAGGGGGCATCAGTGGAGGAATTAAAATGGCCGCTGTCAGATTTCTGAACATGGAATCCATCCTCCTAATGACACTGTAGGATGGCCTGTATGAGAAAGCAGAGCATAGAGCAGGAGCCCTTTGCAGGCTCCATTCTCTGCCTGTATGAGCACTGTGAAGCATGAAATTATGTGCAGATCATAGCTGAGATAAGCGCTTATCTGTCTGTCTGCCCCAGAAGAGAGATGAAGTCACCTAACCTCAAACGCACAAGTTGAATTGTTTTCTGATGATACTCCTCCCCCACAGCAGCGTGCATCTGGTCTTAATTCCTTTACTTCAGCTTGTGAGTACCAGGTGAGGTGAGCTCTGTTCCGAAGCACGCATACACACTTATGTCAGCTGTCTTCTGCACATAATATTGTACTTCACAGTGCTGATGCAGACAGAGACCGGAGTTTACATAGGACTCATGCTCTGTGCACTGCATTCTCACACAGGCCATTAGGAGGATGGATTACATGTTCATTGATTGTCTGCTGGACAAAATGGGCCATTATAAATGATTAAAGGCATTCAGGATTTTATTTATAACATGTTTTTTCAGTGTTTTCATATTTTTTCCCAGAGAACTCCTTTAAATTTACTAATTTATGTTTGCAATTTCTAGCTTCACAGGACAAGAGAAAGTTGTCGTCATGTTCTCTTGATCAAAAATTCTCGAAAATTCCTTGACGTTTTTGTCATTAATAGTATCCTTTTAGAGGAGGATCATTTCAAGGAAATTGTGTATATCTGCATCACTGTTTTTAGGGTTTCAGTCAGTTAGGCTCTTTGTGTATTTTCAATCAATCTGTAGATGCCATCTCAGTGGTAAATAGCTAAGAGCAGTGGCTGCTTGACTCTTTTCATCTTTTCACTTTATCAGAAGATTAGAACGGCCATCATTAAAAGAAAGCAAATCCCAAGATCAAATTTATACTCAGTATGTTTAGTTTTTTTAACTTTTGTGCACAATTTGACTTAAATATACCCCCACGATATTTAAAGGGTTTCTGTCACCTGAAAAATGGGTATTAAGCTGGCTAACATTAGCGATCAGCTGAACATAACTATATTAGTGCCATCTCACTGCTTGCCGCCGTTATTGAGAAAAACAAACTTTTATAATATGCTAATTAGCCTCTAGGAGCGGGGGGGGGGGGGGCGTTGCCCCTGCGCCTAGAGGCTCCGTTATCCCACCTCTGGCCACTCCCTGCTACACTAGATTGACAGGGCCAGGCAGCGTTGGCCTCCTACCTCCGAACCTGTCGGCAGTGTAAATCTAGCGCCTGCGCCGTCCCGTTCATTATACGGCGCAGTAAGTGAAGGGCGCTCGCCGGCTGCCAGCTTAATCACTGCGCCTGCGCCGAATACTGAACGGCGCGAGATCTCCCCAGCGCACCGGGCCGGCAGGAGGAGGTGAACGCTGCCTGGCCCTGTCAATCTAGTGTAGCAGGTCGTGGCCAGAGGTGGGAGAATGGAGCCTTTAGGGGCAGGGGCAACGCCCCCCCTGCTCCTACAGGCTAATTAGCATATTATACAAGTTTGTTTTCCTCAATAACAGCGACAGGCAGTGAGATGGCACTAATACAGTTATGTTCAGCTGACATTAGCACATCGCTAATGTTAGCCAGCTTAATACCCATTTTTCAGGTGACAGAAACCCTTTAAACTTCTAGAAGCGGATACTCTTTGTACTCTTGAGGGGCTTAGATCCATGTTTGGGAACTATTCCTTGAGGTTTTATTGTAGGAACATGCTTTCAAGTTATATATCCGAAGAGAAAATATATACAGATATCTATAAACAGATATAATTTTGGCATAAAAAATGCTCCTTGTTTGTTGTATTTTTTTATGGTGTGAGCATTCAGTAGGTAGAATGTGTGCTCAGGGTCAGACATGCATGAGATGAGTGTGCAGAATGCTTGGGATTTTAGGGATTCGGGTTGAAATGCTTTGAAAAAACTGAAAAAAAAAAAGAGGATTTTCCTTATTGTTTAAAGACAATTTCTATCAATAAATTAATGTTAAAAATGCATTGCTTTTGTTTTACTACTTTCGATGTATTAGGCATATGGAACATATATTTATTTTAGCCTGTATTTATTGTCTTTTAAGGGGCAGATATATATAACCCTATTTTAGGTAAATAGGAGATTACTCCATACAAAGACTTAGGCTGTCGGCGGACATTTTCAGGGTCCAGCAAATTGTTCCCAGTAAAAATTAAAATGCTGTTTCTGGTAGGAATATAAAATCATCATCTTTGGAAATTCTCTTTAAACTAAACTAAATAGTTTAATATAGTGAAGATTAAGTGCAAAATAACATTGATAAGCAGTAGGTAATTTGTGCTCTTGATATCAATGAAGAAGCTATAATGTCATATCACTATAGAAGGTACGCTAGATGTCACTATTTCTCCACTTCTGTTATTTTCAGTATAAGGGCTCATGCACAAGACCGTATATATTTTCGGTCCGCAAGAAAAACGGATGACATCTGTGTGACGTCCGTGTTGCATCCGCTTTTTTTTTTTGTTTTTTGTGGATCTATTCTAACAATGCCTATCCTTATCTGCAAAATGGACAAGAATAGGACATGTTCTATTTTTATGCAGAACGGACTTGCGGACATATGGAGACGGAATGGACACAGAGTCATTTCCGTTTTTTTTGCAGACACAGAAAGAAAATACTGTCATGTGCATGAGCCCTAAGGGTAAACTGTTTCTCTAAGAATTGGTGAATTAGGTTAGAAAACCTCTAAAGTAAACTCATAAAATTATCATGAATTGTCTCATCATTTTAATATTATAGCATATTTACAGTATTGGTATCAGTTGACTTTAGGGTTCTATCTGCCCTGTGTTAATCTTTGTCTAAGTTCATCCCATATATTTTCTGTATGCCAACCTTATGTCCAAAATTTGGATTCCCTTTCGTCACCATAAAAAAGTATTGCGATACTCAATACCACGCGGAAAGAAAAAAAACACCAAAAAAAGCCACGTGCATTTCGCATTTTATGAAACGTTCGGCCCATAATAGAACAGTCCTATCCTATTTTTTGGGGTGACAAAGTGGCTAAAAAATGGCGAATCGCATGTTTTTTATTTATTTATTTATTTCTGTTACGGCGCTCACCTCATAGGAGATATTTTTTAAATAATTTAATAGTTTGGACTTTTCGGACGCAGCGCTATGTAATATGTTTATTTATTGTTTATATATTTTATATGTAAAATTGGGAAAGGGGGGATTTAAATTTCATATTTTAGGGTACTTTCACACTAGCGGTTTTGTTTTCTGGCACTGAGTTCCGTCACAGGGGCTCTATACCGGAAAAGAACAGATCAGGCATATCCCCATGCATTCTGAATGGAGAGTAATCCGTTCAGGATGCATCAGGATATCTTCAGTTCAGTCATTTTGACTGATCAGGCAAAAGATAAAACCGTAGCATGCTACGGTTTTATCTCCAGCGAAAAAAACTGAAGACTTGCCTGAATGCCCGCCATTTTTCCCCATAGGAATGTATTAGTGCTGGATCCGCATGACAAGCGGAGAGACGGATTCGTTATTGCAATGCATTTGTGAGATGGATCCGCATCCGGATGCGTCTCACAAATGCTTTCAGTCACATCCAGATCGGCGGATCCGGCAGAGAGTTACGACGACGGAACTGCTTGCCGGATCACACTGCGGCAAGTGTGAAAGTAGCCTTAGTGTTTGTGTTTTTTTTTATTTATTTTTTTTTACTTACTATTAGCCCCCTTAGGGGCTGGAACCCTTGTCCTATTCACCCTTAGGCCCCTTTCACACGGGCGAGATTTCCACACGGATGCAATGCGTGAGGTGAACGCATTGCACCCTCACTGAATCCGGACCCATTAATTTCTATGGCGCTGTGCACATAGCGGTGATTTTAACACATCACTTGCGTGAAAATCGCAGCATGCTCTCTACTGTGCGTTTTAGGCTCCATAGAAGTTAATGGGGCTGCGTGAAAATCGCAAGCATCTGCAAGCAAGTGCGGATGCAGTGCGATTTTCACGCATGGTTGCAAGGATGAAAGTCTATTCACTGTATTATTTTCCCTTATAACATGGTTATAAGGGAAAATATTAGCATTCTTCAATACAGAATGCTAAGTAGGTCAATTGAGGGTTAAAAAATATTAACTCTCCTCCTCCAATTGATCGCGTAGCTGCCGGTCTCCTGGTCTTTCTTCAGGACCTGTCAAAGGACCTGTGGTGACATCACTGTGCTCACCACATGATCCATCACCATGGTAATGGACCATGTGATGAGCTCAGTGACATCACCACAGGTCCTTTGACAGGTCCTGAAGAAAGAACAGGAGACCGGCAGCTACGCGATCAATTGGAGGAGGTGAGTTAATATATATTTTTATTTTTTAACCCTCCCTTTATTATACTGGGGGGGCGCACTGCGCCACCAATGTTTATTATACTGGGGGGGGTGCACTGCGCCACCAATGAAGATAACTGACCTGTTAATACAAATACAGGAGGCGGGTGCCGGAATCAAATAGTCGGCACCCGACCTCTATGACAGGGAGCTGCGATCAGCGGCAGTTAACCCCTTTGGTACCGCACCTGAAGGGTTAACTGCCGCGGATCGCAGCTCCCTGTCATAGAGGTCGGGTGCCGGCTATTTGATTCCGGCACCCGCCTCCTTTATTTGTATTAACAGGTCAGTTATCTTCATTGGTGGCGCAGTGGCCACAGCCCCTCCCCTCCTCCTCCCGTCTCTCTTCTTATTGGCAGCGGCAGCACAGGGGGAGGGAGAGACTGGTGGCGGGGCACAGGGGGGAGGGAGAGACTGGAGGCGGGGCAGAGAACTATCGGCTCCTGTACCCCCGCCGCTGTATTCAACGGCAGAGCTGCGGCGGCGGGTCTAGTCGCAAATGGCTACAAGACTAAAAAGTCTTGTCGCCATTTGTAAATTCTAATTCGCATTGGCGACCATTTTGGTAGCCATCTGGAGCCCTGACAGTTAACATTAAAATCTGAGATTTTTTTATTTTCTTCGAAAGCAGGTACTTATTCCATTCCCCAGTATGAACAGGAACAGGGATTTTACTGACTGGTTTTCCTAGTCAAGAAGCCAAATGTCAATCTATCTGGAGTGTCTTGCGTTCCAATGTAATGTGAACCGCGAGCTTCACTATGGAGACCGAAAGGCCAATCATATGTGGTCCACAGAATGTCTGTAAGTCGCATCCCGGCTCAAGAAGCGCTCAATGTGACTCATGTAATAGATCATGTGGGTAAACGATAATAGTACACACGGAGATAACACGTGGTCGATGTATTGAAGGTGATGTCACAGTCCTCATTATAGCTACTCTGTATAGACATGAAAAGCATAGCGGAAGTACCGCATATAGCACATCACATTATCTGTTGAGAGGCTGAATCCATGTTGGCAATCAGTATTTCTCCAGACAATGCAAAGGATCAAAATGGATCCATAGAACGGTATTTATGTTAAATTAAAAAAGGGGTATCCTCCATCACTGCTGGCATCTTGCCCCCTAGTCATCTGAGGAGTCTAACATGCTTGTCGTGTGCTGGTTACACACGGCATCAAGTCAGAACCCCACCACTGTCAATGGGCAGCCATTCCTGGATGTCCAACCAGACATTGTGGGGTAACATCCTCTTGATTGCAGGGGCAATGTCATTGTGTCTCATATATTCATATTTCGGACATGTATCACCCCCCCATCGATCTTCAGTTGATCACCGGTGCCATACAAAATTAAGCACTCGGCTAATGAAAGGAAGTTTACGTACCCACAGAACATTGGGCGCTAAATTGAAACCTCAGTGGTAGACATATCCAGTGAATGTCATACAATTAGTATGAACAACTACATATCGTCAATATCGCTACAGGGAACAAATCATGATAAAATAAATTGTTCAATTTCATTAAGGCACTAAAATGAAGTGCTATTCGTTCCACATAATCAATTAATCATGTTTTAAATAGAGAAGCATGCCATCCCAGTTGACCAACATTCCACCGCTTCCTCTTCACAAAGAAACCAACTCCTCCCCATATATGTGCAAGAGATGAAAACAAATATTAAAATCACCCTGTTAATAACAAGGGGCACCAACAATATCACCCAGTAAAGAGAGAAACAGAATCCACATACTGCTCACTCAGGACAATAACCATGGCTTGTAGTCTACATTTAACCCATGAGGTTTCAATGTAGAGATCCAACGACTCTCACATTTTTTTTAAAAGTGAGTGCCTATTTCCACCACTCCTAGGGGTAGGGACATGGTCTATTGATATACATTTCAAATCTCCTTCTTTATGACCCAGGTCCACAAAATGTTTAGGAACCCGGAGATCCATACGTTTCTTCTGGATCGTGTATCTGTGTTGGTTTATTCTGGTTTTGAAATCCAGAGAGGTCTCACCTACATATAACATCTGACATGGACACCACAGAATATACACGACAAATGTAGATTCACAAGTCAAAAAGTGTTTAATGAAGTGTCTCTTCTGTGTCATAGGATGTGAAAAAAAGCTTCCTTTCTGTATATATCGACAATTTACGCAGTTCAAGCAGGGGAAACACCCCAACTTTTGACTGCGTAAAAATGTTTGGCCTGAGGTCTTTTGTGGGCCTATATCAGTATGTATAAGTTTATCTTTTAAATTTCTAGCTCTTTTATATGACATGAGGCGAGGAAGTTTGAATTCCTCAATCTCCCCATGTCCGCTCCTCAGAATGGGCCAATGTCTAGAGATGATCTGTCTAATCCGTGTACTGTCTTCCGTGTAAGTAGTTACCAGTCGAATTCTATTTGTGTGTTTCCTATTCCCTCTTTTCTTCATAAGGAGTTCAGTGCGAGACTTATCTTGTATTTTTCTCAAATGTTCCTCTAATAAAGGTAGAGGAAAACCTCTGTCCTTGAATGACTTAGACATCTGATTAAGTGTACCTGTTAATTCATGGTCATTACTCACTATGCGTTTTGCCCGTAAGTATTGACTCAAGGGCAAGGATTTAATCATTGCCCTTGGATGTGCACTATTTGTCGGGCATATTTATATCTGCATATTAAGGTCTGACAATATTAGAACCAAAATGGAGATTCACATTACCTTTAAGAGGACAAACTCTCTTTTGGAATAAGCCAGAAAAGGTCAGGATAAGTTTAACTGGTACGGAAAGTCACTGGCATGCAATGTATATTGTTTTAATAAAGTACACAATTGCATAATAATTTCAAGTGCTATACTAATAAGTTAGAGATGCTTGGCAAATAATTTTGTACAAAATTATTTGAGCCCGTCTGCCGCACGTCAAGGCGATCTCTGTAAGACGGGTTCCTAACACTAAATTCTACCTGTTATGTGGCATGACTGCTACCATATAATTCAGCGAGTGTAGGTTCCACATGCATGCTGGGCCTGCTTTCTGTCATTAAGATACTAGTATGCAGCGTTATTCCATATAATCACCAGTATAAAGTATATATTCACGTGTGATTGTATATAATTTAATATATTTTAACCAATGATATACAGTACAGACCAAAAGTT
This sequence comes from Bufo bufo, assembly GCF_905171765.1. NCBI lineage: Eukaryota > Metazoa > Chordata > Amphibia > Anura > Bufonidae > Bufo > Bufo bufo. The sequence continues at coordinate 280,247,273 of NC_053391.1, forward strand.
TGGACACACCTTCTCATTCAAAGAGTTTTCTTTATTTTCATGACTGAAAATTGTAGATTCACACACTGAAGGCATCAAAACTATGAATTAACACGTGGAATTATATAAATAACAAACAAGTGTGAAACAACTGAAAATATGTTATATTCTAGGTTCTTCAAAGTAACCACCTTTTGCTTTGATTACGGCTTTGCACACTCTTGGCATTCTCTTGATGAGCTTCAAGAGGTAGTCCCCTGAAATGGTTTTCACTTCACAGGTGTGCCCTGTCAGGTTTAATAAGTGGGATTTCTTGCCTTAGAAATGGGGTTGGGACCATCAGTTGCATTGAGAAGAAGTCAGGTGGATACACAGCTAATAGTCCTATTGAATAGACTGTTAGAATTTGTATTATGGCAAGAAAAAAGCAGCTAAGTAAAGAAAAACGAGTGGCCATCATTACTTTAAGAAATGAAGGTCTGTCAGTCAGCCGAAAAATTGGGAAAACTTTTAAAGTAAGGGCTATTTGACCATGAAGGAGAGTGATGGGGTGCTGCTCCAGATGACCTGGCCTCCACAGTCACCGGACCTGAACCCAATCGAGATGGTTTGGGGTGAGCTGGACCGCAGAGTGAAGGCAAAAGGGCCAACAAGTGCTAAGCATCTCTGGGAACTCCTTCAAGACTGTTGGAAGACCATTTCAGGGGACTACCTCTTGAAGCTCATCAAGAGAATGCCAAGAGTGTGCAAAGCAGTAATCAAAGCAAAAGGTGGCTACTTTGAAGAACCTAGAATATGACATATTTTCAGTTGTTTCACACTTGTTTGTTATGTATATAATTCCACATGTGTTAATTCATAGTTTTGATGCCTTCATAGCCATGAAAATAAATAAAACTCTTTGAATGAGGTGTGTCCAAACTTTTGGTCTGTACTGTATATAATGTTTGTATATTTATATCCAGTTATTGATAATGTATCGTATATATATATATATTATGCCACTTATGTATCAATGAGAGTATATTCTGTAGAAGCATATAAGCTGGTTTTCTACTAAGAGGATCTTCTTTTAGAGAAGAGCTCAGTTATCTTAGACGGCAATTAATTAGTCATTTGGATGGCTAAGATACACAAACTGGATAAAACTTTCTAAGGACTATTGTATTCTTATCTGCCCCATAAATTCAAGGATTAGGGAAACTTCTAATACCGCCAGTCGGTCTGAGCAAAGTGTCAGAAAGAGTACCTCCTTGGTTGATGTAATGGGGGAAAGGTTAAGAAAGTCATATGAACAGGTTAGATATGTGTGCATTTGGCATTCCTGAACATTTAAATTTTTATATAGAATACAACAGTGCCATCAAGTGGTAGATGGGCAGAAGTTTCTAAGGAATGCCAATTAAGTGACATCATCCCCATGATTAACATACGTCACACCCACCTTATCTAATTGGAAATCCCTAATCCAAGAGGGGATGGACATAGATAAGGATTAGAATATCTGATCCAGTTTTTGAGATCAGGGGATGATCATCACTTCACACGTCAGGAACGTACCACAGGACGTCACAGATCACAGAACATCTTCACCACTTCCAGTCCTAAGAAAAAGCTCCCTACACCCTAAGGAATTCTTCCAGGGACACACCCGAGACTCGCAAAAAGAAACTGACAGATCTAAATCTTGGAAAGCTGGGTCCCTTCTAAAAGCTCTTTATCCCAAAGCAAGGGGTAATGTATAATTTATTTCATTTGCAGTAATTATAAATCGCTCTAATTGGCATATAGTTGAGACCCCATTATTAGTGTGTCAACAGTGTTAAAACACGTTTTAATGAACGTGCACATCATTTAGAATTCCTGTAATATTTCTATCAGAGTGGGATCTCTGATCGGATTTTATTATCCGTAGTTAGGCCAACGGGCGTATTTATAAGGTGTCTCTTACTGTCATATTCTTTGATTGAGCATAAGGGACTTTTTTATTGTTTTTTTTTTCCGTTGCATTATAATGTTTTGATAACCAGTACAATAATCTGTAATAATTTGATTTAAAAAAGAGTAGCATTGTATTGTACTTGGTGTAGTAAATTAAGTGAGCCTGGCGTAAATGGTGGAGCACCATCTTGTGGTCAATTTTGATATTGTCCTTGTATTAATTTGTATACCATTTTTACTGTATTTATTTGTAATAAATTTAATTTTATATAATTAATTGCACCCTGTTTCATTAGCTGCACGAATTGACTTTAGATCTCGTCAATAAAAGAACTGGCGTTTATATGTCCGCCAATTAAATTTTTCATATTTCATAAAAATATGAAATCATAATTTTTATGATTTCATATCTTATATGAAATAAATACTTGACATATTTGGAGGCACTGCTGAGAGATATTTCTATAACCAATTTGTGCAATTAGTGAAAATATTCCTTAATCCTTATTGGCAAGTCAAATTGTTGTTGTTATTGATCAGAATCATGAGTGCAACAGGCAGTGACTCGGGTAATCGCCATGCTACAGCAGATAGTCCATCATACCCGAAACAGATAATCCAGAAGATTATCAAATATCTTTATTCCCGGTTTAAAGTGGACAAGGACATGAATGAATGGATTAATGAGATGCAAACAAGAGCCTTTGCAGAACGTTGTGATGTATGGATACTAGGGGGCATAGTTGATAGATACCTGACATATATGGATTTAGCAAATGATAATACCAAGAGGGACCAACACCTCTTATGTGCATTACCACCTGTTTTATATGCATTATTGGCGGTCAGTACTCTTTCACAAAAGAGATATGCATCCTTAATGGGGACGAAAACCCATATTGCCCAGATAGAAGCAGAACCAAAGTTCGCACAGGACACGATCAAGGACTTAAAATACAACCTTGATTATAGCCATGATGCATACCAAAAGGCAAAACATGACTTAGAGGAGTTGCACCTCCGATATTCCAAAATTCAGCAGACGGGCAAATCAAGCCATACTGTGATTAATGCTGATAGAGATCAGTCTAATACTGTGGGATCTCCTGACCCTCCAAATCTTACGCCCCAACATTTAGACATATCATCACATGCTCTTAAAGCAGGATCCATCCAAGACCCAAAGCCACCCGAAAGTGATGCCATGATTACACAGGAGGCATTGACCCAATTAAGTCGGGCATTCCAAACTGTAACTGCCTTACTAGGCCCCAGCAACCTGGAAGCCCCTAGAAGTTCCTCTCCACATGTTCCCCTGAGGAGAGATGTTAGGGTTAAATCACCTGTGTCGTATGAGTCTCATGAAAGTTGTGAAAGTCCATGTGAGTCTGACAGTGATGTGGGAAAGCATGTGACTTATTCCTTGCCACAGGATCACAGGCGACCAACATATGCTGAAGTGGTTTCTAGGAAGAAAAATTCCCAATATTCAGACAAGGATCAGAGCTCCTCCAGCATAATTAAGTTTTTAAATACTACAGTATCCAAATTTTCAAAGAAAGGTTCTTCTCAGATAGCCAATCACTTAGAACTGTATGAATCCACTATGGATTCTTTAAAATTGTACTCTCATGCTGACCGGATCATATTCCTTCCATGGGCATTTGATGATAAATATCGTCATTACTTTACATCCTTTAAGGAGAGAGGAGTACAAGATTGGCCAAGTGTTTTGCATGAGGTTAAATTGGAATTCGGACCATACCGAACCCCTACTGCTGCAAAACGGGACATATATAACCTTACGTGTAGACCCAATCAGAGTCCCCGTGAATTCCTCTCTGTCCTCAAAAATGCCTATGGGTTGGCATATAGATCCCCAAATTGGGAATCTGAAGAATTCAAACAGTTATTCTATGACGCTATGCCAACCCAGATCAAACTTAACTTATCCAGAGATCTGGATATTGATGCCCCCTTGGATAGGTTGGTGACGGCTGCCATCATGCTGTATAATATCAGTGAGTGCCATGCAACAGGTGAGAGAAGATTTTAAAAATCCCCAGAGCAAAAGGTAGCTGAAGCTAAGGTAAACCCTTGAAAGCCAGCCACGAAGGTTCCCTCAGTCTACAGGACCTGCTCAACAAGCCCAGCAACAACCGGTAGGACCGCCCAAACAGACCAAACCCCAAAATACTAATGGTTCAGAGGGGAATAATTCAGGTAATGGGAAGTCTAACTATCGTCCCTATTACAATAGGGGTCCCCAGGGATATAGGCCCTATAACAATAGGGGTTACCAGGGTTATAGGCGTTGGAATAATAGGCCCAGACAACAGAGGGAAGATAGGCAGGAATCCTCGAATTCACCCAGGAGTAGGTCACCTACCAATAACCAGGGTGCCCAGCAAAGCCAAAATGTGCCCAAACCGAACGGGTTTGATCAGCTGGTAGAGCAAGTGGCCCAGCTGAGCGACATGGTAAGTAAGTTGTCCCAGTTATCCCCAGAAAAACAGCCTAAATCTTTTTTAGGGGCAACTACCGGTCCCAGCAGTTTAACATCATAAAGCAGATTGGGCCGGTTCAGAACCTAGGCCACTGTAAGGATATTAAGTTGATTGTGGTAGAATCTGATGTGATTCTTAATTCCATATTTCCTTGCAGTACCCCTGACCCTGAAATTAGGGCCAGGGGGGAAATGTCTAATATGTCATTTATCTTGCAGTCTAATAATGTCAATTCATATGATCAGATGTCTGTTCCAGTGTGTAATCCCATCGTTTCAGCATCTAGCCGTGAACCAGCTGTGACTTGTGGTGTCACACAGCTTGTCCCAAAGGGGTAGGGGGCTAATGCTGCTCCTCCAGCTTGTCCGGGGAGACTCAGGAATGCAGAGGTCACGGAGCTGCAGAGAGGTCAACCTCTCAGACAGCAGATGGGTAAACATCCTAACTTTCTCTGTGATTTGTTTCAGGTTGATGGCCGATACTTTGTGGATACATATCTCCAAAATGAACTTATCGGACCAATCAAAGGCTAAATAGACACTGGATCACAAGCCACCATTTTATCTTGCACTTATTTCCAACAGGTTTTTGATTTAACATCAAAGAAGCCACGATTAAGGTCATTTGATGGCTCTTTGATAAGTGTAGGTGGAGATGCCTTACAGGTAAAAGGAACATCCTGGTTGACATTTAAGATTGGCAAGAAGACAATTAGACATCCCACATTGATTGTGGATCTTCCATATGATCGGATGATCATAGGAATCGATTTATTAAAAAGATTGAGTCCCATAGTTGATTTCATTAATGAAGCAGTATGGACTCAGGTCAAGGCACCCATTGCCTATGAATACTCTTGCAACACACAAGAACAACGAAGTTGTCATGTGTTTGAAGAGAAACCTAGCTCTATTGAAGTGCATTTCAGGAACAATCAAATACCGGAGGTCACAATCCTGAAGGATGGTAAGCCCGAGGAAGATGTCAATGGTGCCACTCACATCATTACCATCCAGAGGGACAAAATCAAAAAGGTAACTCTGGATGATATATTAACCATTTCTCTTGAAAGGGGGATCCAATTATTGGTCTTTTTTATAAGCACATTGAGGATCCACACAACTGTCCCATAACCACGGAAGACTGTGTGGGTAAGAAGGAGTTGCGAATTTTGATGAAAGGTAAGTCCCAATTCTCATTACAGGATGGACTGCTAAGAACCTCTAAGAACGGTATCACGCAATGGGTAGTACCTGCAGCATACCGAGGTCTGATGTTGCAACATGCACATGATGCCCCAACAGCTGGTCATCGAGGTGAGAAAATAACATACAAGTTACTACGGGACTACGCTTACTGGCCACATATGTTACAAGATGTGCGAACATATTGTCAGGGATGTCTAATCTGCCCTCAATTCCAGCCACAAGGACCCACTCATCGGGCACCGCTGATGAAAAGGGGGATGTCCATGCCATGGTCAGACATCCAAATTGACTTCATTGGACCAGTAACAACCTCATCAAGAGGCAACAAGTATATGTTAACCGTAACTTGTCTGTTCATCAAATGGGTGGAATGTTTGCCGTGAAAAACATGCAGTTCAAGCGTATGTGCATCTCTGCTCATTAACCACGTATTTTCTAAATTTGGTCTTCCCCAGCGCATCGAATCCGATCGTGGAAGTCACTTCACCAGTGAGGTGATGACAAAGATGTGGGAAATCCTGAGGGTAAAGAGGAAGCTACATATAGCGTATCGACCAGCCTCTAGTGGTGGAGTAGAACGTTACAACCAGTCCATTGTGAACATCCTGAAAAAGTTTGTCAATGAATCTGGTAAGGACTGGGATGTCAAGTTGCCTTTGGTGCTCATGGCCATCAGAGCCACCCCAAGCGCAGCAAGTAAGCTTTCTCCCTTCGAGATGATCACAGGAAGGAAGATGGTGTTACCCCAGCATTTACTTTACAGGACAACAGACCATAACTTGATCAATGCTACAACATCGCATCAGTATGTGGAATATTTACGCAAGCACCTTAAGTATGCTTTTGTGTTCGCCCAGAAGAATATAGAGAAAGCCGCAGTGAGTGCGAAGACATACTACGATCTGAAAACTACACAGAAGGAGTATCAAATTTCCGATCGGGTGTATCTCTATAACTTCGCTCGGAATCAAGTGAAGGAGAGAAAATTCCTACCTTCCTAGAAAGGTCCCTATGTCATCACTGACAAATTATCTTCAGTGGTCTACAAGATCAAAATTCCTAAGGGGGATGAGTTTATTGAAAAATGGGTGCACATTAATCAGCTACGTGTTTGTCATCCTAGTGCACGACTTCGAGAGATTGAAGAAGCTGGATGAAAAGAGGTGAAGAGACTTTACAGTTCCAGCTAAAGACGGAAATAAGGATTGGTATCGTATGAACGGAAAAGTGTTCTCTGTTATTCTACATCTTTAACTCATACTAACCCATCCTGATAAACGTTTTCTCTGTAACAAAATGTCTCCTAACTCGCCTCTGAAACCAGAACTTACTCTGTCCAAGAAAAGAACTTATGCCAATCAAAGGTATATGATATTAGTAACTCTTTTCTTGCAGGATAAAGTTGAAAAATGTATGTACTCATATGTGTCATACAATATTTTATAGGCGTAAGATGTCATCAAAGATGATTGCCATTATCTACGTCGTCCTGATCTTGGGGAAGGAGTTCCATGCTGAGCCGATTGCTGTGCCAGGTCCTTCATCCGAAATCATGCTACAAGGTACAGCGGGGTTCATCTTGACAAACAAGAGGATATTATCCCAGAAGGTCTACATCAGCCTGGATCCACGCGTTTTTGTCGAAAGGCAATTTAACGTGTCGGAAATCCAGTCACCGGAAATCCAAGCCTAGTACCAGATGCACATCGGATATTCCCAAGAGAGGATTACCCAGATCCTGGAGCAAACAAGGAAGACCTTGACCAGAGAGCAATTCTCTACAAGCCAAAGACCAAAGCAATTTATTTCTGCGATCGTAGCCACCATAATCTTTAGCCTGGTGGGCGCTGTTATTGCCACAAGTGTAACAGTCGCCAACTCCATCTCCATCAAGACAGTAGAGCTCGAGATCAGTTAACTAAAAAGTAACTTAATGAGCATTCATGCGGAGATGGAAAAGCAGAAGCAACATTTATCGGATTTGTATACCGTGGTACAAGATACTGTTGTTACTACAAACTTACATTCAAAATTATTGGACCATTCAATAAACCTTCATCAGAGTAACGAACAGTTTAAACAAGAACTTATATTATTAAAAGAACGTATTGATTTCCAAACTCAGGTTTACCACGATGAAGTACAAAGTGGGATGCAAGACCTGAGGGAAGGACGTATTCCCCTTTATTTCGTATCATACGATATCGCCCGTAGAATGCTGCAAAATGTCAGCGGAAATAATATAGAAGATATCCAGCTGAATTTAGCATTCAACATGGGGATTGCGATACCGTTATATGTTGATCCCATAAAAATGCAGATCTGTTTTCTATTATCAATTCCCTTTGTCACTAGGGACAATATATTTCAGATGAAAAAAATCATAATGTAGGCACCTGGAAAGACCATATTCATGTTAGTATTCAAACTCCTGACATTGTGGCGTACCATCCATGGAAGCCGGAATGGTTGTCTGTCCCTATTCTGGACAATTGTGTAACGTTCCGGGTCAACAGTTTTTAATGCGAAGGTGATCCTTTTAATTATGACGCAACCAATGCGTTATGCGGTCTCGAATATGAGAAACATGGATCAGAGAAGTGCCAGGTGACCCTGTCAAAGATTCAGGAGGGACAGGTAAATGCAGTTTTGATAAAAGATAAATGGCTTGTTAGCACACGCTTGCCAGATATGACTGTCTTTTCAAATGACCACGTAATGGTGAAAGTCATCGCCCTACCTTCTCATGTCTCCATTATAAAAGTACCCCGTAATTCTAGGATTATGATTAGGAATCGTACACTATATCCTGTGGACATAGAGGATGTTGAAGGAGAAGTGGAAAGTATTGATGCCTTCCAAAATCAGGAGATCGCCATAAATCCAGATTTAAAATTTTTGCTAGATAATAAACCTAGTCATACCGTTCGTATAGTAATCCGGCAGGATAACATCACCATGGACACGTTTCAGTATTCGTCAACGGACAATGAGATATTGTATCCCTCCATCTGGGCATGGGGGAAAATTATGTATGGGGTGTATTGTTTATTGTCATCCTGGGGTGGTTGAGTATGTTGACTATCCAAATCATACGTTGGATAAAATTAATTAAAAATACTGTGGCCAAGCTATGGTTAAAACATCACAAGCAAAGCCTACGCTCCGTGAATCACGAAGAAAATATATGAGAAGCCCTTTTGAACATTCCAAATATATTCACACTTTCTGGAATATTTTGGAATGAAGGGGGATTTGTCGGGCATATTTATATCTGCATATTAAGGTCTGACAATACTAGAACCAAAATGGAGATTCACATTACCTTTAAGAGGACAAACTCTCTGTTGGAAAAAGCCAGAAAAGGTCAGGATAAGTTTAACTGGTACGGAGAGTCACTGGCATGCAATGTATATTGCTTTAAAAGTTATTGCCAACAGATGTGGTATCTTAAAGAATATAATGGGTCTCACATAAACTGTCTTGACCACCTCAGCCCCCCTAGCTTAAACACCTTTAATGACCAGGCCACTTTTTACACTTCTGCACTACTCTACTTTCACCGTTTATTGCTCGGTCATACAACTTAGCACCCAAATGAATTTTACCTCCTTTTCTTCTCACTAATAGAGCTTTCATTTGGTGGTATTTCATTGCTGCTGACATTTTTACTTTTTTTTGTTATTAATCAAAATTTAACGAAATTTTTGCAAAAAAATGTCATTTTTCACTTTCAGTTGTAAAATTTTAAAAAAAAGACATCCATATATAATTTTTTCTCTAAATTTATTGTTCTACATGTCTTTGATTAAAAAAAAAAATGTTTGGGTAAAGAAAAATGGTTTGGGTAAAAGTTATAGCGTTTACAAACTATGGTACAAAAATGTGAATTTCCGCTTTTTGAAGCAGCTCTGACTTTCTGAGCACCTATCATGTTTCCTGAGGTTCTACAATGGCCAGACAGTACAAACACCCCACAAATGACCCCATTTAGAAAAGTAGACACCCTAAGGTATTCGCTGATGGGCATAGTGAGTTCATAGAACTTTTTATTTTTTGTCACAAGTTAGTGGAAAATAATGATTTTTTTTATTTATTTATTTTCTTACAAAGTCTCGCATTCCACTAAGGCCTCTTTCACACTTGCGTTGTCCGGATCCGGCGTGTACTCCACTTGCCGGAATTACACTCCGGATCCGGAAAAACGCAAGTGTACTGAAAGCATTTGAAGACGGAACCGTCTTCCAAATGCTTTCAGTGTTACTATGGCACCCAGGACGCTATTAAAGTCCTGGTTGCCATAGTAGGAGCGGGGAGCGGGGGAGCAGTATACTTACAGTCTGTGCGGCTCCCGGGGCGCTCCAGAATGACGTCAGAGCGCCCCATGCGCATGGATGACGTGATCCATGCGATCACGTGATCCATGCGCTTGGGGCGCCCTGACGTCACTCTGGAGCGCCCGGGGAGCCGCACGGACGGTAAGTACACTGCTCCCCCGCTCCCCGCTACACTTACCATGGCTGTCAGGACTTTAGCGTCCCGGCAGCCATGGTAACCACTCTGAAAAAGCTAAATGTCGGCTCCGGCAATGCGCCGAAACGACGTTTAGCTTAAGGCCGGATCCGGATCAATGCCTTCCAATGGGCATTAATTCCGGATCCGGCCTTGCGGCAAGTGTTCCGGATTTTTGGCCGGAGCAAAAAGCGCAGCATGCTGCGGTATTTTCTCCGGCCAACAAACGTTCCGTACCGGAACTGAAGACATCCTGATGCATCCTGAACGGATTACTCTCCATTCAGAATGCATTAGGATAATCCTGATCAGGATTCTTCCGGCATAGAGCCCCGACGACGGAACTCTATGCCGGAAGACAATAACGCAGGTGTGAAAGAGCCCTAACTTGTGATAAAAAATAAAAACTTCCATGAACTCACTATGCCCATCACGAAATACCTTGGGGTGTCTTCTTTCCAAAATAGGGTCACTTGTGGGGTAGTTATACTGCCCTGGCATTCTAGGGGCCCTAATGTGTGGTAAGTAGTTTGAAATCAAAATGTGTAAAAAATGACCTGTGAAATCCTAAAGGTGCTCTTTGGAATGTGGGCCCCTTTGCCCACCTAGGCTGCAAAAAAGTGTCACACATCTGGTATCGCCGTACTCAGGAGAAGTTGGGCAATGTGTTTTGGGGTGTCATTTTACATATACCCATGCTGGGTGAGATAAATATCTCAGCAAATGACAACTTTTCCAATTTTTTTTATACAAAGTTGGCATTTGACCGAGATATTTCTCTCACCCAGCATGGGTATATGTAAAATGACACCCCAAAACACATTGCCCAACTTCTCCTGAGTACGGCGATACCAGATGTGTGACACTTTTTTGCAGCCTAGATGCGCAAAGGGGCCCAAATTCCTTTTGAGGGCATTTTTATACATTTGGATCCCAGACTTCTTCTCACGCTTTAGGGCCCGTAAAAATGCCAGGGCAGTATAAATACCCCACATGTGACCCCATTTTGGAAAGAAGACACCCCATGGTATTCAATGAGGGGCATGGCGAGTTCATAGAAATTTTTTTTTTTTGGCACAAGTTAGCGGAAATTGATTTTTTTTAGTTTTTTCTCACAAAGTCTCCCTTTCCGCTAACTTGGGACAAAAATTTCAATCTTTCATGGACTCAATATGCCCCTCACGAAATACCTTGGGGTGTCTTCTTTCCGAAATGGGGTCACATGTGGGGTATTTATACTGCCCTGGCATTTTAGGGGCCCTAAAGCGTGAGAAGAAGTCTGGAATATAAATGTCTAAAAAATTTGGATTCCGTGAGGGGTATGGTGAGTTCATGTGAGATTTTATTTTTTGACACAAGTTAGTGGAATATGAGACTTTGTAAGAAAAAAAAAATAATAATTTCCGCTAACTTGGGCCAAAAAAATGTCTGAATGGAGCCTTACAGGAGGGTGATCAATGACAGGGGGGTGATCAGGGAGTGTATATGGGGTTATCACCCCCCCTGTCATTGATCACCCCCCTGTAAGGCTCCATTCAGACATCCGTATGTGTTTTGTGGATCCGCGGTGTCCGTGTTTTGCGGATCCACGGATCCGCAGAACACATACGGACGTCTGAATGGAGCCTTACAGGGGGGTGATCAATGACAGGCAAGTGATCAATGACAGGGGGGTGATCACCCCCCTGTCATTGATCACCCGCCTGTAAGGCTCCATTCAGATGTCCGTATTTTTTTTGCGGATCCGATCCGTGGATCCGTAAAAAACATACGGACGTCTGAATGGAGCCTTACAGGGGGGTGATCAATGACAGGGGGGTGATCAGGGAGTCTATATGGGGTGATCACTCCCGTCATTGATCACCCCCCTGTAAGGCTCCATTCAAACGTCCGTATGTGTTTTGCGGATCCGATCCATGTATCCGTGGATCTGTAAAAAACATACGGACGTCTGAATGGAGCCTTACAAGGGGGTGATCAATGACAGGGGGTGATCAGGGAGTCTATATGGGGTGATCAGGGGTTAATAAGGGGTTAATAAGTGACAGGGGGGGTGTAGTGTAGTGGTGTTTGGTGCTACTTATTACTGAGCTGCCTGTGTCCTCTGGTGGTCGAACCAAGCAAAAGGGACCACCAGAGGACCAGGTAGCAGGTATATTAGACGCTGTTATCAAAACAGCTACTAATATACCTGTTAGGGGTTAAAAAAATCGCATCTCCAGCCTGCCAGCAAACGATCGCCGCTGGCAGGCTGGAGATCCACTCGCTTACCTTCCGATCCTGTGAACGCGCGCGCCTGTGTGCGCGCGTTCACAGGAAATCTTAAATGACGCGTATATGTGTGACTCTGCGTGCAGCTGCCGCCTCCGGAACGTGATCCTGCGTTATGCGGTCCGGAGGCGGTTATGTACCGGGGTCAAGAGAGGTTATTGCTTAAGACACTGGTATGCAGCATTATTCCATATAATCACCAGTATAAAGTATATATTCACGTGTGATTGTATATAATTTAATATATTTTAACCAATGATATATATAATGTTTGTATATTCATATCCAGTTATTGATAATGTATCATTGTATCCATTTTATATATATATATATATATATATACACTGCTCAAAAAAATAAAGGGAACACTTAAACAACACAATGTAACTCCAAGTCAATCACACTTCTGTGATATCAAACTGTCCACTTAGGAAGCAACACTGAGTGACAATCAATTTCACATGCTGTTGTGCAAATGGGATAGCCATCATACTGGCACATGGAAGGGGAAGGAGAGAGCCACTTGATACTGGCACATTAGGGGGGAGAGGATGGCACTATGATATTGGCACATGGGGGGGAGGCACTTGATACTGGCACATTAGGGGGCGAGGATGGCACTATTATACTGGCACATGGAGGGGGGAGGAGAGAGGCACTTGATACTGGCACATTAGGGGGCAGGGGGAGAGGATGGCACTATGATATTGGAACATGGGGGGGGGGGGGGGGGCAAGAAATGGACGAATCATGAGGGGCAGAAATGTTAAATTTGCCCAAATGTAGATTCGCTACCGGCCCTGGATAGGTGTATAGTGTGAATCCAGCACAGTAGTGTGTGTGGTGTATGTAGCAGAGCTGTATGCGACACAGGGATGTATAATGTGCACAGCAGAGCTGTGTATGTAAAATGTGCAACACAGTGATATATAATGTGCCACTCAGAGCTGTGTGTGTAGCAGAGCTGTGTATGTAAAATGTGTAACACAGTGATATATATTGTGCCACTCAGAGCTGTGTGTGTAGCAGAGCTGTGTATGTAAAATGTGCAACACAGTGATATATAATGTGCCACTCAGAGCTGTGTGTGTAGCAGGCTGTGTATGTAAAATGTGTAACACAGTGATATATATTGTGCCACTCAGAGCTGTGTGTGTAGCAGAGCTGTGTATGTAAAATGTGCAACACAGTGATATATAATGTGCCACTCAGAGCTGTGTATGTAAAATGTGCAAAAACCCTGATGCTCTCAAAAAGAGCAAGCAATATAAAACATTGTAGTTTGATACCTTTTACCCCTTAAAGACCGGGCCCATTTTCATTTTTACATTAGCCATAACCTTTTTATTTTTCCATTCACATAGTCATATGAGGGCTTTTTTTGTGTGGGACAAGATGCATTTATTAAATGTCGCCACTTAATTTACCATGTCTTGTATCAGAAAGCAGGGAAAAAATAAATTCTTTGTGGGTTAAAAAAAAATAAAACAAAAAACACACAATTCCGCCAAGGTTTTTGAGGTTTTGACATCACGCCGTTCACTAAAAATTACGTCTTTATTCTGCGGCTCAATACGACACAAAACTTGTATAGTTTTTATTTGGTTTAATTACTTTAAAAAATTACTTTTCTATATTTCGGTCTATGTGAGGGCTTGTTTTTGTGTAACGATCAGTAGTTTTCTTGGGGGGAAGGGGGCCCCATACAAAAATTTGCTGTGGGGCCCAGTCACTTCTAGTTACGCCCCTGCCGCCATGTTGGCATAAGTAGGGGCCACATTGGACCTCATGGCGGTCCCCTTCCTCTGAAGATAAAAGTAATCCCCAAAAAGAAAATAGTTGCATGTTAGAACTGTGTGGAGTAACTGAGAATAAAGTCCTGACACCCCGCAGAAAATGCGGAACCTGTCAAGGCCTTTTTCACTACCTCTATCCCAAAGCTGTGTCTAATTGATGTATATAGACTGGTTATGTCAAGAGATGCTAAAATTATATCTGGAGGAAGCGTAGTATCTGCCAATTTATTAAGGAAATCTGAGGTATCCTGAATATAAGATTGGGATGACACTGCATACTGTCGCAAACCCTTATCTAGAAAGATAGAAATGTTGCAGAGTAGTGATCCCCTCCCTGAGACGATCGGTCTCCCTGGCAGGTTTTTAAGATCTTTGTGTATCTTTGGCAATAAGTAAAGAAAAGGTGTCATTGGATGTGTAACTAAAAGGAACTCCTTTAGTTTTATATCGATAAAACCAGCTGTTAATGCTTCTTGAAGCAAATTTTGGATCTTTCTATATCCCATCTAGGGTCAGTATGTAATTTCTGATAAACCGTCTCATCCTCTAATTGTGTGCTTCTGCTATATATTGCTGAGTGTCTGTGACCACAATCGCACCACCTTTGTTGGCAGACTTGATGGTGAGACTGCGGTCATGGACCAACTCATCAATCGCACGGCACTCCACTTGAGTCGTGTTGGGGTGTCGAAAGCAATTGCTACCACTAGATTTCAGAACATGCACATCATTCATGACTGCATCTATAAATAGCTTAATAGCCGGTGATGATACAGGTGGAATAAAATTACTCTTATTAAATAAATCAAAAACACTTAAAGGGAACCTGTCACCGGAATTTTGGGTATAGCGCTGAGGACATGGGTTGCTAGATGGCCGCTAGCACATCCGCAATATCCAGTCCCCATAGCTCTGTGTGCTTTTATTGTGTCAAAAAAATGATTTGATACATATGCTAATTAACATAAAAGAGTCATATCTTACTTGTGTGACCACAGAAGAGTCATATTTTCAGGCTCTGACTCATCTCAGGTTAATTTGCATATGTATCAAATCGGTTTTTATACACAATAAAAGCACACAGAGCTATGGGGACTGGGTATTGCGGATCTGCTAGTGGCCATCTAGCAACCCATGTCCTCAGCTCTATACCCAAAATCCCGGTGACAGGTTCCCTTTAATCTCAATTCAGTAGTGATACATTCTTTCTGTTGTGACGAATGTGTAGTAAACCAGGTTTTGAGCTTAAAGAGAACCTGTCACCTGGACTTCACCTATCTAAATAATCATTCCAAAATCTTTAGTACGTCTCCCCAATCACAAATATCTTAGTTACATTTAAATCTGCCGCCTGTATAACTATTAAATCATCTTTTATTTATTTCCCGCCACATATGTAAATGCGCCCAAAAGAGTCATATCTTACTACTAGCAGCCGCAAGGAGTCATATCTTTCTGGAGTCAAGTTCCTCTACTCCGCCTCAGAAACGCCCACAGTTCAGAAATCTTGGGCATGGGCAGTAATTACAAACCTGAAAACGAGGCTGCGTTTGTTTTGGAACGCAACGCCATTTACGTTGAACCCAGCGTAACAGTTGATCGCAGTGAGGTAGGAACTCTCGCGCCGGATGTACTATGGCTGAGGAACAGGATTGTTGGGAACTTTCTAGGACGTTGTGGCGTGAGGGGGAGGATACAGAAAAGGAACGATATGATTGGTTACAGAAAAATTCAGGAGAGGGCATGCGCGAGACTTAGGAAGAAAGAACGAAAACTAATGCAGGTTATTTGCATAAGGGGGCGGGGAATAGGCGCTGACGTGGCTGTGAAAACAAAAGTATTATTATAATGAGGATAAAGGCGGGAAAGCGTTCAGGGGGCGAAATATTGGGAACTAGGGGGGCTGTTACAATTATGGACTCATCAATTGAAAGAGTAAGAAGAAAAGTTTAAAGGTAACTTTACTTTTATATGTATAAACAGGGTGACAGGTTCCCTTTAAGTCTGCGGAAAAATTTATATAAATCCGCTTCAAGTTGCAGCCAATCAGTGCTGGTGTTAGGAAAAAAGCTCAATCCCTTGGATAAAACTTTAATTTGTGTATCTGATAACACATGGGAAGAGATATTTACCACAATGTTTGTCTGTCCGTTCCTTTTCCTCATTGGTGATTTCTTGCTCCTGGTTTTTATATTGGTATCTTTGACGCCTTCTTCCTCCGCGACGAGTTGGTTTATTCCTAGTTGGTTGGATGGATTCTCTAAAAAAGGCCCTGAAGAGACATTTTTCTGTTGTGCCTGAGCAGATTCCTTTGCAAAAATTTTCTTTCCCAATCTCTGATTCCGCAGTTGAGGTTGATAACTATCTGTCCAATTATATACATTCCCTGTGTTGTAATCCATAGCATCTCGCTGCCACTTGCTCCGATTTGTATCTTGTATCTCAATCCTTAGTTTGTCAACAAAGGGTTTAAATTTGGACACATACTCTTGATATTCATCAGCTGGTAATAAAGAAATAAGCATGGCCTGAAATACGTCCCTCTTTTCTATAGTGTCCGTCAAATCTTTTTGAAGGAATTCCATATTCAACAAAATTAAATCCAAAGAAAACTTATTAGCACATAAGTGTAGTAAGATGTAGTTCCAGACCCACCAATTTTTTGGTGGTCCTGAGGTAGTGGCGATACATTGATGTTTTTCTATTTTAGACTGGATCTGAGGATCAACTTTTTGAATTTTTTCATTTTCTCAACACTATTGATATGGACATCAAGTTTACTTTAGATCATTCGAGAGAACGGATTCATTTTTTGGACACCCTCATAACAGTGACAGATCATTCGTTGTCCACTAAGTTATATTCCAAACCAACAGATCGGAACACATTACTATGCTACAATAGTGCACATCCAAGGGCAATGATTAAATCCTTGCCCTTGAGTCAATACTTACGGGCAAAACGCATAGTGAGTAATGACCATGAATTAACAGGTACACTAAATCAGATGTCTAAGTCATTCAAGGACAGAGGTTTTGCTCTACCTTTATTAGAGGAACATTTGAGAACAATACAAGATAAGTCTCGCACTGATCTCCTTATGAAGAAAAGAGGGAATAGGAAACAAACAAATAGAATTCCACTGGTAACTACTTACACGGAAGACAGTACACGGATTAGACAGATCATCTCTAGACATTGGCCCATTCTGAGGAGCGAACATGGGGAGATTGAGGAATTCAAACTTCCTCCCCTCATGTCATATAAAAGAGCTAGAAATTTAAAAGATAAACGTATACATACTGATATAGGCCCACAAAAGACCTCAGGCCAAACATTTTTACGCAGTCAAAAGTTGGGGTTTTTCCCCTGCTTGAACTGCGTAAATTGTCGATATATACAGAAAGGAAGCTTGACACAGAAGAGACACTTCATTAAACATTTTTTTACTTGTAAATCTACATTTGTCGTGTATATTCTGTGGTGTCCATGTCAGATGTTATATGTAGGTGAGACCTCTCTGGATTTCAAAACCAGAATAAACCAACACAGATACACATTCCGGAAGAAACGTATGGATCTCCGGGTTCCTAAACATTTTGTGGACCTGGGTCATAAAGAAGGAGATTTGAAATGTATGTTAATAGACCATGTCCCTACCCCTAGGAGTGGTGGAAATAGGCACTCACTTTTGAAAAAATGTGAGAGTCATTGGATCTCTACATTGAAACCTCATGGGTTATTGTCCTGAGTGAGCAGTATGTCGATTCTGTTTCTCTCTTTACTGGTTGATATTGTTGGTGCCCCTTGTTATTAACAGGGTGATTTTAATATTTGTTTTCATCTCTTGTAGATATATGGGGAGGAGTTGGTTTCTTTGTGAAGAGGAAGCTGTGGAATGTTGGTCAACTGGGATGGCATGCTTCTCTATTTAAAACATGATTAATTGATTATGTGGAACGAATAGCACTTCATTTTAGTGCCTTAATGAAATTTAACAATTTATTTTATCATGATTTGTTCCCTGTATCGATATTGACGATATGTAGTTGTTCATACTAATTGTATGAGATTCACTGGATATGTCTACCACTGAGGTTTCAATTTAGCGCCCAATGTTCTGTTGGTACGCATACTTCTTTTCATTAGCCACCACATTATGGGTGTCAGGTCCAAGCATTCCTAGATGAACAGTTTCCTGGAAAGTGGATTAGTCGTCGTGGGCCAGTTGAATGGCCCCCAAGGTCTCCCGATCTGACCCCCTTAGAC
This sequence comes from Bufo bufo, assembly GCF_905171765.1. NCBI lineage: Eukaryota > Metazoa > Chordata > Amphibia > Anura > Bufonidae > Bufo > Bufo bufo. The sequence continues at coordinate 280,265,756 of NC_053391.1, forward strand.
TTTTATCTTTGGGGTCATCTGAAGGCAATTGTCTATGCTGTGAAGATGTGCAGCACCTGAAACTACGGATATTGGAAGCCTGTGCTAGCATTTCTCATGCGGTGTTGCTATCAGTGTGTAAAGAGTGGGAGAAGAGGGTTGCATTGACAATCCAACACAATGGGTAGCACATTGAACACATTTTATAAGTGGTCAGAAACTTGTAAATAACTCATGAAAGAATAAAGTTACGTTAAAACCAAGCACACCAATGTTTTTCTTGTGAAATTCCCAATAAGTTTGATGTGTCACATGACCCTCTTCCTATTGAAAAAACAAAAGTTGGATTCAAAATGGACGACTTCAAAATGGCCGTCATGGTCACCACCCATCTTGAAAAGTTTCCCCCCTCACATATACTAATGTGCCACAAACAGGAAGTTAATATCACCAACCATTCCTATTTTATTAAGGTGTATCCATATAAATGGCCCACCCTGTATTACATGAAAGAATAAAGTCACATGAAAGAATAAAGTCTCATTACATGAGTCACATTGAGCGCTTCTTGAGCCGGGATGTGTGACTTACAGACATTCTGTGGACCACATATGATTGGCCTTTCGTTCTCCATAGTGAGGCTTGCGGTTCACATTACGTTGGAACGCAAGACGCTCCACTGTGTAGACGCTCGCGAGAATAACAGTGAAGCCATCTGACAACAGAGTCTCGATCACGTGATCGGACATACGATCACGTGACCGCGAAGTTTCAAAAGGTCCTTGGACATGCGCATTAGAGAAACCTACACGCCAACATCTATGTGGACCGCATCCCTCGCTCTCTCTAGGACCTTCCTCTTCATGATTACTTTTAATATACACCTGCACTAAGGTATTTGAATATTATGTTTGTTACAGATGTATTTTATTATAATCATGTGGATGATTTAGGAATATATGAATTTGATTGCTATTTGCTTGTTAATAATGCCCAAATCACTGCACTGTATTCATTGGAGTCATGATTTTGTTATATACTGTATATTATGTATTGTTGACAGATGATGTTTTTTAATTGATTGGATTAATTAAGACAATCATCGATTGATTATGTGAAGCTGTATAAATATGCACATTGCACTGCCATATGTTGTCACTGCTTGAGAAAGATCCCAGGAAGCTGATCGAAACGTTGCGTGTCTGGTGAATAAAGTCTTCTACTTATTTTTACCCCTTGGATGTGCCGTGGAATTTCTTCAGCCTATTATTTGGAGGGGGATCGCCTCCTCAGATGCTGGCAACTCCGCCTGTACTTTGGATATAGCTGTGCTACCCAACTCTCTTTTCCTTGTGTGTGTGTGTGTATATATATATATAAATCCAGAAAATGATAGGCACTCCGGTAGATTGAGAACAAGTGATTCCTTTATTCACCCATGCGGTGCAATGTTTCGGCTCCAAACTAGAGCCTTTTTCAAGCAGAGATACAATACAAGTGATGGCAGTTATATAAGTAAATCAATCGGGATACAGATCATGTGACCACACTCCACCCCGTGGGTGTGTTACAAAAATGTGTCAATAACATGATGACAAATGAAGATGCAATAAACAAAGTGATGACAGTGAAGATGCAATGTGAAACATATTGTGAGGAAGGAACCATAATAATACATGTCGCATATTACATATATGGTGAAGTGACAGACTCGTCGATCAGATACAAAAAACTGATCGAAATATACATTAAGTGAACATGTAAAATACAGGGGGAGGAGCAGGGAAGCGATCACGCAGACATACCCAACCGGCAGGAGGCACATTCCATGCAGCTGATCGGCGTTGTATACACCTTACTGCGCAGGATGCGGCGCTACACCAATCAGCGACCAGCGGCGGCAGGGAAACGCCAAGCGTCATCAGAGCTGGCCAGCGCTTACACGTCACCCAGGCGCCACTCCATTGAGCCTCGGTGTGTTTTCTGGCGCATGCCCAGTAGGAATCTGGTGTCAGAGCGCCATCTTGATCACTGGAAAAATACCCATAGACCATAAACCCCAGTGTAAAGCATCAGACCCGCTATAAGATTGAGTATTGCGACACTGACGGGTAGGGGCAACCCCAGGATCAGGGTGCCCACGTCCCATACCCAGGTAAAAACCCCACAGTCACTACGGAAACCCGGGGTTTACAAAGGGGTATTGTCCAGGGTGTCGTGACGCAATTATACTCAAGAGGGTTCTCCTCCTGCAGGTACACAGATGCCACAGAGGGCAGATCCATTGCAGGTAAAGCAAAAGAATATACAGATAGACTCCACCATCAAGGCTGTTATGTCGAAATATACAGGTCCCAAGGTGTTCGCCGGGCCGGGCAGTGCAAAACGTATGAAACATACAAAAAATATAAAAATGCACACTACATATTGGAATGACCCCCTCCCATATGGAGTACTGCGTCCACTTGATCCACATGCTCCATCCCTCCTGGTGCAAAAAGCAAGTGATCTGTTAAAAAAGGGAAAGAGAAAAAAAAATACTATTAAGGCAAGAAATATTAGGATGTTTAAACTCTCTTGGTGTGTACATGAGTCACTGAGAGGCAGCCCACGCAACAGAGGAGGCAAACCACACTTCACAAAATGTCCCCAAAATTATATTCTACGTTTAGACCGTTGGGTCTCAAACTGCCCAACCTGTGAATCCAGTATAGTTCCTTACGCTTAAGTAACCTGGAACTATTGCCACCGCGCCTGGGTTGAGGTATATGGTCAAGGATCCAACACCTCAAATCACCCTCCTTGTGCCTGGCTTCAGCAAAGTGCTTGGATACCGGTAAATCAAGGCGGGTTTTTAACTCAGTCGTCGTCTCGCCCACGTAAAGTAAATTGCACGGGCAAGACAGTACATATGACGAAACTCGAGTCACAGGTTAAATGAAACAAGATGTCATAGGACACATCCGTACTAGGGTGTACAAATGTTTTCCCTTTACGGATATATCTACAGTTGACGCAACCCAGACAGGGAAAACAACCCAGGCCGGGATGCGTCAACGTAGTTTGTCTCGAGGACCCCTTAGAGCCAATGTCTGCTTTGACCAACTGATCTCGTAAGTTCCTTGAACGCCGATACGAGAACAATGGTGGATGTTGAAACTCAGGAATCTCCTTGAAGCAAGAGCCAAGCAGATCCCAGTGTTTCCTGATGATCCTGTTAATCGAAGGACTAAGTTCACTATATACTGAGACAAACGGAATCCTGTCAGATTTTTGGACAGTTTTCCGTTTCGACAGTAAATTCACCCCTGTCAAGACTGCGGACCCTGTCCATGTGTTCCTCCAACAATCAATAGGGATAACCCCTATCCAGAAATTTAGTAGCCATGGAATCCAGGGTCGCATTTAATTTGTTCTCATCACACACAACACGTTTCACCCTGAGGAACTGTGAGAAAGGGAGCGACTGAATCATTCTCCTAGGGTGGGAACTGTTGTAGCACAAAAAGATGTTGGTATCAGTGGGTTTAGTGTATAATTCGGTGTGCAACACGCCTCCACTCAACACAACCTAGGTGTCTAAAAACTGGATCTCTGTTGTAGAATAAACGAGAGTAAATTGCAGATTTGAATCATGGCTATTCAAAAAGCCATGAAAATCCGTTAACTCGGTCTCACTCCCTGTCCATATGAGGAAGATGTCGTCGATATATCTCCACCACCTCAGCACATGTCTGAAGTGCTGGGACAGATAGACGAAATTCTCCTCATAACACCGCATGAAAATGTTTGCATACGTGGGCGCCACGGGAGACCCCATGGCCACGCCACGTTGCTGCAAGTAAAACATCCTTGAAAAGAAAATAATTGTACTGAAGAACAATATTAAGCAAATTAACTATGAACTCAAAGGCATGAGAAGTGTATGATGATGTCATTAACATTTTCTTAACAGCCTGGATACCTCTCTCATGTACTATGGACGTGTACAATGAGGTCACATCAAAAGACGCAAGCAGCACTGAAGACACGTGCGATACATCAGTATCCCGAAGTTTGACCAGAAAATCAGATGTATCCTGTATATAGGAAGATCCCCCAATTGAGAAATCACGCAAAACTTTATCTAGAAAGATAGCTATGTTGCTGAAGATGGAATCGGACCCCGAGACGATTGGACGTCCCGGGGGATCGATAAGGGTCTTGTGAATCTTGGACAGCACATAGATCACCGGAGTGACCGGATGTGCCACCTCAAGAAATTCACACAGACCCCCGTCGATAGTACCAGCAGCCATCGCATCCATCAAGCATTTGCGAATAACACCAGCGATCATAAATCTGGGGTCAGAGTCTAATGCTCTGTATACTTGTGGGTCCCCTAGTTGTCGCATGATCTCATGCACGTATTTATTGGTATCCATTACCACGACCGCACCACCCTTGTCGGCAGGTTTCAAGGTGAGGGTGGGGTCGGACCTAAGTGACTCAAGAGCCTCAATCTCAGTGGTAGTCAGATTTAGGGTGTCTAAAGTCCAGATCTCCCTGAAAGGAGGACCTAAGCTCAGACACCCCCCGCCGGACAGCACTGATGTAGGCTTCAACAGCTAGTTCATTAAGGGTGTTAGTTTCAAAAATGGGTAGTTGATTTTTCCCCCCAATCCCTGCATCTGTATTGACCCTGGATGGACCCACTGAGGTGAGAGGGAAGGTAGATGGTCTATGGATCAATGGTTTGGCTATTAGATTTTTTCCTGTAGTGGGTGGTTCTGAGGATTTGAGGGGTATGGGTACAGAGCGGTTAATCGTACTGTTGTAAAACGTTCTCCCCCTGTTGAGTTGTTCATAATTCATCTTGAACCTGGGCGATGTATTGTCTAGTCCTCTACCGGTATGTAGTTGAAGTGGACCTATTCTCGAGAGAGGGTCCCTATGTTTTCTATCCCAAACCCTTATTTCTTGTCTATTGTGATCCATCAAATCCCTACGTAATTTTGAACACTTGCTTCATTGTACAACTTCATTGTACTCAAATGTTCTGAACGTTCTCCGTTTAAAAAGCATTGGGGGACCTGACTGATTATTTCTCCTAAATAGGGATGCATATCTCTGTAGTTTCATGGCCAGGTTTAAGCAGACCTGTTTTAGTTTATGTATCAATGCTTTCATATATTCCCTAGAGCAATTATCACTGATAGATAACCAGTGATTCTTAAAAGCAATATCTTCAGGAAAAGTGGGTTTAAGGGGAAGGCGCAAACCTCGTGGTATAATATCCAAAGACCGATAAATGGAGAGAAAGTACCAATCTATTTCATTGTGTATATAGTCTTTGATCAGAGTGATAACGTTCATATTGATTCCATGGATGGTGTCCTTGGTCCCATCAGAAATAAGTGTATGCCAGGAACCCGTTGATGTTTCTCTGGGGTCTGTCTTGCCAAACCTCGTTAGTAACTGATTCAATTCGCGTTTTAATCTATTCTGAAGATCAGGGATATCATCTTCAAGGTAGCTCCAACCCGAGCCAGCCATCTTCCCTCTGACCGTTGGGGGGGGGGGGGGTTAGGCCCTCGTCGGTCCATATGGAGAATATAAAGATACAAAAAAAAGAGGATTATGGTACAATTTGAAGTACCTGGTCCTATATACAGACCAGGTCACAAGAAAAAAGTACCTAAAGCAGAGGCTTATAGAGGCGCCAAGGGTTGGAGGTAAAATTAAATAATGTGATGGAATTATACCTGTCCAAAGCTATGGATAGGGAGAGGCAGCACAAGTGTTTCGGTCGGTCAAAGATCAACCTTGCCTACTGGAAAGACAAAGGAGGCGGTGCAGGGAAAGGTGGAAGAAAGGGGAAGGAAAGAAGAGAACTCTTTTTGCACCCGTTGAAAAAAGAAACACGTAATAGGCGCCAGATCCCTTAATCGCTAATCGTGATGAAGATTATATTCAAGTATTCATGGCCCTCACCCAGGTTTTTTTAAAGGTGAGAGCTTAGTACATGAATACTCCAAGGTGGGTGTTAGAAATGGAGATTATGAAATCAAATACACTCACTTCACAGGGGGGTAGTCACCAGGATAAACTCAAGACACCTGGGACTATTTAACCCCCCCGGCCAGGATCGCATGTAGAAATCTAAGTGACTGAACGCAGCCTACACCAAGTGGCTTCTGGTCAATCGCTTTAATGATAATAATATGTGGCTCAACGTGTTTCGAGGGTCTGAAGCCCTCTTCTTCAGGAGAAATAAAGAAGCTCAATTACAATCATGTAAAACAAAATGACACAAACAAAAATTACAGTAAAAATATAAATATAGGGAAAATTAATAAGAATAATTCCCCCCGGGACCTCAATTAATGTGATTCGATACAGAAAAAATTAAATTGCATATACAATATAGAACCGACTAATAGTACGTACACGCATAAGATCAATAGAATATAATTATAACAAAGTACTAGTGGGAGATATATATATATATATATATATATATATATATATATACATATACATATACATACACATATATACCCATACAAGTTTAAATATAGAACAGTACATGTAAAATATAAATAAGAATAAAAAAAATAAAAACATGCAATATTGCATTCCATTAGCAATCTATAAGTTGATGTGTACTTTACAGAAACTTCTAAAATACTTTTTGTAAACATTTAAAAGTAAAGTAGAAAAATAGATCTATACCTTCAGGAGTGTGTATTTACAAGGATGTTAAGACCAGTCTGGAGTCTGTTTTGTGTGCTATTTTTGTGAGGTATTTATTGGTATCCTTCTTGTTTGCACGTGTTTTCCAGTTGGAGGATGTGGGGAACTTGGCGACCCTCCTACTTCCTGTTTTGACAGGTTAGGGTGGAACTTATTTGGTCTATTTTTCTTCTATAATATATAATACAATACAAAATACAATATGGGCCCCATATATATATAGATGACTGGACTTCCTACTATAGTATAACTGCCTACTGCATATATAACCAGAGACTAATGCTAGAGGGTGATAGAAGTACGCGATGCGTACCACTGTGGAACGCACCGCCATCTACTTCCGGTAAATGTGCGCCTCTCTGGGGTATAGCCCGGACTGCCGGCCAGAGAATGTATGAACGAAAGTTGAATGCGCTCCACTCCACTCCAATTATATATATATATATATATATATATATATATATATATATATATATATATCCCACTAGTACTTTGTTATAATTATATTCTATTGATCTTATGCGTGTACGTACTATTAGTTGGTTCTATATTGTATATGCAATTAAATTTTTTCTGTATCGAATCACATTAATTGAGGTCCCGGGGGGGATTATTCTTATTAATTTTCCCTATATTTATATCTATATTTATATTTTTACTGTAATGTTCGTTTGTGTCATTTTGTTTTACATGATTGTAATTGAGCTTCTTTATTTCTCCTGAAGAAGAGGGCTCGACCCTCGAAACGCGTTGAGCCACATATTATTAATATAGCGATTGACCAGAAGCCACTTGGTGTAGGCTGCGTTCAGTCACTTAGATTTCTATATGCGATCCTGGACGGGGGGGTTAAATAGTCCCAGGTGTCTTGAGTTTATCCTGGTGACTACCCCCCTGTGAAGTAAGTGCATTTGATTTCATAATCTCCATTTCTAACACCCACCTTGGAGTATTCATGTACTAAGCTCTCACTAAAACTTAACTTTTAGTTATGAACATTTAAAATAGGTCCCACAAAGTATATAGATAACTGCATATAAACGATACAATGGACTTATGCAGAGTAGGGCTCAGGGTATATAAACAAACAATAGAGAGCACAGTTTTGGACTAAATAGTCCCCACTCACGGTTTGATGATTTTTCTGTTATGGAGATAACCCGTACCACAGCAGGATGTAGATATTTGTGGTGGGGAGGTCCGCAGGAACAAAATAGATGGGTGTTCACTGCAAATATCATATAAAAGATGATGTCATCACCGGCTCTTCTTGTATAGGACAAATATGAGATTGGGAAAGTAATATCCCTAGCCGACTAGTGAGGCCCTGCCTAAAAGCGGAGAGGTCTCCCGCCTATGTGCGGGAGAATCACCCCCAGGAGAGCGACCCCACTTATCGACGGCTATCCCTATTATCCTGTCCCTGAAAGTGATTTTTCCCAATGTCAATGCAGCCAAAAAGAATAATAAAGTAATCCCAACGCGTTTCCTCCGATGAAGATATATGTATCACCGGATTCATCAGGGGATGTCAGAATGAAGGTATACGGATGGATCAATGGCACGATAGCCGTCAGCCCAATAGCTCTCTGTAGATAATCTCCAACTGAATAATGCAGTTGGAGATTATCTACAGAGAGCTATTGGGCTGACGGCTATCGTGCCATTGATCCATCCGTATACCTTCATTCTGACATCCCCTGATGAATCCGGTGATACATATATCTTCATCGGAGGAAACGCGTTGGGATTACTTTATTATTCTTTTTGGCTGCATTGACATTGGGAAAAATCACTTTCAGGGACAGGATAATAGGGATAGCCGTCGATAAGTGGGGTCGCTCTCCTGGGGGTGATTCTCCCGCACATAGGCGGGAGACCTCTCCGCTTTTAGGCAGGGCCTCACTAGTCGGCTAGGGATATTACTTTCCCAATCTCATATTTGTCCTATACAAGAAGAGCCGGTGATGACATCATCTTTTATATGATATTTGCAGTGAACACCCATCTATTTTGTTCCTGCGGACCTCCCCACCACAAATATCTACATCCTGCTGTGGTACGGGTTATCTCCATAACAGAAAAATCATCAAACCGTGAGTGGGGACTATTTAGTCCAAAACTGTGCTCTCTATTGTTTGTTTATATACCCTGAGCCCTACTCTGCATAAGTCCATTGTATCGTTTATATGCAGTTATCTATATACTTTGTGGGACCTATTTAAAATGTTCATAACTAAAAGTTAAGTTTTAGTGGGAAAATTATTCAGTGATATACAGTTCGTATTCCCACACTATATATATTTTTTCATACTGTGAATTATTACTAAGCTCTCACCTTTAAAAAGACCTGGGTGAGGGCCATGAATACTTGAATATAATCTTCATCACGATTAGCGATTAAGGGATCTGGCACCTATTACGTGTTTCTTTTTTCAACGGGTGCAAAAAGAGTTCTCCTCTTCTTTCTGTCACGACTGTGACTGATCCAGACAGGTCTGGGAGGAGAAGGTCGCAGTGACTTGCTACTCGCGATAGCTTGTGAGTTTGCTCCATGGTTCAGGGTATGTCATCCAGGTTTTGCCTTGTGAACCTTTTTGTCCTGACTGGGAGTTTGTAGGCATCCTTCTCAGGTGAGTCCTGTCTGCCACTCCCAGCTACTATATTAGTTTCAGTTTCACTTGCAGTCATTGCCAGATATAGTCCTTACTTCCAGTTCTATTCTGACCTTTGAAGGAGATCGTTTGATGGTGTTGCTGTGGAGCTCTTCTCCGGGTGGACTGTCGTGATTGGGATCGCCTTCTCTGCTCGTGACTGGATAAGTCTATCTCTGCTATAGTTTGTTTGTTGCTGTCTTCCCCTGCTGTTCTCCTAGACATGAGTGATGGTGACTAGTGCTCCCATCGGCCTTTCCCCACTCTAGGCTTGTTAGGGTGACTGAGGGTTTAGGCATCCTGCTCGCCGCACGGGTTCACACCCCGTCTAGGGTATCAGGGCAGACAGGTGCCAGCTTAGGGTTAGTCAGGGGTGGCCATACTATTCCCATCCGTAGACAAGGGTCCCCCTTCCCCTCCATCTGGTGCGACACGACTGCTGCTGGGATAGCGGTCGTGACACTTTCCTTCCCCTTTCTTCCACCTTTCCCTGCACCGCCTCCTTTGTCTTTCCAGTGGGCAAGGTTGATCTTTGACCCACCGAAACACTTGTGCTGCCTCTCCCTATCCATAGCTTTGGACGGGTATAATTCCATCACATTATTTAATTTTAACTCCACCCCTTGGCGCCTCTATAAGCCTCTGCTTTAGGTACTTTTTTCTTGTGACCTGGTCTGTATATAGGACCAAGTACTCCAAGTTGTACCATAATCCTCTTTTTTTGTATCTTTATATTCTCGCTAGATAGCAAGAACATTGTGAGATTTTTGTAGATAGTGGAGCAGCTGTCAATCTCATTGATAATCAATTTGCTATAACACATGGTTTCCAGGTATGCACTTTGGAAAAGGATATACCTGTTTTTGCTATCGATTCCGCTCCACATACTCAAAAATCGTTAAAGGGCACAGTTCACAATATCCGTTTGACTGTGGGTGATGCTCATGTTGAGGATATGTCATGTTTCGTCCGAAGCGGATTACTTACTCCTCTAGTGTTGGGGCTACCCTGGCTCACTAAACATAACCCCACCATTGATTGGCAAGCAAGGCAAATAAATGGTTGGAGTGACTTTTGCAGAGAGAATTGCCTCACGGCGTCTCTTTCAGAGGTTTCTGCCAAGACTGTACCATCTTTTCTCTCTGAATTTTCGGATGTGTTTTCCGAGAGTGGTGTCCAGGAGCTGCCCCCTCACCGGGAGTATGATTGCCCTATTAATCTCATCCCAGGCGCCAAGCTGCCAAAATCACGTTTATACAATCTCTCCCAACCTGAAAGAGTCGCTATGCGTACTTATATCTCTGAGAGCCTGAGAAAGGGACACATCCGACCCTCGAAGTCACCTGTTGCCGCAGTTTTGTTTTTTTTTAAAGAAAAAAGATGGTTCTTTAAGACCTTGTCTGGATTTCAGGGAGCTGAACTGTATTACAATTCGTGACCCATATCCGCTTCCTCTGATCCCGGACCTGTTTAACCAGATTGTTGGGGCTAAAGTTTTTTCTAAGTTGGATTTAAGAGGGGCATACAACCTAGTCAGGGTCAGGGAAGGGGATGAATGGAAGACGGCCTTCAATACCCCTGAGGGTCATTTTGAGAATTTGGTTATGCCCTTTGGTTTGATGAATGCTCCGGCCGTCTTCCAACATTTCGTGAACAGCATTTATTATAATTTAATGGGGAAATTTGTACTGGTGTATCTAGATGACATTTAGATTTTTTTCTCCTGATTTCAAAACTCATATCGACCACCTACGTCAGGTCTTGCTCATTCTGCGGGAGAATAAATTGTACTCTAAACTGGAAAAATGTGTGGTTCCGGAGATTCAATTTCTTGGTTTTCTTCTCTCCGCTTCTGGTTTTCGCATTGGACCCCGAGAAGGTCCGCGCTGTGCTTGATTGGGAGCTTCCTGAAAATCAGAAGGCGCTGATGCGGTTTTTGGGTTTTGCCAATTATTACAGAAAGTTAATTTTGAATTATTCCTCTGTTGTTAAGCCACTCACTGATATGACTAAAAAGGGGGTAGATTTTTCCTCCTGGTCGGTAGATGCGCTTAAGGCCTTTTCTAGAATCAAAGAGAGTTTTGCTTCCGCTCCCATTTTGGTACAACCTGATGTCTCTCTACCTTTTATTGTTGAGGTGGACGCTTCTGAGGTGGGTGTGGGTGCGGTCTTATCTCAGGGTCCCTCTCCTGCCAAATGGCGACCGTGTGCCTTTTTCTCAAGGAAACTCTCCACCGCAGAGAGAAATTATGATGTGGGAGATAGGGAGTGGTTGGCCATCAAATTAGCTTTTGAGGAATGGCGCCATTGGCTAGAGGGAGCCAGACACCCTATTACCCCGTTTACCGACCATAATAATCTGGCCTACTTGGAATCAGCCAAGCGTCTGAACCCGAGACAGGCCAGATGGTCTTTATTCTTTTCTAGGTTTAATTTTGTTGTCACGTTCCGCCCTGGGGTTAAAAATGTGAAGGCGGATGCCCTGTCACGTTGTTTTCCGGGAGGGGGGAACTTTGAAGACCCGGGTCCCATTTTGACTGAAGGGGTGGTCGTCTGCTCTTTATCCTGATTTGGAGGCAGAGGTTCAGACAGCCCAGGCAGAGGCTCCTGTTTTTTGTCCTCCTGGGAGGTTGTTTGTGCCTCTCGCTTTACGACACAAGGTTTTTAAGGAGCACCACGATACTGTCCTTGCTGGGTACCCGGGGAGAAGAGCCACAGTAGATCTCATTGCTCGGAGATTCTGGTGGCCGGCTCTTTGTAAGACGGTTAAGGGTTTTGTGGCAGCCTGCGAGACCTGCGCTCGTGCCAAGGTCCCTCATTCACGGCCATCGGGTTCTCTCCTCCCGTTACCCATTCCTTCCCGTCCTTGGACGCATCTGTCCATGGACTTCATTACGGACCTGCCTCGTTCCTCGGGGAAGACTGTGATTCTGGTAGTAGTGGACCGTTTTAGCAAAATGGCGCATTTCATTCCCTTTCCTGGGTTACCCAATGCTAAGACCCTGGCGCAAGCATTTGTTGATCATATTGTTAACCACTTGCCATCTGGGCCATTTGCCCCCTTCCTGACCAGGCCTAATTTTGCAAAACTGACCTATCTCACTTTATGTGGTAATAACTTTGGAACGCCTTTACTTATCCAAGTCATTCAGAGATTGTTTTCTCGTGACACATTGTACTTCATGATAGTCATAAATTTGAGTCAATATATTTAACCTTTATTTATGAAAAAATCCCAAATTTACCCAAAAATGTAAAAAATTTGCAATTTTCTACATTTCAATTCCTCTGCTTTTTAAACAGAAAGTGATACCTCATAAAATATTTATTACTTAACATTCCCCATATGTCTACTTTATGTTGGCATCATTTTGAAAATGTCATTTTATTTTTTTAGGACGTTAGAAGGCTTAGAAGTTTAGAAGCAATTCTTCACATTTTTAAGAAAATTGCCAAAACCCACTTTTTAAGGACCAGTTAAGGCCTGAAGTCACTTTGTGGGGCCTACATAGTGGATACCCCCATAAATGACCCCATTGTAGAAACTACACCCCTCAAGTTACTTAAAACCGATTTTACAAACTTTGTTAACCCTTTAGGCGTTCCACAAGAATTAAAGGAAAACACATCGATGGTTAACAGCCAAACAAAACTCAATATTTATTACCCAGATTCTGCAGTTTACAGAAACACCCCACATGTGGTCATAAACTGCTGTATGGGCACATGGCAGGGCGCAGAAGAAAAGGAACTCCACATGGCTTTTAGATGCCATGTCCCATTTGAAGCCCCCCTGATGCACCCTTACAGTAGAAACTCCCAAAAAGTGACCCCATTTTGGAAACTAGGTAATAAGGTGCCAGTTTTATTGGTACTATTTTTGGGTACATATGATTTTTTGATCATTAATTATAACACTTTATGGGGCAAGGTGACCAAAAAATTTGTTGTTTTAGCACAGTTTTTATTTATTTATTTTTAAAGCGTTCACTTGAGGGGTTCAGTCAAGTGAGATTTTTATAGAGCAGATTGTTACGGACGTGGCGATACCTAATATGTATACTTTTTCTTATTTATTAAAGTTTTACCCAATAATAGCCTTTATGAAACAAAAAAATTATGTTTTAATGTGTCCATGTTCTGAGAACTATAGTTTTTTTTATTTTTTGAGAGATTTTCTTATGTAGGGGCTCATTTTTTGCGGGATGAGGTGACGGTTTTATTGGTACCATTTTGTGGGACATACGCCTTTTTGATCACTTGGTGTTGCACTTTTTGTGATGTAAGGTGACAAAAATTGCTTGTTTTGACACAGTTTTTATTTTTTTATTTTTACGGTGTTCACCCGAGGGTTTAGTTCATGTGATATTTTTATAGAGCTGTTTTTTACGGATGCGGCAATACCTAATATGTATACTTTTTTTTATTTATTTCACTTTAACACAATTATAGCATTTTTTAAACCAAAAAAATGATGTTTTAGTGTCTCCATGTTCTAAGAGCTATAGTTTTTTTATTTTTTGAGAGATTTTTTTATGTAGGGGCTCATTTTTTGCGGGATGAGGTGACGGTTTTATTGGTACCATTTTGTGGGACATACGCCTTTTTGATCACTTGGTGTTGCACTTTTTGTGATGTAAGGTGACAAAAATTGCTTTTTTTGACAGTTATTTATTTTTATTTTTTATGGTGATTATTGGACTGGGTCTATTATGTGATATATTTATAGAGCCGACCGTCACGGACGCGGCAATACCAAATATGTCTATTTTATTTTATTTTTTCTATTTTTTTATTATTTTTTTTATTCCTTACTTGGGGAATTTTTTTTTTTTACATGTGAAAACTTAATTTTTTATTTTTTTTTAACATTTTATTTTTATTTTTTTTATTTTACACTTTGCGTCCCCCATAAGGTCATACAAGACCTCTGGGGGACATTTAACTTCACTTTTTTTTTTTTTTTTTCACTGTTGATTTCTCCTATAACTGGGGCTGACATAGTAGCCCCAGTTACAGGAGAAATGCACCCCCCAGAGAGGCTGTACAGCAGTATACTTTGCTGTACAGCCTCAGTGCAGGGCTGATCAAGGTCTCTGAAAGACCTCACAGCTCCTGCACTCTCCCGGCTCAGACAGTCACATGTCCTGGAGATCGTGCTGATTAGACTCCAGTGAAAACAGCTGCTGGGTGAGTGTAAATGTTCCGATCTCTCTCTCCTGCTAGCACTAATGAGAGGGAGACAGTACAAGCCTCTCTGAGCGCTGTTACTGCAGATTACAGCACTCACAACACATGCTATGGAGACAATGCTGCTGATTTGTCTCCAGTGTAAACAGCTGCTGGGGGATCGCTGCTGGAGTGTGAATGTACCGATCTCCCTCTCCTGCCAGCGCTACAGAGAGGGAGACGGTAGAAGCATTTCAGAGCGCTGTAACTGGAAATTACAGCGCTCACATGCCCTGGAGACCATGCTGATCGGTCTCCAGGGCTTACAGTTAAGAATTATGATTGCGATGCCTACTTTAAATACCGATCTCCCTCTCTGACTGGCAGTAATAAGAGGGAGATGGTAGATGCATTTGAGATCGCTCTGACTGCTTGTCAGAGCGATCAAAAGCCTGGAGACCAGCAAAAAAGGTCTCAGGGTAAAGCTCAATGTTCTTGGCTGTCAGGAGGGAGCTTAGTCATGGAGTTTCTATGTACAGGGGCGCAGAGCACAGGAGGGAAAGCTGCAGGACGTTTTAAAACGTGCTATCAGAAATAGAGATCCACCTCCTGGACGTTTATAGTCAATGGGCAGACGGGAGGTGGTTAAATTGCATGGCATTCCTTCAGACATCATTTCTGATAGGGGCACGCAATTTGTTTCCAGATTCTGGAAGGCCTTCTGTTCTCGCTTGGGGGTTCGGTTGTCGTTCTCTTCTGCTTTTCACCCGCAGTCGAATGGTCAGACCGAACGCGTCAATCAGAATCTGGAGACATATCTGCACTGTTTTGTAGTGGAGAATCAGGAGGATTGGTGTTCTTTTTTGTCCCTTGCTGAGTTTGCTTTAAATAACCGTCGCCAGGAGTCCTCTAAGTCACAATTTTTTGGTGCATATGGGTTTCATCCACAGTTTGGGACATTCTCTGGAGAGGGGTCTTCTGGTTTACCTGATGAGGAGAGATTTTCCTCGTCTTTGTCATTTATTTGGCAAAAGATTCAGGGTAACTGAAGAGGATGAGTGAGAGATATAAGCGTGTGGCGGATAAGAGACGTGTGCCTGGTTCGGACCTGAATGTGGGTGATCTGGTGTGGTTGTCTACAAAGAATATCAAACTGAAGAATCCCTCCTGGAAGTTGGGTCCTAAGTTTATTGGGCCTTACAAGATCTTGTCCGTCATCAATCCTGTTGCCTTCCGTCTTGATCTTCCTCAGACTTGGAAGATCCATAATGTTTTTCATAGGTCCTTATTAAAACCTTTTGTCCAACCCACTGTATCCTCCTCTTTGCCTCCTCCTCCGATTTTTGTTGATGGTAATCTTGAATTCCAGGTCTCTAGGATTGTGGATTCTCGCATTATCTGCGGTTCTCTCCAATACCTTGTTCATTGGGAGGGTTATGGTCCTGAGGAGAGGATGTGAGTCCTAGTGGCGGACATTAAGGCCACTCGTCTCATCAAGGCTTTCCAGAGGTCTCATCCTGAGAAGGTGGGTTCTGAGTGTCCGGAGTCCACCCGTAGAGGGAGGGGTACTGTCACCGCCACTTCTGTGAGAAGGTCTGACAGACGTCCTTTTCTACTTCTTGCATGATGTTCTTTGTTTTGGTTTCAATTTGTCATCTCATTTCCTTCTCCCAGGTGTCACCTATTTAGACTAATCCTCTTTCCTTTATTTTCCCTCCCATACTGCCTCACTTTGCGGTTTATACTACTTCCTGAAGTGTTCACTGCTGGAGACTTCTGTTGCTGCTTGTTCAGATAAGTCCTTTCATGTATTGTGTTTCCTTGCTGGCTTTATTCTAGGTGACCCTGACTCCCTCCGTATTAAGTGCAGGGAGCCGGTGGTCGTGTCCCCTCACTATTATAGGGTTTTCAGGTGTCACACAGTCTAGGTACGCGGGCATGCAATCGTCTACCTCTGAGACCCTTGTATGTGCTTAGCAGCTAGGTTGAGCTCTTAGGGTTTTATAGGGGTCACCTTTATGCTCCTTAGTTTGGGATCAAGCCAGTCGGATATTTATCCATAACTTCCAGCTATCTGCAACATCATCCGTGACAGTGTAGTAACCATTTATTGTGGGTGGGCTGTACTGCCGTTTCTATTTTGTGGGTGGGCTGCTGGACTAACAAGGGCACTGACCGGCAGAAGGTCAGATACCCTGTTAGTCTGTTTGGAAAAGGGGAGAAATGTGGCGAAACCAACCTCACCACTGGGTGGTGGAGAAGCCTGGTTGCCAGCCTCTTGCCCCAGGATTATGGGCCCTCTCATCAGCCCATGCTAAACTTAAACCCCATGGCGATTTGACTCTGTTTGTGGCATCTGAGCGCTGTTTGGATATATTGAGCGCTCAGATCCAAGCCATCTGGGGATATGTTAAATGTCTATGTTTACTGTAATGGTTGGGACATTGTATATTTGAGTAGTGATGTCTGTCCTATTGTCTCCACGTGTGTATTGGCGATTTCCCTTTGTCCTGAGAGATAATTGAATTACTCCTCGGTTGTCTCCAGGACAGAAGACATTGTGTATTCTCCTGCCTGTGATAATTACATCAACCCATTGTGTAAGGTAATTGTATCACAGGCAGAGGGGATGATTTTGTGTGGGAGTGTTTTACTGTATTGTACGTGTTTATTGGTTGTTTTTACAAAACCCTGTGGGTGGTACTAATGTGTAACAATGTTATATAAGAACAATAAACACACAGCTCTGGCTGTCCACTGCTTTACCCTCAACACGGAGCTTGGTCTAGTTCTTGAGGGGATTCACTGTATGCTGTTAGAGACTGATTGCTAGGAGTGTAAGCCGCTTGGGTGCGTTTCCTATTGGTCTGCTAGCAGCTATTCGTGAGGTTCAGTTCGGAGTTTGGAGCATTCCCTTGTATGCCGTTACAATTGGTGGCAAGCGGCGGGATCGTTCTCACAGCCCAGAAGGACAGCTACAAGGTAACATCATTCCCTGGAATTACAATTTGAGGGCAATGCATGTCCCAGTACAGCGACCCTGACAGCAGGATGGAACCAGCAGTGGCATACGATGTGGAAGACCTGGATGGCCGAGATGCATTAAGGAAAGGCATCTGGTACCAGGCCCTGGATAATGTACAATACCAGCGAGGCGAGAGTCTCCCCAGTGAAGAGCAGCGATTGCAGAAGCAAGTGGCCCTGCAGATGCCCTTCTTGGGAGAGCAGCCCCTGGAGGAATGGGTGAAGGAACTAGAGCACCGGGTATGGCCGTAGCTATGGCTGTAGGATGCCTAGCAGGCGCTCTGGTGGTATATGGCACAGTATATACCCTGGCCAGCTGAGCATGACAAGCCAGAGGGAGAGGAGTTTGATGGTCCTGGCTTGTTATGGTAGTCCTTTGCAGAGCCTGACATCGGGAGCCCTGCACAGTCCAGACTTCAGGACATTTTCTATGAGAGGGAGGCTAGGCAGGATTGGGATGACCCCCATGAGGTAGAGAAAGACCTGGCTTACCTAGCAACCCTGGAGTGGGAACTGGAGCAGGACTACAGAGATCTCTTCCACTCCATTGGGAAGGCTCAGCAGGACAGCAAGATGACAGACCCGGATCCAGACCCATTCGACTGGGCAGATATTGTGGAGATTTACTGGCAGGAACCCCAGGTGGCCGGTGGAGGTGGGACAGAGGTCTCTCCACCGCTCCTGCAGGAATTTGGGAGCCCAGTCTCCATTCCCCAGCGGCAGGCTAAGTTACAGGGGGCAGAGACAGTCGGTCCTGTACCCCAGCGGCAGAGTGTCCTACAGGGAATAGAGAGCCCACTCTCCTTTCCCCAGCAACAGGACACTGTATTGGGAGCGGAGACAGTCGGTCTCCCTCTCCAGAGGCTGGAAGTATGTATGGGAGAGGAGCTTGCTAGCCCCTCTCCCCAGCGGCAATGTGATTTATTGGGAATTGGGAGCCCAGTCTCCATTCCCCAGCGGCAGGCTGAGTTACAGGGGGCAGAGACAGTCGGTCCTGTCCTCCAGCAGCAGATTGAGTTGTTGGGAATTGGGAGCCCAGTCTCCATCCAACAGCAACAGAAGGATTTGTTGGGAATTGGGAGCCCAGTCTCCATTCCCCAGCGGCAGCTTAACATACCAGGGAGAGACAGTAAGCCCCACAACCGTGCAGATGGGACCGTGGTCTCTGCACTCACAGCACAGGGGGTAGGGACAGTCGGTCCTGTGCCCCAGCAACAGGGCTGTTTAGCCAAAGGGGAGACAGTCTGTCTCCCCCCACAGCAGCATGGTGGTTTATCTAAAGGGGAGACAGTCGGTCTCCCCCTCCAACAACCAGGCTACAAGCAGGCTTCTTCCGTGGTAGCACTGGCACCAGGGCAAAGTACCGCTGGTCTCTGCCCACTCAGCAACCCACCAAGGCAGTCTACCAGTCCCCCACACAGCCGTAGTGAGGCACATGGACATGGACAAGTTTATCCCTTGCTCAGGTGTAGTAACCATTTATTGTGGGTGGGCTGTACTGCTGTTTCTATTTTGTGGATGGGCTGCTGGACTAACAAGGGCACTGACCGGCAGAAGGTCAGATACCCTGTTAGTCTGTTTGGAAAAAGGGAGAAATGTGGCGAAACCAACCTCGCCACTGGGTGGTGGAGAAGCCTGGTTGCCAGCCTCTTGCCCCAGGATTATGGGCCCTCTCATCAGCTCATGCTAAACTTAAACCCCATGGCGATTTGACTGTGTTTGTGGCATCTGAGCGCTGTTTGGATATATTGAGCGCTCAGATCCAAGCCATCTGGGGATATGTTAAATGTCTATGTTTACTGTAATGGTTGGGACATTGTATATTTGAGTAGTGATGTCTGTCCTATTGTCTCCACGTGTGTATTGGCGATTTCCCTTTGTCCTGAGAGATAATTGAATTACTCCTCGGTTGTCTCCAGGACAGAAGACATTGTGTATTCTCCTGCCTGTGATAATTACATCAACCCATTGTGTAAGGTAATTGTATCACAGGCAGAGGGGAGGATTTTGTGTGGGAGTGTTTTACTGTATTGTACGTGGTTATTGGTTGTTTTTACAAAACCCTGTGGGTGGTACTAATGTGTAACAATGTTATTTAAGAACAATAAACACACAGCTCTGGCTGTCCACTGCTTTACCCTCAACACGGAGCTTGGTCTCGTTCTTGGGGGGATTCACTGTATGCTGTTAGAGACTGATTGCTAGGAGTGTAAGCCGCTTGGGTGTGTTTCCTATTCGTCTGCTAGCAGCTATTCGTGAGGTTCCGTTCGGAGTTTGGAGCATTCCCTTGTATGCCGTAACACTACCTAAGGATAAATGATCCAATATTACACCTAGGAGCTATCACAGTATTTAACCGCCTCCGGACCGCCTAACGCAGGATCGCGTTCCGGAGGCGGCAGCCCTGCGCAGAGTCACGCATATATGCGTCATCTCGCGAGACGCGAGAATTCCTGTGAACGCGCGCACACAGGCGCGCGCGTTCGCAGGATCGGAAGGTAAGCGAGTCGATCGTTCGCTGGCAGGCTGGAGATATGATTTTTTTAACCCCTAACAGGTATATTAGACGCTGTTTTGATAACAGTGTCTAATATACCTGCTACCTGGTCCTCTGGTGGTCCCTTTTGTTTGAATCGACCACCAGAGGACACAGGTAGCTTAGTAATAAGTAGCACCAAGCACCACACTACACTACACCCCCCCCCGTCACTTATTAACCCCTTATTCACCCCTGATCACCCCATATAGACTCCCTGATCACCCACCTGTCATTGATCACCCCCCTGTAAGGCTCCATTCAGACGTCCGTATGATTTTTACAGATCCACTGATACATGGATCGGATCCGCAAAACACATACGGACGTTTGAATGGAGCCTTACAGTGGAGTGATCAATGACGGGGGTGATCACCCCATATAGACTCCCTGATCACCCCCCTGTCATTGTTTACCCCCCTGTAAGGCTGCATTCAGATGTCCGTATGTTTTTTACGGATACATGGATCGGATCCGTAAAACACATACGGACGTCTGAATGGAGCCTTACAGGGGGGTGATCACCCCATATAGACTCCCTGATCACCCCGCTGTCATTGATCACCCCCCTGTCATTGATCACCCCCTTGTAAGGCTCCATTCAGATGTCCGTATGATTTTTACGGATCCACGGATACATGGATCGGATCCGCAAAACACTTACGGACATCTGAATGGAGCCTTATAGGGGGGTGATCAATGACAGGGGGGTGATCACCCCATATAGACTCCCTGATCACCCCCCTGTCATTGATCACCCCCCTGTAAGGCTGCATTCAGATGTCCGTATGATTTTTACAGATCCACGGATACATGGATCTGATCCGCAAAACACATACGGACATCTGAATGGAGCCTTATAGGGGGTGATCAATGACAGGGGGGTGATCACCCCATATAGACTTCCTGATCACCCCCCTGTCATTGATCACCCCCCTGTCATTGATCACCCCCCTGTAAGGCTGCATTCAGATGTCCGTATGTTTTTTACGGATCCACGGATACATGGATCGGATCCGCAAAACACATACGGACATCTGAATGGAGCCTTATAGGGGGGTGATCAATGACAGGGGGGTGATCACCCCATATAGACTCCCTGATCACCCCCCTGTCATTGATCACCCCCCTGTCATTGATCACCCCCCTGTAAGGCTCCACTCAGACATTTTTTTGGCCCAAGTTAGCGGAATTATTATTTTTTTTCTTACAAAGTCTCATATTCCACTAACTTGTGTCAAAAAATTAAATCTCACATGAACTCACCATACCCCTCACGGAATCCAAATGCGTAAAAATTTTTAGACATTTATATTCCAGACTTCTTCTCATGCTTTAGGGCCCCTAGAATGCCAGGGCAGTATAAATACCCCATATGTGACCCCATTTCGGAAAGAAGACACCCCAAGGTATTCGCTAAGGGGCATATTGAGTCCATGAAAGATTGAAATTTTTGTCCCAAGTTAGCGGAAAGGGAGACTTTCTGAGAAAAAAAAATAAAAAATAAATTTCCGCTAACTTGTGCCAAAAAAAAAAAAATTTGATGAACTCGCCATGCCCCTTATTCAATACCTTGGGGTATCTTCTTTCCAAAATGGGGTCACATGTGGGGTATTTATACTGCCCTGGCATTTTAGGGGCATAGTGAGTTCATGGAAGTTTTTATTTTTTGTCACAAGTTAGTGGAATATGAGACTTTGTAAGAAAAAAAAAATCATCATTTTCCGCTAACTTGTGACAAAAAATAAAAAGTTCTATGAACTCACTATGCCCATCAGCAAATACCTTAGGGTGTCTACTTTCCGAAATGGGGTCATTTGTTTGGTGTTTGTACTGTCTGGGCATTGTAGAACCTCAGGAAACATGACAGGTGCTCAGAAAGTCAGAGCTGCTTCAAAAAGCGGAAATTCACATTTTTGTACCATAGTTTGTAAACGCTATAACTTTTACCCAAACCATTTTTTTTTTACCCAAACATTTTTTTTTTATCAAAGACATGTAGAACAATAAATTTAGAGAAAAATTTATATATGGATGTCGTTTTTTTGCAAAATTTTACAACTGAAAGTGAAAAATGACATTTTTTTGCAAAAAAATCGTTAAATTTCGATTAATAACAAAAAAAGTAAAAATGTCAGCAGCAATGAAATACCACCAAATGAAAGCTCTATTAGTGAGAAGAAAAGGAGGTAAAATTCATTTAGGTGGTAAGTTGCATGACCGAGCAATAAACGGTGAAAGTAGGGTAGGTCAGAAGTGTAAAAAGTGGCCTGGTCATTAAGGGTGTTTAAGCTAGGGGGGCTGAGGTGGTTAATGACTATAAAGCTGAATACATGTGTGTGAACATGACCACATTCACTCCAGTATCGATTGCTGAGCGTAACCCATGGTAATCGTTCACAACACACTATGTATCTGTGATATATAGCTCCGGTATAATATCACTAGTGAGGTTCAGTATTAGCGAGATATGGTATATCTCTTGGTATTAGGCCCCCTATCCAATAGGTCACTAATCCTCCAACACCCCTGCTACCTTACTGAATTAACCTTACTATTAACAAGCATTAAAAACTGACTGATGCTGTCTGGTATATTTAAATATAATCTACTAACACTGGCTGTAGCTCCATGCTGGCTCAACGCGTTTCTGGTATCCTAGCCTCCTCAGGAACCTCGTCGCTACTCTTGCCACTAATGATTGTTAACAGTAGAACAGACAAACAAACAAATAACGAGTGCGCCACCTCTCACATGTGGCTGCACTCCCGACACTGGTGCGGACGTGAAGCGACCGCCGAAAGCCGGATGCTATAACATAGTGGCTCCTCCCACTACCATCCGCCACATCCAATCAGCTGACTGCTGCTCGGTAGTCAGGAGCGCCTCACTGAGACACTCCGCTGGGCAGACGTCAGCTGCACAACATGAAGGCCAGTCTTATATATACAGGTAAAATACCTCTATATTCCAGGAATACTACGGCGGATTTTATTATTTGTCAGGCGATATAAAAAATAATCAATAAGGGCAATTCAAAACCAGGCACACAAAAGCAGGGAAGGGGAAAGGTAAAATTGAATAACCCATACTAATTACGACTCTTAATGCATACACAATCTAGGAACCAAAATCGCTATAGAGGCATTATATTAAAATGAGGAGCGACATATATACCTCAAAATCAGTGTTGGGACATGATTATACCACAGAGGATTAAACCCTCTGTCACTCAAATATTTATTGCCCGCAATCACTGTAAAAAGGGTCACTAATGTAAAATATGATCCTACTCCTCACTTAGTCCTCTAATATGCAAGTGTGGTTATTGTCAATGATGCAAATCCGCAATTATAGATAGATTGTACAAGGGCACTACAACAGTTCACAGAACTACCCTGCTAAATTTATAGGATAAACCACAGGTCATCCATCATCTGGCTAACACATAATACAGGTCACTACTCCTCCACTAAGATATCACAGGAAACAGTTGTATGAAATATGATCATTTAGGCCTGCCGGGCGTACTGTTCCAAGGCGAAAGGCCCATTGGGTCTCTTTTTGGAGCAGGCGTTTATTCATATCACCCCCTCTGGGTGATGCTCTGACCACTTCAATGCCTTGGAAACTCAGGGTGGCTGTACAATCTAAGATACTGGAGTGAATGTTGTCATGTTCACACACATGTATTCAGCTTTATAGTTATTCAATACTGTGATTCAATTTATCCTTGGGTAGTGTCCCCCATTTTTAGTAAATAACAGAATAAAGTTGGTTTGTTATTTTATTTTAGCGTCCCTACAAACACTGTGATCTGGAATTATTGGAGACGTAATTGTGAATATCTATTAATAATTATGGTGCAATTTTTTGATTTATTTAACGTTTAAGTTCAGGGATGGCAGGATTTTTGTCAGGTGGTGTCAATACAACAAGCTGGGCAGATGAAGCCAGGCTAGTGTTTTCAGAAGCACATTTACCTATCGAACCGCGAGCGCCCAATATTAATGGTTCCTTTAAACAACTAACAAATACATACAGTATAAAGACAATATTAGAGGATGGTGGGAAATCCAGACATTAGAAACATATGTGAAACTCAGGATTGTACCTCACGGCCTCAGGATCCCATTGATACCTGTTGTCCGCATACATTCCACTGAGTTCCTCAAAAAGTGGGAAAAAGAATTGATTGACTCCTCCTTCCATTTAATGTCCCTCCTGTTAGAAGAGGAGCATATGGTGTATGGAAAAAAATACAACTGCTTTGAGGGAACATATTGAAGGTATAAAACTATTCGCTAGCAATCCTGAATTTCAGAGGAAAGAACAAATACTCCAGTAAACAGTGGAGAGATTCACTGCTCAAATTAAGGAGCATAAGCATTTTCAATACGTGAGGTATTCCACCGATTTTAAAGAGGGACATATATTTGACTATAGTCAAAAACAAAGCAAAGCGCTTGAACTAGAGACTGAGCCGTCATCTTCAGAGGGTGAGTCGGATTGTGGTTCAAATAAAGAGATTATCTGTTGAGAGACAGAAAATAGTACCTCAGAATAAGAGGGGGTCCCCTCCTTATAAAATGCAGATTATTAATCAGTCGAAGAGATCCCTCAATAGTGATGAAATGAGCCTACTCAAAAAGGTTTTATCGTTTGTGCCCACAAATACTTTTAACTTATTTGATTGGGTTAGGGACCTCCATCTATTTATACGTAAGTTAAAATGGAGGAAATTTTTCATTACACACAATAAAGCACAGTGTGAGGCGTTGGGCATTGATACTGATGAATTTGCCTGTCACAGCTGTATGTGAGCAACAATAGTATACACAGTAAAAGAGCTACTGACCGGACCCAAACTAGGGAGGATAAAGGGTGACCCCTGTCCGACCCTCAAAGCTCTCCCTATGCTGCTAAAGCACATGCCCGGATCCAAATGGCGGAACGAGGCATGCCCACGTGCCTAAGACTGATGACCACTGTAACCCCTACAATAGTGGAAGGGGCACGGCCACCGGTGCCCTACTCAGTATATGGAGGGAACCGTGGCCACCTCAGATCCAGTCAGAAAATAATCAGGTACACAACAATGTCTGTACACTTAGCTGAAGGTGTTGCAGCCGCAGAGAAGACGGATCCAAGGACAGCTGGCAATATCCGGAGTGCTTGCTGCAGCAGAACACAGGTCCAGTGAACTGATAGCTACAAGTGAAGATACTAAAGCAAGAGCTACAACTGAAATGAGAACTATAATCCACGCCCTACAATAGGAGGAGGGGTGATATAAAGAGAGGGAAATCAAACGCATGAGGAACAGCTGGGAGGAAGGAAACCAAAAGTAAACAGAGCAGTGAGAACTCCTCCCAGCTCTAGTAGTGACATCATCACAGGGGTGGAGAAACAGAGCTGTGAGAACGTCCCAAAGCTCTGGTAGTGACAGTACCCCCCTCTACGGGTGGACTCCGGACACCCAGGACCCACCTTCTCAGGATGAGCCCTATGAAATGCCCTGATGAGGCGAGTGGCTTTAATGTCCGACACCGGAACCCACATCCTCTCCTCAGGACCATAACCCTTACAATGAACGAGGTACTGAAGAGAACCGCGGACAATGCGAGAGTCCACAATTCTGGAAACCTCAAACTCCAGATTGCCATCAACCAAAATCGGAGGAGGAGGCAAAGAGGAGGGTACCGTGGGCTGGACATATGGTTTTAAGAGAGATCTGTGAAATACATTATGTGTATCTTCCAAACCCGTGGAAGATCAAGACGGAAGGCAACAGGATTGATGACTGACAAGATTTTATAAGGCCCAATAAACTTGGGACCCAATTTCCAGGAGGGAACCTTCAGTTTAATGTTTCTTGTAGACAACCACACCAGATCACCCACATTCAGGTCCGGACCAGGCACACGTCTCTTATCAGCCACACGCCTACACCTCTCACTCATCTTTTTAAGATTACTCTGAATCTTTTGCCAAATGGTAGACAAAGACGAGGAAAATCTCTCCTCCTCAGGTAAACCAGAAAGAGCCCCTCCCGAGAATGTCCCAAACTGCGGATGGAACCCATATGCACCAAAGAATGGTGACTTATCAGAAGATTCCTGACGACGGTTGTTCAGAGCAAACTCAGCAAGAGGGAGAAATGAACACCAATCCTCCTGGTTCTCTGCCACAAAACAGCGCAAATATGTCTCCAGATTCTGATTGAGGCGCTCAGTCTGACCATTCGACTGCGGGTGAAAAGCAGAAGAGAAGGACAGCCGAACCCCCAGGCGAGAACAGAAAGCCTTCCAGAACCTGGACACAAACTGCGTGCCTCTATCGGAAACAATATCAGAGGGAATGCCGTGCAATTTAACAATATGGTCGACAAAAGCTTGCGCCAACGTTTTAGCATTGGGTAAACCAGGGAAAGGTACGAAATGAGCCATCTTGCTAAAACGGTCCACCACCACCAGGATCACCGACTTCCCCGAGGAACGAGGAAGATCCGTGATAAAGTCCATGGACAGGTGTGTCCAAGGACGGGAAGGTATGGGTAACGGGAGAAGGGAACCTGAAGGCCGTGAACGAGGGACCTTAGCGCGAGCGCACGTCTCACAAGCAGCCACAAAACCCTCCACCGACTTACGAAGAGCCGGCCACCAAAATCTCCGAGCAATGAGATCTACCGTGGCTATACTCCCGGGGTGACCAGCAAGAACCGTATCATGATGCTCCTTAAAGAGTTTGTGACGTAGCTCAGGAGGCACGAACAACTTCCCAGAAGGACAACGGGCAGGTGCCTCAGTCTGGGCAGCCTGGACCTCGGCCTCCAAATCGGAATATAGAGCAGAAACAACTACCCCCTCCGCCAAAATGGGACCCGGGTCCTCGGAGTTTCCTCCTCCCGGAAAACAGCGAGAGAGAGCATCAGCCTTCACATTTTTTATCCCAGGTCGGAATGTAACAACAAAATTGAATCTGGAGAAGAACAGAGACCATCTGGCCTGTCTTGGATTCATACGCCTGGCCGACTCCAAGTATGCCAGATTCTTATGGTCGGTAAAAACGGTGATAGGGTGCCTGGCCCCCTCCAACCAATGGTGCCATTCCTCGAAAGCCAACTTGATGGCCAACAACTCCCTATCTCCCACATCATAGTTCCTCTCTGCCGGGGTGAGTTTTTTAGAGAAAAAGGCACAGGGTCGCCATTTGGCAGGAGAAGGGCCCTGGGACAAAACCGCACCCACACCCACCTCGGAAGCATCCACCTCAACAATAAAAGGTAAGGAAACATCGGGATGCACCAAGACGGGAGCAGACGCAAAACTCTCTTTAATCTTAGAAAAGGCTGCAAGCGCCTCCTCCGACCAAGAGGAAAAATCCGCCCCCTTTTTTGTCATGTCAGTGAGGGGTTTGACAACAGAGGAATAATTCAAAATGAACTTTCTGTAATAGTTCGCAAAACCCAGAAAGCGCATCAATGCCTTCTGATTCTCAGGAAGCTCCCACTCAAGTACAGCACGGACCTTCTCCGGATCCATGCGAAAACCAGAAGCAGAGAGGAGAAAACCCAGAAATTGAATCTCCGATACCATAAAAAGACATTTCTCCAGCTTGGCGTACAATTTATTTTCCCGCAGAATCTGCAGAACCTGAAAAAGATGATCCTGATGGGTCTGAACATCAGGGGAAAAAATCAAAATATCATCAAGATACACCAATACAAATTTCCCCATTAAATGGTAGAAAATACTATTAACAAAATGCTGAAAGACGGCCGGAGCATTCATCAGGCCGAAAGGCATAACGAGATTCTCGAAATGCCCGTTAGGGGTATTAAAGGCCGTTTTCCATTCATCCCCCTCTCTGACCCTGACCAGGTTGTACGCGCCTCTCAAACCCAATTTGGAAAACACCTTGGCCCCAACAATTTGGTTGAAGAGGTCCGGGATCAGAGGAAGGGGATAGGGATCGCGAATCGTGATACGGTTCAGCTCCCTAAAATTTAGGCAAGGTCTCAGGCCACAGGTGACTTTGAGGGACGAATATGCCCCTTCTCGAGACTCTCGGAGATATAAGTTCGCATTGCGATTCTTTCCGGTTGTGAGAGATTGTAGAGGCGTGCTTTTGGCAGCTTGGCGCCGGG
The DNA here is from genome assembly GCF_905171765.1 of Bufo bufo. Classification (NCBI taxonomy): domain Eukaryota; kingdom Metazoa; phylum Chordata; class Amphibia; order Anura; family Bufonidae; genus Bufo; species Bufo bufo. Next base: position 280,294,002 of record NC_053391.1, read on the forward strand.
AATGAGGTTAATGGGACAGTCAAACTCCCGGTGAGGAGGTAGCTCCTGAACACCGCTCTCGGAAAACACGTCCGAGAAATCAGAGAGAAATGATGGCACAGTTTTAGTAGACACCTCTGCAAAAGTCGCTGTGAGACAATTCTCTCTACAAAAGTCACTCCACTCATTTATTTGCCTTCCTTGCCAATCAATAGTGGGGTTATGTCTAGTGAGCCAGGGTAACCCCAAAACTAGAGGAGAAGGCAATCCGCTAAGGACAAAACAAGATATATCCTCCACATGAGTGTCACCTACAGCTAGCCGGATATTGTGAACAATGCCCTTCAGAGATCTCTGTGAGAGTGGAGCAGAGTCAATAGCAAAAACAGGTATATCCTTTTCTAATGTGCAAACCTGAAAACCATGCATGGCTACAAATTGAGTGTCAATAAGATTGACGGCCGCTCCACTATCGACAAAAATCTCACAAGAAATGACTTTGCTCTCTAGCGCCACCCTGGCAGACAGGAGAAAACGGGAACTGCAGGTCAGAGGAAAAGCATCAATTCCTACATCAACTTTGCCCAAAGTAGCAGATGAAGCAGAATTTGATGATTTACTTTTTGAGGCTTTTCTCTTATTATCGCTCTTAGTACATTTCAAGAATCTCCTAGACGGACAAACATTTGCCAAATGACCTATGCCCCCACAACAAAAACACACCATACTCTGAGGACTAAATCCTCTTTTATCAGGGGCAAGTCGACCTAGCTGCATGGGCTCCTCCTCAGAGGGGAGCGAGACAGGATGAGGCCCCTGCACACTGAATGAGTCCGCACCACTGCCCCTAGACTGACAATGGCTGGACAGAGAGGTCTCGTTTCTTTCTCTTAGACGCCTGTCAAGGCGTACCGCCAATGACATGGCAGACTCTAAGGACGTTGGTCTCTCATGGAAAGCAAACGCATCTTTCAATCTCTCTGAGAGACCATGACAGAACTGACTCCGGAGTGCAGCATCATTCCAACCCGAATCAGCTGCCTATCTCCGAAATTCAGAACAATAAAGCTCCGCAGACAGTTTGTTCTGGCATAAAACACGTAAGTTAGATTCGGCCAGAGCAACACGATCCGGGTCATCATAAATCTGCCCCAGGGCCACAAAAAATCTTTCCACGGATCGAAGGGAGGGATCCCCTGATGGCAGCGAAAAAGCCCGTATGAGCATTACCCCTGAGCAGGGAGATGACAATCCTCACCCTCTGCTCCTGATTACCAGAGGAGTGGGGACACAAGCAAAAAAATGGAGTTTGCATGCCTCTCTGAAGCGAACAAAATTCTCACTGCCCCCGGAGAACGTCTCCGGAAGTGAGACCTTTGGCTCGCAACAGACTCCATGAGCCGGAGCAGAGCCCAATGCTTGAAGCTGAGTCATAGATTGACGGAGATCCGCTACTTCCAAAGAAAGACCCTGCATGCGGTCAACCAGGCCAGAAAGCGGATCCATGTAAAAAAAGGACGGTTTTGGTGGATTATAATGTCACGGCTGTATGTGAGCAACAATAGTATACACAGTAAAAGAGCTACTGACCGGACCCAAACTAGGGAGGATAAAGGGTGACCCCTGTCCGACCCTCAAAGCTCTCCCTATGCTGCTAAAGCACATGCCCGGATCCAAATGGCGGAACGAGGCATGCCCACGTGCCTAAGACTGATGACCACTGTAACCCCTACAATAGTGGAAGGGGCACGGCCACCGGTGCCCTACTCAGTATATGGAGGGAACCGTGGCCACCTCAGATCCAGTCAGAAAATAATCAGGTACACAACAATGTCTGTACACTTAGCTGAAGGTGTTGCAGCCGCAGAGAAGACGGATCCAAGGACAGCTGGCAATATCCGGAGTGCTTGCTGCAGCAGAACACAGGTCCAGTGAACTGATAGCTACAAGTGAAGATACTAAAGCAAGAGCTACAACTGAAATGAGAACTATAATCCACGCCCTACAATAGGAGGAGGGGTGATATAAAGAGAGGGAAATCAAACGCATGAGGAACAGCTGGGAGGAAGGAAACCAAAAGTAAACAGAGCAGTGAGAACTCCTCCCAGCTCTAGTAGTGACATCATCACAGGGGTGGAGAAACAGAGCTGTGAGAACGTCCCAAAGCTCTGGTAGTGACATTGCCAGACGTCCAAATACTTGCAGATCTTTGGGAGGAGGGGAATAGAGGTCTGGCGAAAGGTCCATTTACAAATCTGAAACTCCTATCCTAAAAAAAAAAAAAACAATGGGTGACCATACGCCATGTGATATTTTTTTTTAGGTGGTAACGGACCAACTTAAGAAACTAGAGGGACACGGGTCGGGCTTGAGTAATATGACTAGGACAGAGATGACAGCTCTGAGGTCTTTAGAATCAGATCTTTCAATCGTAATGAAACCTTCTGATAAGAGAGGAAATATTGTGATTCTGGACTGTCAGCAATACACGGATATGTGTATGAAGATCTTGAATGACCGACAATGCTATACAGTTCTTCCATCCAACCCCATGGTAGCACATCGTCATGAGCTGCAGACCATCTTATCACAGGCTTTAGAACTTAGACTGATAAGCAGATCGGAGTTTGATTTCATGCTGCCCAAAAATGGCCTGTTTGTATGGCCTCCCTAAAATTCATAAGGGGCTTAGCCCGCTTAAGGGAAGACCTATCATTTCAGGCATGAACAGCCTGACGCACCCCATCAGTACGTACGTGGACCACATTCTCAGACCATTCATCACTGCCTTACCCTCATACGCCAGGGATTCCATGGATGCCATTAAACGCATTGAGGGCATCTAGTTGGAAGATGATATGCTACTAGCAAGCCTGGACGTAGAGACACTGTATAGTTCTATTCCCCATGACAAGGGATGCGAGGCAGTGGCGAATGTTTTATCTGTGCGAGGTACCTACCTCAATATGCATAATACGTTTGTGCTCCAATTGATGTCATTTATTTTGGAGCACAATACGTTTCTCTTTAACAACAAGTTCTACCAGCAAACAAAGGGCGTGGCCATGGGGAGCCCGTGTGCTCTCACCTTTGCTAACATATATCTAGGCAGGTGGGAACATGAGATTGTTATGGGAGAGGCTTATAGGGAAGAAGCATCATCAATTGTAATATGTATCAGATACATTGATGACGTGTTCATTCTCTGGAAGGGGGATAGTAATACGTTTGCATCATTTGTGGCCAAACTTAATGTGAATAAATGGGGTCTTTTTTTCACATATGAGACTCAGCCATCGAGTATTACATTCTTAGATCTGACCATTTACAGGAGAGAGGATGGTGTCCTGGGCACCAAATTATTCCGAAAAGAGACAGCCACTAATAGTCTCTGGGGCTGGAAGAGTTGTTATCTGGCACCGCTGAGACGTGGTATCCCCAAAGGCCAGTATTCGAGATTGAGACGTAATTGCTCAACCCTACAGGATTTCCAGAAGGCGGTTGCGTATTTGCGACAGAGGTTTACGTTTCAGGGATATCCTGATAGAGTTCTTAAACAGGCATATCAGTATGCCCTGAGTCAGAATAGAGCATCTTTGCTAAACCCGCGAGTAAGGGATGAATCATCTGAACAGATTCGCATTATAGGCAACTTTGATAATTCCCATGAGGCTGTGAGGGGAGTGCTGTTAGAATTCTGGGGTATTTTGCGTGCCGATCCGGATGTTGGACATCTGGTTGTAGACCAGTTATTACATATCGTCGAGGCAGTAACATCAGAGACTGTTTGGTACACAGCTTCTTTCAACCGACTGCAGCCAGTAGCAATTGGCTACAGAATCCGTTAAAGGGCACGTTCAGATGTTGCAAGTGCATTGCCTGCAGTTCCATCAAAAAAAGTAGCACGTTCACAATTACATGTACAGGCCGGTCCTATTAAATTAGAACATTCATTAACTGTAAGACCATGGGACTAGTGTATCTTGCTACCTGTACATGTGGTATGCAATATGTAGGCAAGACGCTGAGAGAGTTTAGGCGGCGCATAGGGGAGTATCTTGGGGATATACAGTTGCAAGAAAAGGTATGTGAACCCTTTGGAATGATAAGGATTTCTGCACAAATTGGTCATAAAATGTGATCTGATCTTCATCGAAGTCACAACAATAGACAATCACAGTCTGCTTAAACTAATAACACACAAAGAATTAAATGTTACCATGTTTTTATTGAACACACCATGTAAACATTCACAGTACTGGTGGAAAAATTATGTGAACCCTTGGATTTAATAACTGGTTGAACCTCCTTTTGCAGCCATAACTTCAACCAAACGTTTCCTGTAGTTGCAGATCAGACGTGCACAACGGTCAGGAGTAGAGTTGAGCGAACACCTGGATGTTCGGGTTCGACGAGTTCGGCCGAACTTTCGAAAAATGTTCGGGTTCGGGATCCGAACTCGACCCGAACTTCATCCCGAACCCGAACCCCATAGAAGTCAATGGGGACCCGAACTTTTGGGCACTAAAAAGGCTGTAAAACACACCCGGAAAGGGCTAGAGGGCTGCAAAAGGCAGCAAAATGTAGTTGAATCCCCTGCAAACAAATGTAGATAGGGAAATGATGAGTTAACATAAAATAAATAAAAATTAAACAATATTAATTGGAGTGAGGTCCCATAGCACAGAATCAGGCTTCAAGTCACCCACCAATGGAGAAGGTCACTTACTATTATTTTGACCACAGCACCCAGACAAAGGAGAGAGGTCCCACAGCAGAGAACCAGGCATCATATCACCCACCACAGGAGTAGGCCACCATTTAGTTACTTTGACCCCTACACCCAGACGGAGGAGAGAGGTTACACAGCAGAGAATCAGGCATTTAGATCACCCACCACAGGAGTAGGCCACCATTGAATCAGACCCCGGCAACCATGTCAGATGGCACAAGCATAAGCTTTATATCAATCAGCACAGGAGAAGGCGACTTTGACAGACTTTGACCCCTACACCCGGACGGAGGAGAGAGGTTTCAAAGCAGAGAATCAGGCATTTAGATCACCCACCACAGGAGTAGGCCCCAATTTAATGGGACCCCGGCAACCATGTCAGATGGCACAACCATCAGCTTCATATCAATCAGCACAGGAGAAGGCGACTTTGAAAGACTTTGACCCCTACACCCAGACGGAGGAGAGAGGTTTCACAGCAGAGAATCAGGCATTTAGATCACCCACCACAGGAGTAGGCCCCCATTGAATCAGACCCTGGCAACCATGTCAGATGGCACAACCATCAGCTTTATATCAATCAGCACAGGAGAAGGCGACTTTGAAAGACTTTGACCCCTACACCCAGATGGAGGAGAGAGGTTTCACAGCAGAGAATCAGGCATCATATCAACCACCACAGGAGAAGCCACCATTTAGTTACTTTGACCCCTGCACCCAGGAAGAGGAGAGAGGCACCACAGCACATATTCTGGCATCATATCAGCCACCACAGGAGAAGCCACCATTGAGTTACTTTGACCCCCGCACCCAGGAAGAGGAGAGAGGCACCACAGCACATATTCTGGCATCATATCAGCCACCACAGGAGAAGCCACCATTGAGTTACTTTGACCCCCGCACCCAGGAAGAGGAGAGAGGCACCACAGCACATATTCTGGCATCATATCAGCCACCACAGGAGAAGCCACCATTGAGTTACTTTGACCCCTGCACCCAGGAAGAGGAGAGAGGCCCCACAGCACATATTCTGGCATCATATCAGCCACCACAGGAGAAGCCACCATTTAGTTACTTTGACCCCTTCACCCAAACAGAGGAGAGAGGTTCCACATCAGAGAATCAGGCATCATATCAACCACCACAGGAGTAGGCCACAATTTACTGGGACCCCGGCAACCATGTCAGATGGCACAACCATCAGCTTCATATCAATCAGCACAGGAGAAGGCGACTTTGAAAGACTTTGACCCCTACACCCAGACGGAGGAGAGAGGTTTCACAGCAGAGAATCAGGCATTTAGATCACCCACCACAGGAGTAGGCCCCCATTGAATCAGACCCTGGCAACCATGTCAGATGGCACAACCATCAGCTTTATATCAATCAGCACAGGAGAAGCCACCATTGAGTTACTTTGACCCCTGCACCCAGGAAGAGGAGAGAGGCCCTACAGCACATATTCTGGCATCATATCAGCCACCACAGGAGAAGCCACCATTGAGTTACTTTGACCCCCGCACCCAGGAAGAGGAGAGAGGCACCACAGCACATATTCTGGCATCATATCAGCCACCACAGGAGAAGCCACCATTGAGTTACTTTGACCCCTGCACCCAGGAAGAGGAGAGAGGCCCCACAGCACATATTCTGGCATCATACTAACCACCACAGGAGAAGCCACCATTGAGTTACTTTGACCCCTGCACCCAGGAAGAGGAGAGAGGCCCCACAGCACATATTCTGGCATCATATCAGCCACCACAGGAGAAGCCACCATTGAGTTACTTTGACCCCCGCACCCAGGAAGAGGAGAGAGGCACCACAGCACATATTCTGGCATCATATCAGCCACCACAGGAGAAGCCACCATTGAGTTACTTTGACCCCCGCACCCAGGAAGAGGAGAGAGGCCCCACAGCACATATTCTGGCATCATATCACACACCACAGGAGAAGGCCTCTTTCAGTGATTTAGGCCTTTGGACCCAGACAGAGGAGAGAGGCACCACAGCACATATTCTGGCATCATATCAGCCACCACAGGAGAAGCCACCATTGAGTTACTTTGACCCCTGCACCCAGGAAGAGGAGAGAGGCCCCACAGCACATATTCTGGCATCATATCAGCCACCACAGGAGAAGCCACCATTGAGTTACTTTGACCCCTGCACCCAGGAAGAGGAGAGAGGCCCCACAGCACATATTCTGGCATCATACTAACCACCACAGGAGAAGCCACCATTGAGTTACTTTGACCCCTGCACCCAGGAAGAGGAGAGAGGCCCCACAGCACATATTCTGGCATCATATCAGCCACCACAGGAGAAGCCCCCATTGAGTTACTTTGACCCCCGCACCCAGGAAGAGGAGAGAGGCACCACAGCACATATTCTGGCATCATATCAGCCACCACAGGAGAAGCCACCATTGAGTTACTTTGACCCCTGCACCCAGGAAGAGGAGAGAGGCCCCACAGCACATATTCTGGCATCATACTAACCACCACAGGAGAAGCCACCATTGAGTTACTTTGACCCCTGCACCCAGGAAGAGGAGAGAGGCCCCACAGCACATATTCTGGCATCATATCAGCCACCACAGGAGAAGCCACCATTGAGTTACTTTGACCCCCGCACCCAGGAAGAGGAGAGAGGCACCACAGCACATATTCTGGCATCATATCAGCCACCACAGGAGAAGCCACCATTGAGTTACTTTGACCCCCGCACCCAGGAAGAGGAGAGAGGCACCACAGCACATATTCAGGCATCATATCACACACCACAGGAGAAGGCCTCTTTCAGTGATTTAGGCCTTTGGACCCAGACAGAGGAGAGAGGCACCACAGCACATATTCTGGCATCATATCAGCCACCACAGGAGAAGCCACCATTGAGTTACTTTGACCCCTGCACCCAGGAAGAGGAGAGAGGCCCCACAGCACATATTCTGGCATCATATCAGCCACCACAGGAGAAGCCACCATTGAGTTACTTTGACCCCTGCACCCAGGAAGAGGAGAGAGGCCCCACAGCACATATTCTGGCATCATACTAACCACCACAGGAGAAGCCACCATTGAGTTACTTTGACCCCTGCACCCAGGAAGAGGAGAGAGGCCCCACAGCACATATTCTGGCATCATATCAGCCACCACAGGAGAAGCCACCATTGAGTTACTTTGACCCCCGCACCCAGGAAGAGGAGAGAGGCACCACAGCACATATTCTGGCATCATATCAGCCACCACAGGAGAAGCCACCATTGAGTTACTTTGACCTCTGCACCCAGGAAGAGGAGAGAGGCCCCACAGCACATATTCTGGCATCATACTAACCACCACAGGAGAAGCCACCATTGAGTTACTTTGACCCCTGCACCCAGGAAGAGGAGAGAGGCCCCACAACACATATTCTGGCATCATATCAGCCACCACAGGAGAAGCCACCATTGAGTTACTTTGACCCCCGCACCCAGGAAGAGGAGAGAGACACCACAGCACATATTCTGGCATCATATCAGCCACCACAGGAGAAGCCACCATTGAGTTACTTTGACCCCCGCACCCAGGAAGAGGAGAGAGGCACCACAACACATATTCAGGCATCATATCACACACCACAGGAGAAGGCCTCTTTCAGTGATTTAGGCCTTTGGACCCAGACAGAGGAGAGAGGCACCACAGCACATATTCTGGCATCATATCAGCCACCACAGGAGAAGCCACCATTGAGTTACTTTGACCCCTGCACCCAGGAAGAGGAGAGAGGCCCCACAGCACATATTCTGGCATCATATCAGCCACCACAGGAGAAGCCACCATTTAGTTACTTTGACCCCTGCACCCAGGAAGAGGAGAGAGGCACCACAGCACATATTCTGGCATCATATCAGCCACCACAGGAGAAGCCACCATTTAGTTACTTTGACCCCTTCACCCAAACAGAGGAGAGAGGTTCCACATCAGAGAATCAGGCATCATATCAACCACCACAGGAGTAGGCCACAATTTAGTTTATTTGACCCCTGCACCCAGGAAGAGGAGAGAGGCCCCACAGCACATATTCTGGCATCATATCACACACCACAGGAGAAGGCCTCTTTCAGTGATTTAGGCCTTTGGACCCAGACAGAGGAGAGAGGTCAGAGATTAGCTTCATATCCCCAAGCACAGCAGAAGACCGCTTTATTTGACTTAGGCCTCAGCACCCAGACAGAAGACAGAGGTAGCATGGCAGAGGTTATGGCTTCATGTCACCCGTTAGTTTAACCGGCCACTTTCATCTGGTTAGGCCCCGGCGCCCAGACAGAGAAGAGTTTCATTCAACTGTGGGTTTCATAAAATTTGTATCAAATAAAGAAGTGGCCCGTAGCACAACAAGACATGTTTTAGGCAGTTAATAAGGACTACTCTGCACAAGGGAGGGACAGGTCCTGTGGGATCCATGCCTGGTTCATCTTTATGAAGGTCAGCTTGTCCACGTTGGCTGTGGACAGGCGGCTGCGCTTGTCAGTAATGACGCCCCCTGCCGTGCTGAATACGCGTTCAGATAAAACGCTGGCCGCCGGGCAGGAAAGCACCTCCAAGGCATAACATGCTAACTCTGGCCACGTGGACAATTTCGAAACCCAGTAGTTGAATGGGGCCGAACCATCCGTCAGGATGTGGAGGGGTGTGCAGACATACTGTTCAACCATGTTAGTGAAATGCTGCCTCCTGCTAACACGTTCCGTATCAGGTGTCGGTGCAGATAGCTGTGGCGTGGAGACAAAACTTTTCCACATTTCTGCCATGCTAACCCTGCCCTCAGATGAGCTGGCCGTGACACAATGCGTTGGCGACCTCTTGCCACTCCTCTGCCTTCACCTTCCACCTGTTCCCCTGTGACATGTGGGAATGCTCTCAAGAGCGCCTCTATCAGCGTGCGCTTGTACTCGCGCATCTTACGGTCGCGCTCCAGTTCAGGAATTAAAGTGGGCACATTGTCTTTATACCGGGGATCCAGCAGGGTGGCCACCCAGTAGTCTGCACACGTTAAAACGTGGGCAACTCTGCTGTCGTTGCGCAGGCATTGGAGCATATATTCGCTCATGTGGGCCAGGCTACCCATGGGTAAGGACAAGCTGTCCTCTGTGGGAGGCGTATCGTCATCGTCCACCGTATCCCCCCAGCCACGCACCAGTGATGGGCCTGGGCTGCCACCCCGCTGTGAACTTGCGTCATCCTCGTCCCCCTCCACCTCCTCCTCCTCATCCTCCTCGTCCTCCAGTACAGTGCCTTGGCTGGCGACTTGTGAACCTGTCCTCTGCTGCTTAAACAAACCTCCCTCTGAGCCACTTCGAACAGACTGGCCCGAAAGTGTTAGAAACGAGCCCTCATCCTCCTCCTCCTCCTCCACCTGGGCCACCTCCTCTAACATCATTGCCCTAAGTGTTTTCTCAAGGAGACATAGAAGTGGTATTGTAACGCTGATAACAGTGTCATCGCCACTGGCCATGTTGGTGGAGTACTCGAAACAGCGCAGCAGGGCACACAGGTCTCGCATGGAGGCCCAATCATTGGTGGTGAAGTGGTGCTGTTCGGCAGTACGACTGACGCGAGCGTGCTGCAGCTGAAACTCCACTATGGCCTGCTGCTGCTCGCACAGTCTCTCCAGCATGTGCAAGGTGGAGTTCCACCGGGTGGGCACGTCGCATATGAGGCGGTGAGCGGGAAGGCCGAAGTTCCGCTGTAGCGCAGACAGGCGAGCAGTGGCAGGATGTGAACGGCGGAAGCGCGCACAGACGGCCCGCACTTTATGCAGCAGCTCTGACATGTTGGGGTAGTGGTGAATGAACCTCTGCACCACCAAGTTCAGCACATGCGCCAGGCAAGGGATGTGCGTCAAACCGGCTAGTCCCAGAGCTGCCACGAGATTTCGCCCATTATCGCATACCACCAGGCCTGGCTTGAGGCCCACCGGCAGAAACCACTCGTCGGTCTGTTGTTCAATACCCCGCCACAACTCCTTTGCGCTGTGGGGCCTGTCCCCCAAACATATGAGTTTCAGAATGGCCTGCTGACGTTTACCCCGGGCTGTGCTGAAGTTGGTGGTGAAGGTGTGTGGCTGACCGGATGAGCTGGTGGAAGCAGTGGAGGAGGAAGCCGAGTAGGAGGAGGAGGCTACAGGAGGCAGAGAATGATGCCCTGCGATCCTAGGGGGCGGAAGGACGTGCGCCAAGGAACTGTCCGCCGGGGGCCCAGCCGCCACTACATTCATCCAGTGTGCAGTTAGTGAGATATAGCGTCCCTGGCCGTGCTTACTGGTCCACGTATCTGTGGTTAGGTGGACCTTGCCACAAATGGCGTTGCGCAGTGCACACTTGATTTTATCGGACACTTGCATGTGCAGGGAAGGCACGGCTGTCTTGGAGAAGTAGTGGCGGCTGGGAACCACATACTGCGGGACAGCCATGGCCATCAGCTGTTTGAAGCTGTCTGTGTCCACCAGCCGGAATGACAGCATTTCAAAGGCCAGCAGTTTAGAAATGCTGGCGTTCAGGCCAAGGGCTCGAGGGTGACTCGGGGGGAATTTGCGCTTCCTCTCTAAGGTTTGAGATATTGAGAGCTGAACGCTGCTGTGTGATATAGTGCAGACGCTAGTTGACGGTGGCGGTGGTGGTGGTGTCGGTGGCACATCCTCTGTTTGCTGCTCGGCAGGTGGCAACATTCCTCTCGAGGCGGAAGCCGAGGCAGCAGCGGTAGAGGGAGCAGGGGGAGCCTCAGCGAGTGCCTGGTTTTTAAGGTGTGTACCCCACTGCAGTTCATGCTTTGCATGTAGATGCCTGGTCATGCAGGTTGTGCTGAGGTTCAGAACGTTAATGCCTCGCCTCAGGCTCTGATGGCAGAGCGTGCAAGTCACTCGGGTCTTGTCGGTAGGACATTGTTTAAAGAAGTGCCATGCCAGGGAACTCTTTGAAGCTGCCTTTGTGGGGCTGGGTCCCTGTTGGCGATGTCCAGTAGCAGGCGAACTCTGGGGGCGGCGGCTCGTCTGCTTTGGCCCCCTGCTCCCTCTTTGGCTTCGCTGTTGTCTCGGTCTCACCACTACCTCTTCCTCTGAACTGTGAAAGTCATCGCCACGACCTTCAGTCCATGTGGGGTCTAAGACCTCATCGTCCTCTGCATCGTCTTCCACCCAGTCTCCCTCCCTGACCTCCTCCTGTTCAGTCTGCACACTGCAAAAAGACGCGGCAGTGGGCACCTGTGTTTCGTCATAATCAGAGAGTCGGTGACTCTGCTGTGGTGGTATTCCCATGTCCTCTTCATCTGGAGACATAAGTGGTTGTGCGTCAGTGCATGGTATGTCTTCCTCCACTGGGGAAGGGCTAGGTGGACGCCCCTGGGAAACCCTGGAAGCAGAGTCTTCAAACAGAAGAAGAGACTGCTGCATAACTTGTGGCTCAGACCGTTTCCCTGATATGCTTGGGGGTGATGTGACAGACTGATGGGCTTGGTTTTCAGGTGCCACCTGTGCGCTTTCCGCAGAAGACTGGGTGGAAGACCATGTGGTGAACGTGCTGGAAGCACTGTCGGCCACCCAATCGATTAATGCCTGTACCTGCTCAGGCCTTACCATCCTAAGAGCGGCATTGGGCCCCACGAGATATTGCGGTACATTCTGCCGGCTAGTTGAGGGAGTTCGTTCCCTACTGTGTGCGCCTGGGGCCGAACGGCCACGTCCTCTACCAGCAACAGAGGCTCCACGGACACCACCACGACCGCGTCCTCGTCCCTTAATAGTATTTTTCTTCATTGTTGCGATTCAACTCGCACCACAATGAAATATATTATTTTTTATAAGCAAAATCCCCTCACTGGAATACTTTCAGTCTTTTGACTGTATGGATTACAGATGGAATGACTGTTATATGTGAGTACCGCTTTCTTTGACAGATTCTAGTATGGGTACATATATGTTTTCCCAACCCCAGCACATTAGTTTGCTAATTCCAGATGTATGAAACGCAGGCCTAACTGTATCTAGTATATTGAACGCCAGATAAACTAACTTGGCCTTTTTTAAATAAAAATAAAATTCCCTCACTGGAATACTTTCAGTCTTTTGACTGTATGGATTACAGATGGAATGACTGTTATATGTGAGTACCGCTTTCTTTGACAGATTCTAGTATGGGTACATATATGTTTTCCCAACCCCAGCACATTAGTTTGCTAATTCCAGATGTATGAAACGCAGGCCTAACTGTATCTAGTATATTGAACGCCAGATAAACTAACTTGGCCTTTTTTAAATAAAAAAAAAATTCCCTCACTGGAATACTTTCAGTCTTTTGACTGTATGGATTACAGATGGAATGACTGTTATATGTGAGTACCGCTTTCTTTGACAGATTCTAGTATGGGTACACATATGTTTTCCCAACCCCAGCACATTAGTTTGCTAATTCCAGATGTATGAAACGCAGGCCTAACTGTATCTAGTATATTGAACGCCAGATAAACTAACTTGGCCTTTTTTAAATAAAAAAAATTCCCTCACTGGAATACTTTCAGTCTTTTGACTGTATGGATTACAGATGGAATGACTGTTATATGTGAGTACCGCTTTCTTTGACAGATTCTAGTATGGGTACATATATGTTTTCCCAACCCCAGCACATTAGTTTGCTAATTCCAGATGTATGAAACGCAGGCCTAACTGTATCTAGTATATTGAACGCCAGATAAACTAACTTGGCCTTTTTTAAATAAAAAAAAAATTCCCTCACTGGAATACTTTCAGTCTTTTGACTGTATGGATTACAGATGGAATGACTGTTATATGTGAGTACCGCTTTCTTTGACAGATTCTAGTATGGGTACATATATGTTTTCCCAACCCCAGCACATTAGTTTGCTAATTCCAGATGTATGAAACGCAGGCCTAACTGTATCTAGTATATTGAACGCCAGATAAACTAACTTGGCCTTTTTTAAATAAAAAAAATTCCCTCACTGGAATACTTTCAGTCTTTTGACTGTATGGATTACAGATGGAATGACTGTTATATGTGAGTACCGCTTTCTTTGACAGATTCTAGTATGGGTACATATATGTTTTCCCAACCCCAGCACATTAGTTTGCTAATTCCAGATGTATGAAACGCAGGCCTAACTGTATCTAGTATATTGAACGCCAGATAAACTAACTTGGCCTTTTTTAAATAAAAAAAAAATTCCCTCACTGGAATACTTTCAGTCTTTTGACTGTATGGATTACAGATGGAATGACTGTTATACTGTATGTGAGTACCGCTTTCTTTGACAGATTCTAGTATGGGTACATATATGTTTTCCCAACCCCAGCACATTAGTTTGCTAATTCCAGATGTATGAAACGCAGGCCTAACTGTATCTAGTATATTGAACGCCAGATAAACTAACTTGGCCTTTTTTAAATAAAAAAAATTCCCTCACTGGAATACTTTCAGTCTTTTGACTGTATGGATTACAGATGGAATGACTGTTATATGTGAGTTCCGCTTTCTTTGACAGATTCTAGTATGGGTACATATATGTTTTCCCAACCCCAGCACATTAGTTTGCTAATTCCAGATGTATGAAACGCAGGCCTAACTGTATCTAGTATATTGAACGCCAGATAAACTAACTTGGCCTTTTTTAAATAAAAAAAATTCCCTCACTGGAATACTTTCAGTCTTTTGACTGTATGGATTACAGATGGAATGACTGTTATATGTGAGTACCGCTTTCTTTGACAGATTCTAGTATGGGTACATATATGTTTTCCCAACCCCAGCACATTAGTTTGCTAATTCCAGATGTGTGAAACGCAGGCCTAACTGTATCTAGTATATTGAACGCCAGATAAACTAACTTGGCCTTTTTTAAATAAAAAAAATCCCCTCACTGGAATACTTTCAGTCTTTTGACTGTATGGATTACAGATGGAATGACTGTTATATGTGAGTACCGCTTTCTTTGACAGATTCTAGTATGGGTACATATATGTTTTCCCAACCCCAGCACATTAGTTTGCTAATTCCAGATGTATGAAACGCAGGCCTAACTGTATCTAGTATATTGAACGCCAGATAAACTAACTTGGCCTTTTTTAAATAAAAAAAATTCCCTCACTGGAATACTTTCAGTCTTTTGACTGTATGGATTACAGATGGAATGACTGTTATATGTGAGTACCGCTTTCTTTGACAGATTCTAGTATGGGTACATATATGTTTTCCCAACCCCAGCACATTAGTTTGCTAATTCCAGATGTATGAAACGCAGGCCTAACTGTATCTAGTATATTGAACGCCAGATAAACTAACTTGGCCTTTTTTAAATAAAAAAAAAATTCCCTCACTGGAATACTTTATGGCTTTTCACTGTATGGATTACAGGTGGACTGGTATTAGTAGGGGTGACACAAGCACACCCAAGTCCCTGATGTAGGATTTCTATGGCACAGACCACTATTACAAGTGATTAATGGACGTTGGGAGAGATTGTGCTGCAGCACTAGTCCCAAGATGGCCGCCGCCTATCAGCCCAGTAACATGTGCCACAAAATGGTCTGCACAACCTTTAAAAAAAATAGCCTTGGACTGTGCTGCTAAATCGCTATTGGTCTGAATCCCAGGTGTAGATGTCTGACTTGTTTGGAGCTTTGGAATGCACACTGTGGCAGCTTCTGCTGCAGCACTACAAGTCGCAAAATGGCGGCCGGCGGTCAGCCCAGGTACATGTGGATGGAAAAATCACTCTGGCCACTCTAAAAATAGCCAATCCCTATCAAAAAAGCAGCTCAGCTGCAGTTGTTCAGATGAATCACAGGTGGAGGAGAGAAATTTGCTTCCAGTTATTCAATTATCCCTGCCTATTCTCGCCCTAGCATCAGCTGCGTCTATCCCTGTTCTATTCACATCGGGAGTGAGCACGTCCCGACGTGCGCACAAGCTTATAAAGAGGCTGAGTCACATGCTGCACTTGGCCAATCACAGCCTTGCCAATAGTAGGCATGGCTGCGATGGCATCTTAGGGCAAGTAGTATGATGCATGTTGATTGGCTGCTTTGCAGCCTTTCAAAATGCGCCAAAATACATGCCGAACGACGAACCCGAACCCGAACTTTTACGAAAAAGTTCGGGTTCGGGTCCGTGTCACGAACACCCCAAAATCCGAACTATGCTCGAACTGTTCGCTCAACACTAGTCAGGAGTAATTCTTGACCATTCCTCTTTACAGAACTGTTTAAGTTCAGCAATATTCTTGGGATGTCTGGTGTGAATCACTTTCTTGAGGTCATGCCACAGCATCTCAATTGGGTTGAGGTTAGGACTCTGACTGGGCCACTACAGAAGGCGTATTTTCTTCTGTTTAAGCCATTCTGTTGTAGATTTACTTCTATGCTTTGGGTCATTGTCCTGTTGCAACACCCATCTTCTGTTGAGCTTCAGCTGGTGGACAGATGGGCTTAAGTTCTCCTGCAAAATGTCTTGATAAACTTGGGAATTCATTTTTCCTTCGATGATAGCAATCCGTCCAGGCCCTGACGCAGCAAAGCAGCCCCAAACCAGCCCCAAACCATGATGCCCCCACTACCATACTTCACAGTTGAGATGAGGTTTTGATGTTGGTGTGCTGTGCCTCTTTTTCTCCACACATAGTGTTGTGTGTTTCTTCCAAACAACTCAACTTTCATCTGTCAACAGAATATTTTGTCAGTACTGCTGTGGAACATCCAAGTGCTCTTGTGCAAACTGTAAACGTGCAGCAATGTTTTTTTTGGACAGCAGTGGCTTCCTCTGTGGTATCCTCCCATGAAATCCATTCTTGTTTAGTGTTTTACGTATCGTAGATTCGCTAACAGGGATGTTAGCATATGCCAGAGACTTTTGTAAGTCTTTAGCTGACACTCTAGGATTATTTTTCACCTCATTGAGCAGTCTGCGCTGTGCTCTTACAGTCATCTTTACAGGATGGCCACTCCTAGGGAGAGTAGCAGCAGTGCTGAACTTTCTCCATTTATAGACAGTTTGTCTTACCTTGGACTCATGAACAGCAAGGCTTTTGGAGATACTTTTATAATCCTTTCCAGCTTTATTCAAGTCAACAATTCTTATTCGTAGGTCTTCTGAGAGCTCTTTTGTGCGAGGCATCATTCACATCAGTCAATGCTTCTTGTGGAAAGCAAACCTAGAAGTGGTGTGTGTTTTTTATAGGGCAGCGCAGCTGTAACAAACACCTCCAATCTCATCTCCTTGATTGGACTCCAGTTGGCTGACACCTCACTCCAATTAGCTATTGCAGATGTCATTAGTCTAGGGGTTCACATACTTTTTCCACCTGCACTGTGAATGTTTACTTTGTGTGTTCAATAAAAACATGATAACATTTAATTCTTTGTGTGTTATTAGTTTAAGCAGACTGTGATTGTCTATTGTTGTGACTTAGATGAAGATCAGATCACATTTTATGACCAATTTGTGCAGAAATCCATATCATTCCAAAGGGTTCACATACTTTTTCTTGCAACTGTACGTAAAGAGGCAGACACCCATATTGCGTAACATATGACTAAGTGTCATTCGGATTGTACAGCCACCCTGAGTTTCCAAGGCATTGAAGTGGTCAGAGAATCACCCAGAGGGGGTGATATGGATAAACGCCTGCTCCAAAAAGAGGCCCAATGGACCTTTCGCCTTGGAACAGTACGCCCGGCAGACCTAAATGATCATATTTCGTACAACTGTTTCCTGTGATATTTTAGTGGAGGAGTAGTGATCTGTATTATGTGTTAGCCAGATTATGCATGACCTGCGGTTAATCCTATAAATTTAGCAGGGTAGTTCTGTGAACTGTTGTAGTGCCCTTGTACAATCTATCTATAATTGCGGATTCGCATCATTGACAATAACTACACTTGCATATTGGAGGACTAAGTGAGGAGTAGGATCCTATTTTACATCAGTGACCCTTTTTTCAGTGATTGCGGGCAATAAATATTTGAGTGACAGAAAGTTTATTATATCTCTTGCCTCTGTGGTATAATCATGTCCCAACACTGATTTTGAGGTATATATGTCGCTCCTCATTTTAATAAAATGCCTCTATGGTGATTTTGGTTCCTAGATTGTGTATGCATCAAGAGTCGTAATTAGTACGCGTTTTTCAATTTTACCTTTCCCCTTCCCTGCTTTTGTGTGCCTGGTTTTGAATTGCCCTTATTGATTATTTTTTATATCGCCTGACAAACAATAAAATCCGCCGTAGTATTCCTGGAATATAGAGGTATTTTACCTGTATATATAGGACTGGCCTTCATGTTGTGCAGCTGACGTCTGCCCAGGGGAGTGTCTCAGCGAGGCGCTCCTGCCTCCCGAGCAGCAGTCAGCTGATTGGATGTGCCGGACGGTAGTGGGAGGAGCCACTATGTTATAGCATCCGGCTTTCGGCGGCCACTGCACGGCCGCACCAGTGCCGGGAGTGCAGCCACATGTGAGAGGTGGCGCGCTCGTTATATGTTTGTTTGTCTGTTCTACTGTTAACAATCATTAGTGGCAGGAGTAGCGACGAGGTTCCTGAGGAGGCTAGGATACCAGAAACGCGTCGAGCCAGCATGGAGCTGTAGCCAGTGTTAGTAGATTATATTTAAATATACCAGACAGCATCAGTCAGTTTTTAATGCTTGTTAATAGTGAGGTTAATTCAGTAAGGTAGCAGGGGTGTTGGAGGATTAGTGACCTATTGGATAAGGGGCCTAATACCAAGAGATATACCATATCTCGCTAATACTGATCCTCACTAGTGATATTATACCGGAGCTATATATCACAGATACATAGTGTGTTGTGAACGATTACCATGGGTTACGCTCAGCAATCGATACTGGAGTGAATGTGGTCATGTTCACACACATGTATTCAGCTTTATAGTCATTAAATACTGTGACAGCTCCTAGGTGTAATATTGGATAATTTATCCTTGGGTAGTGTCCCCCATTTTTAGTAAATAACAGAATAAAGTTGGTTTGTTATTTTATTTTAGCGTCCCTACAAACACTGTGATCTGGAATTATTGGAGACGTAATTGTGAATATCTATTAATAATTACAGTAAAATTTGCCTAAACTGCAAGATAAAAAGATCTTTAATTTTTAATGACCTTAAGACTTATGCCCCTGATCTGATTATTTTGCAGGAAACACATCTGAGAGACTGTCCCTGGGTGGGACAAACTCATCATGCGACATACACGAATACTGCGTGTGGAGTCTCCATTCTTGTCAGTAAAATAATACCATTACAATTGAATACAGTTTGGGTAGCTCTACATGGAAGATACGTTATCTTATACGGTGTTGTCCGGAGTAGTCCTCTGATTGTAGTGGGTTTATATATCCCTCCTCCCTTCTGCAGGTCCTTACTGGTGAGGTTATGGCTAAAGTGTCACAGCTACCCCCATCTCCTTTTATAATACTGGGAGACGTTAATGCAGTCGTGGACAATCAGCTGGATAGAACTCCAAATAGACATAACCCATCTCTGAGTAACTGGGCGACAGCCCATAACTTAGTGGAACTGTGGAGATGGAGAAACACTAATACTAGACAATTCTCATGTCACTCGGCTTTAGGGAATACTAAGTCCCGCGTTGATCTAGCCTTTGGTAGCCACAACACTTTAATTTAGATCATGCTTCAATGCATGTAATTTTGTCCCAGCCATTAGATAGACCAGCTAAGTGGAGGCTACCTGTCGGAAGGAACTTGAAGGTGAAGAATATTGGAAGGTGGATGCTGGCTCTTCCAATCCATTAATGGAATGAGAGGCGTGTAAGGCGGTAGTGAGGGGAGTCTATATTTCAGCCATTGCTACCCACAGGGCAGAACTGCAAATTGCGAGTCAGCTAGAAGCCAACCTTACAGAGGTGTAAGAGGCCCATGTTAATGATCCCAATGAAGACCTTCAGGAAAGGTGGCTATCTCTTCAGAGAGATTATAAATTACATCTTACTGAATACACCCAAAAACGGCTTCTTGTGCAGCAGCAAACTATTTTTTCCGGACGAGCATAAAAGTGGTAAAACTCATGCCTATCTGGACAGGACTGAAACCCCTCAGACGGTGGTGGCGGCTATTAGGTTAGACTCTGAGGCAGAGGTGTCTAAACTGGAGGAAATGTGCGCCAAATTTGCATTGTACTACACTAAACTTTACACCTCGAAATATACTCATACACCTGTTGGTTTAGGGATGTTGTGGCAGACCAAGGGTCAGTCACATGATGATCGATGCCACGTGTTCCAGGTGAATGACGTCGACGGAGGAAAATGACAAAAGCCAGCACACAGGTTAAAACTCTGCCATGTTCCCAAATTGGGAGTGTCCTAGGTCCTTTATTTATACCCATTCCAAGGATGTAACCTCTTAAAATATTGACATGATTGGTTTACAAATTTTTAAACAATAACTTCTGATTGGTTAGTATTCTGTGAGCTTTCTATTTTCAGGTTAATTGCTGAGACCATGCTTTTTTAGTACATACAAGCCTTATCTTATCTTAACACACATTGTTAACTAGATAAATAAATTGTTTTTAGCTTGCACATCATTGTCATCTTATGGTGCACACAGAAATTAAAGGCGTTCTGCAGATTTTTTTAAACTGATGATCTATCCTCTGGATAGATCATCAGCATCTGATCGGCGGGGGTCCTACACCCGGGACCCCTGCCGATCAGCTTTTTGAGAAGGCAGTAGCGCCGCGGCCTCGCTGTTTACCGCAGGCCCATAGTATCAATGGCCTGGGTGGGGCTAAGCTCTGTTCACTTGAATGGAGCTTAGTTGGGGCCAAGCCAGTGATGCTAATCGTGACGTCACTGGGCCTGCGGTAAACAGAGAGAAGGCCCTGACACTACTCAAACAGCTGATCGGCAGGGGTCCCGGGTGCCGGACCCCCGCCGATCAGATGCTGAGGATAGATCATCCGTTTTTAAAAAACTGCAGAACCCTTTTAAACACATAAAGTCTCAAAATAAAATGGAGTCTCAGGAAAGCTGGGTATTTCTTTAACATTTCCCTCCTCTTGTTTCAATTTCTGGGGGTGTTGAAGAATCTCTTCACATGGTAGATGTTTCCTCTGAAGGCTACATTGTATCATTTGTATATATAAACTAATAACCTACCTAAGCAAACAAATGACACCTTAGACAGCCCGTATATCACAGAGTATACAGATAAGGCTACTTTCACACTGGCGTTTTGAATTCCGTTTGTGAGATCCGGATCAGTTCAGCCCTAATGCATTCTGAATGGATAAGGATCCGCTCAGAATGCATCAGTTGGGCTACGTTTGGTCACGGTTCCGCTTTGCAGGCGGACACCAATACACTGCTTGCTGCGTTTTGATGGCCGTCTGACGATGCGGAACCAAACGGATCCGTCCGGACTCACAATTGAAGTCAATGGGAACGGATCCGTTTGTACTGGCTCCGCTTTGAGACGGATCCGTTTGAAAACGTTCACGTCTTTGCTCATGCCCAGTAATTTCCTGTCCCTCCCATCATCGTCGGCCATCTTGGATCATCTCATCGACTTGCTGAACACTGGTAAGTATAGGAAGTTTTGTCTGTTTGTCTTTCTTTCTTTTTTTTTTTCTATCTATCTATTTATCTATCTATCTCTGGGGGGGGGGGGCTGCTGGGACTGGGGGGGTGGTGTGTGTGGCAGGAACAGTGGGGGCTGCTGGCACTGGGGGTGGGGGCTGTCTTTATGGGAGCTACTGGCTCTGGGGGTGGCTGCTGGCACTGGTGGGGGGTGGCTGTAACTGTGGGGGCTGCTGGCACTGGGGGGGGGGGGTGGCTGGAACTTTGGGGGCTGCTGGCACTGGGGGGGCTGTCTTTTTGGGGGTTAATGGCTCTGCGGTGGCTGATGGCACTGGGGTAGAGGGGCTGTTGGCACTGGGGGGATGTTGCCTGAACTGTGGGGGCTGCTGGCACTGGGGGGGGCTGGCTTTATGGGGGCTACTGGCTCTGGGGGTGGCTGCTGGCACTGGGGTGGGGGGGGGCTGCTGGAACTGGTGGGGGTGGCTGGAACTGTGGGGACTGCTGGCACTGGGGGGGTGCCTGAAACTTTGGGGGCTTCTGGCACTTGTGGGGGGCTTCCTTTATGGGGGTTACTGGCTCTGGGGGTGGCTGATGGCACTGGGGTGGGGGGAGGGGCTGTTGGCACTGGGGGGTGTTGCTGTAACTGTGGGGGCTGCTGGCGCTGTGGGGGGGGGGTTGGTTGGAACTGTGGGGAGTGCTGACACTGGGGGGGCTGCTGTCACTGGTGGTGTGTGGCTGGAACTGTGGGGGTTGTTGGCACTGGGGGGGATGATGGCACTGTGGGGTGCTGCTGGCACTATGGGGGACTGCTGGCACTGTTGTGGGTTGATGGCTCTGGGGGGGATTATGGTACTTGGGGGTATTATGGCACCTGTGGGATACATTTTTTTATTTTATTTTATTAGGATCGTAAATAAAATAAAAAATGTAATAGAAAGTTCTGTTTATATTGTATAAAGTAAGTATTTAAAAAAAATAATTGTTGCTATATCTGGAAATAGTGCTCTAAACAAGTTCCTTTAACGTTATCTGCATTTTGTCTGGTATTATGTTGTGTACAGATGTCATCAAAAAAGCAAACTATTGATTGGAGACACCCACCCAGAAGGCGCCATCGTATTCAGAGGTCGGTAAGTATAAAATGAACGCTTGGAGTTTGTACTGTCTGATTTGTTGCATTAATCAGTATGTGCTCTTATTATAGGTTTCTACATCATCATCGGACAGCTCTCCAGCTGTGGCCAGCTCACCTGCCGGGCCCGCTCACCAGTGGTGGCCTCGCCATCATCCAGGGGAGGTGGACCAAGCCCGCAATGGGGCTGTCAAGAAGTAAGTATATATATATTATTTTTTTGTTTTGTTTTGTTTAAATACATTATGGTTACAACATTTTTTGTTTCAACAATCTACACCTAGAGTCGCCAGCGAGGATCCCCCAGTCGCCTCCAGAGTCCGCGGGAATGAGCGTGGCGGTCGTAAACGTGTAAGTCTTGATTAAGTAGTTCTAATTAGAATTTTGTATTAGGATTTTCAGTTAATTTTGTATTTCTTTTTCTTTCAGGGTTCCAGAGGCTCCACCAGACCAGATGAGGAGCTCGGGGTCCCTACCATCGATAGCAAGCTCCTCATCCAACTGGTGGAGGCGCGTCCATCTTTATGGGACCACTTCGACCGCCACCACGCTGATCATCAACGGACCCAGTGGCTCTGGAGGGACATATGTTCTGAACTTTTTGAGACCTGGGGGGATCTAAATGCGGCGGCTCAGGAGAAATGTGGTAAGTACAACAATATGTATTTTACTACATTCATATTGTTATTTACCTTACATCATGCTAAATTTTATTTTTATGTTTTTTTCTACAGTCAAACTGGTTACCACGCGTTGGCGATCTTTCCGGGACCGCTTCAGGAGGGATTTCAAGAAGGAAGTTCAGGCCCCGAGTGGCTCCGGAGGAACCTCAGGGACCACATACATCTATACGGCGGACCTGGGGTTCCTGCGACACACAATGGCACCAAGAATGTAAATATTTTTAAAGACTGTAAAAATAATTTATTTAAAGGGGCTGTCTGATATAGAGGAGCTTTTTGCTCCCCTGTTTTAGCCATCCCCCTACAGTCAGAGGGACAACTGTTTTCTCCGTATGAGTGTAAGGGGCTGTTTGAGACAGCGGAGCGTTTGGCTCCACTGTTTTGGCCAGCCCCCTACAGTCAGAAGGACAACTGTTCTCTCCATCCGAGTGTAAGGGGCTGTCTGAGACAGCGGAGCGTTAGGCTCCCCTGTTTTGGCCAGTCCCCTACAGTCAGAAGGACAACAGTTCTCTCCATCCGAGTGTAAGGGGCTGTCTGAGACAGCGGAGCGTTAGGCTCCCCTGTTTTGGCCAGCCCCCTACAGTCAGAGGGACAACAGTTCTCTTCGTCTGAGTGTAAGGGGCTGTCTGAGACAGCGTAGCGTTTGGCTCCCCTGTTTTGGCCAGCCCCTACAGTCAGAAGGACAACTGTTCTCTCCATCTGAGTGTAAGGGTCTGTCTGAGACAGCGGTGCATTTTGGCTCCCCTGTTTGGGCCAACCCCTACAGTCAGAAGGACAACTGTTCTCTCCATCCAAGTGTAAGGGGCTGTCTGAGACAGAGGAGCGTTAGGCTCCCCTGTTTTGGCCAGCCTCCTACAGTCAGAAGGACAACTGTTCTCTCCGTCTGAGTGTAAGGGGCTGTCTGAGACAGCGGAGCATTTTGGCTCCCCAGTTTGGGCCAGCCCCTACAGTCAGAAGGACAACAGTTCTCTCCGTCTGAGTGTAAGGGGCTGTCTGAAACGCCAGTGTGAAAGTAGCCTAAGCTGCATAGACCATGCGATGCAAGCATCGATTCCGGTCTGTCTAGTAGTTGTCATTTTTCCTAAAGTATCATACATATTATTTAAATCACACAAGGAACACAAGCACACACTATCTAAGTGGATGATAACAGCATTGTTGTCCCATGCATCATTGTCCATAGTTCTGGATACACCTTGATGCACTTCTTCTGCTCCTATGTTGGAATCTCTAGGAGCCTGTAGGTCAGCTATACCTCTAGGAGCATCAGCAGTAAGCCAACAAGTTCCTGCGCAGCTGTGGTCCTCTGTTTTAGAATAAGGATGGTGAGCATCATCTTGGGTGTTGCTGTCCCTTGGTTGGACAGTGCTGTCAATCATGGCATATCCCTTGACCAATATGGTGCAGCCTGGAAGTGTAGCTACTTGGAGTAGGCCTGGAATCGCCCTGAAGTTCCACCTCTGTCCTCCTCTGGTCACCACTATTAACACTTAAATGATGGGAGGCCTGGGATAGACACCTCCTTCCTGCCAAAGATACGCCTTCATCTGAACTTCCACTTAGGTCCTGGAGCTACAGTACTTAATACAGAACAGAAAGTGATAAACGCAGTAATAGTACCACTTGTGTGATTTCATCTAGTATCTCCATACTGTTGAAAGTGTGCCGAGAATATCCAACAGTCAGTAGCATTCAGCTGCTTGATGTAGTTGCCAGATGGAATTTGTGCACAAAAACATGAAATACAAAGTAACAGGCAAAGCGACATGCATTGTCGTAGTCTTGTAATCCAAGTTACTCTCACAACTGGTTGGATCCGTAACAGTAGGACTGCTTTTCCATTTGTGACTGTCTGTCTTCAGAACCTTTTTGTAGTGGCTTGCATGGACACAGACTGGTTTCCCGTTCAGCTTGACGGCGGTGGGTGTGGTCAGTTGCATCTGATATGGACCATCAAACTGTTGCTCCAAGGTCATGCCTCTTCAGAACTACCCAATCTCCAGGAACCAGAGATATATTTTTGCAATTTTAATTTGATTGTCCCGTTAAGTCTTTCCACCTTTCCGCTGCTTTACAGGTGATGGGGAGTGTGCAGGGCTTGTGTGATCCCTATGGTCTTCAGTATGTGTCCCATTATATCCCCAGTGAAATGAGTACCTCTGTCTGACTCTAGCACCTCTGGAATCCCATATCTGCAAACTACTTCTGACAATATTAGCAGTGTTTTAGGCTGTAGCCGTAGTTACTGGCCAGGCTTCTGGCCAACCTGAGAATACATCAATGGCTACAAAGACATATCCATATGTGCCCACCTTGGGTAGCTGTATGTAATCCACCTGCACTCTTTGAAATGGGTACAAAGGTTTGGGAGTGTGTTTCTTGGGGGTCTTTACGAACCTCCCGGGGTTATGTCTGGCACATGTAAGACAACCCTGAACAAACTTTTCAAAGAGGGTTTGAATTCCAGGTGCAGATCAATGTTCTAACACTAGTGCGCTCATAGCTCCTTTTGGCAAATGAGTAGGGCCATGTGCAAAATTGGCCATCATTAGATACAAACTCTGAGGCAAACATGTTCTGCCATTTACCTGCCAGAGCTCTCCTGCCTTTGTGGCCCCTGCCTCCATCCTGTCAAGCCCTGCCCTGTGAGAGGCCTGAGAAGATCTGACAGACTTGCTACACGTGAGTCTATCTGACAGATTTTTCTGTTTCTCTTTGTTGTGGTTTTGGGCAGGATCCCACCTCCTCACAGGTTCTGCTCATTAGCTATTTAGTGGTGCTATTTATACCCGCCTCTCACTATAGCCCTTGCGGTTTATATTTGCTTCTGGAGTTCTCAGCTGGTGTTTGGTGGATCTCCTGCTCCTCGTCCGTCTTAAGCTAAGTCCTACGCCTTCTCTTTTGTTGTGTGTTCTGGCTAGGCCTCAGGAAGACGCTGGTTCCTGCACCTAGCGCTAGGAACCTGTCGTCTTATCTCCAGCTCCCTAGTTTAGGGTTTGTTACAGTTTCAGTTAGACTTAGGTTCCAGCGCATGAGCACTTCCACCTTAAGGATTTGCTCATGTTGTCAGCAGTCAGGGAAAAGCTCAGGGATTCTCAGGTGGTGACCTTTCCCTGTTGCCTAGCTTTGGGGCCTAGCCTGATGTTTTGTTGCTTTTGTTGTATTTGCTTTTCTTTCGTTCACTCACCTACCGTGACACATCCATACCTTTTTGTCTTGAAGGGTTATCTGAGCCTGTAGTTCTTTCAAGAGCAATAAGTCTGGCATAGTTGGCAAAGACATTGTCAAGAATGGCAGACCGGCTGCTTGTTTGGCTGTTTGGTCTGCTTGAGCGTTTCCCACGGCTAGCGGATCATTTTTCTTCACGTGGGCTGGTACTTTAATAATAGCTACCTCTGTGGGAAGATCTAGGGTCTCTATGAGGCTCTGTACTGCTTCTGAATTTTTAATTGGTTTGCTTGATGAAGTCAGAAAGACATGTGCTACCCTGAAAGCATACCTGGAATCTGTGTAACATTTAATTCTCAGTCCCTTACACAATGCACATGCATCAGTGAGTGCCTTCAATTCTGCCTCGTGTGCAGAAGCACAGGATGGGAGTGGTTTTTGTATAATTACCTTACCATCTTGAATTACCGCATACTCAATGACAAAGTGTCCTTGTTCATCATTCCACCATCTGGGTCCATCTACAAAATACTCAGCATCAGGGTTAGTTAATGGTGTTTCAGTAACATTTGGTAACCCTTTTGTTTCGGCAATCATCAACTCATGACAGTTGTGATTTGCAACTGGATCAGACATTTCTACCACTCTCACTTCCCCCTCCTCTTCTAAATCCATGGCAACAAAGTAGCTGGATTTAGAACTGTACATCGCTATAAGGTAATGTGGGGACTGAGTAGTGTCATCTCATATTTTGTGATGTGGTGATATAGGTACTTGGTTTAACAGCATGTGTGGATTGGGCACTTGTGGTGTATTTATGACAGCTACAACATTTACTGCCCTTAAATCATGTACCATACGATAGACTTCACAGTCTGTCTCTTCTTCAAAGGGAATAGGGGTGTATTGA
This sequence comes from Bufo bufo, assembly GCF_905171765.1. NCBI lineage: Eukaryota > Metazoa > Chordata > Amphibia > Anura > Bufonidae > Bufo > Bufo bufo. Next base: position 280,321,218 of record NC_053391.1, read on the forward strand.
AGGGGCTATTTATAGGGATTATGAACCCTTTACCCAACTAATCTTTTAGATCATTTGCAATAGCATCTTCCTGTGAAGAATTTAGTGGGTACTGACGTATACACGGTGGCTTAGTGCCAGGTTTCAGCTGTACGACTATTGGAGTTACTAGCAGTCTACCAACATCTGTCTTAGAAGTCGCTCACAAATGTGATTTGACTTCAAACAGCCAATCCGGGTGTGTAAATTTAAAGGTAGAGGAGGCACTAAGTGTCATTAAAGAAATAAGTGCACACAGAGTCTCTTCAGGATCAGGGGCTATGATTTGGGGTTTTCCTGAAGAGAAATCTACAGATGCTTTCATGACACTAAGCACGTCAGTCCCAAGTAAATTGTACGGACTATCTGAGCTTACCAACACACGCGTGACAATAGATAAAGTATCATGAATGTTAAGTTTAGCAGACTTTGCTAGTGGGAGTTTAACAGACGTTCCCTCAACCCCTTGACAATAGATGTAATCTGAGGAGATAAGCTCCTCACGCACATATTTTTCTTGTATTAGGGTATGGGCTGCTCCTGTGTCCTCACATGTGGATGTGATGATTTGTTTTGGGCCTGGGGATGTGTCAAAGGGGGTAGTTAATGTTGAGGGAACTCACGGGATTGCCGTCACTTCATTGAGAAGTCTGGGCAGTAGCATGACCTCTCTGGGGACATTTGACTGAGTAATGCCTCTTTTTCCCACAATTCCAACATGTTACTTGGTCCCAGTTTCATACCTTTTTCTGGAACCCACCCTTTGGTTTGAAGGGTTGGTTAGCCATTATTGGCTTCTTTTTATTTTGTAAGTCTAACTCAGGTCCCTTTGCTATGGCCACTAGGTCAGGGAACCGGCAGGTCGACCAATCAAGGCAAGCCTTTTTTACAGCATCCTGTATGGGTGCTTTTAATCCAGACATGAATGTATGTTTTAGTAGTCTCATGTCCTTACTGTCTCCTGTCTCATACCCATAGTCAAGCCAGAACTGTTCTAAAGCTGTGGCGTAGTCAGCTACAGTCTGCTTAGCGTCTTGTGTTTGCGTCATAAAGGTATCAGTCTGATTGCATGTTGCTCTTTCAACCAGGGTTTGAGGGCCATGATAAACTCCTGGCCCGACTGGTCTGTGGCCTTATCTATAGGGACAGCGGGGCCTTTGCCAACATTTGATTCTTAAGTACCTCCCCTCCTTTTGTCTCTAGAAGACTCTCCGCCCAAGTGGCTTTATATGCTGGAGGTCTGGCAAAGTGTTTCACATGGCCAGCAACTCACTAGCGGTTCATGGCCGATAAACATTATAATGATGTGTTTCCACTTGCCCATCTCTGACTGTGGGGAGGGTCTTATTGACCAGTGGGTATAAGCCCACATGGGAGTGTGGCTTTGGCCCCCCACAGGCTGAGCATCTCTCTCTTGAGTCTGGGTTTTGTTTTCCACACTTATCACAAGTCCACCTCTCCGGGCCATTATATGGAGGTGGTGCTGTTAGAGAGAGAGATTTTTGCGGGTTATGGGGGCTAACAGACCGTACTTCATGAGGGATGGTTATTTCTTTTGTTGGCAATTTGATCACATCCCATATTTCATACACGGTCCCTTTGTCAGTGTCTTTTGCCTTATGGGCAGTCATAGTCATTCCCTGGGCTACATCACACCACACTGTGGCCTGGTCATATTTGTTATGGTCCTCCAACCACCCATTAAAATTAGTAAGAAATTTCTGCCATACTGATTCATCCAATGTTCCATTCACACCTGCTCCCAATTTCTTTAACATTTGTCTACAGACTTTGGTTGCTTCAGTGTCCTTTACAAATTGCATAATTTCAATTGCAGAGACCCATTTCTCTGCTTCCTTCTCAGAGGAAAGCTTACTCTGTGTAGCTCCCATCCCGTGGGTGGCTCCTTGTAATTCACTATCCAGGTACTCACACAACAGTGCTGTTAGACACACTTTCGAGGCAGCACTATTAGTGGTGCTCTGGGCACACTTCCGAGGCAGCACCACTTTTCTCCACTACCAGTGGTGCTGTGGGCACGCTTCCGAGGCAGCATTATCCACTGGTTGGCAACACTACAGTATAGTCTTGCCCATACACAGAGTAACTCACACGTCCTCTCTGGGGTTACGCGCTGGAAACCCCTAAAACCCCTCTACGTTTTTTCTATGACACAGGAAGCACACAAACACTGCTATGCAAATTATTATATATCTACGTATGTATACAATATGCGTCACAGGAGTTAGCAGTAACGCAGTAATTCTTATAATACAATATCAGCAGGCACTTAGTACATGTGAAATCACATAACATGACATAACATTGGAACAACCCCTGACCTCTGGCGCCTTTTCAGGTACCAACAAGGAACTGCAGGGCCCCTATCCAATCTTACTGGACAGCTTTATACACTGCCACTTCTCACAGCCTCCTCTAAGATAGGTCCGTCAACCTTTTTATCCACCAGAACCAGAGGCCTTCAAAGAAAGGGACCGGACAAGCCAGTCAACGAGCTCGAGACTTTCAGTCTGGCTCAGGGGGAGCAGGGTCAGACCCTTCCTAGTTTCAGCTTATCTCAGCTACTCACACATTCGTGCATTCATACGCCTAGAGACAATTTGCACATATAGGGGAATTAAAGCAAACATTCACTATGAACAAGATGCAGGCACCACGTTCACACACCACACTGCAGAACAGCGATCACAGCTCAGGAGACAGGCGGTAACACAATGGATTACTACCGCGGTCTTCCTGGGTCCTAGTCTCCGTATCGGGGTCCGCAGCTAGGAGCGTTGTTGTGGTGCCCGCATTCTCCACCAGAAAATGTTGTGGCAGACCAAGGGTCAGTCACATGATGATCGATACCACGTACTCCAGGTCAATGACGTCGGCGGAGGAAAATGACAGAAGCCAGCACACAGGTTAAAACTCTGCCATGTTTCCAAATTGGGAGTGTCCTAGGCCCTTTATTTATACCCCTTCCAAGGGTGTAACCTCTTAAAATATTTACATGATTGGTTTACAAATATTCAAACAATAACTTCTGATTGGTTAGTATTCTGTGAGCTTTCTATTTTCTATAAATGGGTTAATTGCCGAGACCATGCTTCTTTAGCAAGAAATGCATATTGGCTACTTAGCACATACAAACCTTATCTTATCTCAACACACATTAATAAACTTCAATAGTTTTTAGCTTGCACATCATTGTCATCTTCTTATGATGCATACAGAAATTAAACACATAAAATGACTCAAAATAAAATGAAGGCTCAGGAAAGCTGGGTATTTCCTTAACAGGGACTATTTTGATCAGATCATCTTCACGTAGCTGTCCAGAGAAGATAGGGAGCTGGTAGACTCCCCGATAACCAGATGGATTTTCTGCAGAGTGTTACAAGCTACATGCAGAGGAACTCAGTGTCTGTTTGAGTACGCTGTTTAAACATACACTGGAGGTGCCAGTGCTGCCATACTCCTTTTTTGAAGCTATAATAGTGGTGATTCACAAGGCGGGGAAGCCACTGGACCAATGCAGTTCGTATAGCCCTATCTCACTTATAAATCTGACACGGGCTATTTTAGCCATCATAGGGCTGGACCAATCTAGATTTATGCCAGGGAAGTCCACCGACATCAATCCTAGGCGCCTTTATACCAATTCCCAGATTATGCATGACAATGCCCGAAATAGAGCTATAGCCTTACTAGACAACGAGAAGGCTTTTGATTTGGTGGAGTGGGTCTTTCTGTGGGAAATGGCTACCTCTCCTCTACCTACAACCAACGGCTCACGTACTAGTAAATGGATACTTGTCTAAACCCTTTCCCTTAAAAATAGGCACGCATCAGGCATGCCCCTTATCTCAACTACTTTTCACGCTGGTGATGGAGCCCTTGTCTAGTCTGTTAAACAATTGCAATCGTATAGAAGGATGGAACATCACGGGCATAGGCGTTGCTACAGGGAGCAAGGGGGGCTAGTACAGAGGCGATCTGTCAGATTTGCCAAACTGAAAGTAATGCCCATGCTGCCCACCCCCTTTACTATGGGCTCCTTGGCAGTCGGCAGCCAAGTAAATCTTCTCCCGCCCACCTCAGCTGCTATTGGCTGGGAGGGAAAGGACAGCACTGCCATTGGCTGCCTGTGTATTTCGGCCTAGCAGGGCCTGCAGAGGCAGAAAAAAATGTGGCTTGTGGATTTAACATCAGGAAACATCGTTGCGCGCCCCTCCCCCTGCCACCACATATAAAGGAAGAAGGCACGAGGACAGAGCACATCAGAACTGTAAGTACCTTTTCTATCTGCGATGCACCACTGACCAGCGCCCCCCTGCGTTACAAGCACCCCTGACCGGCGCCCCCTGCGTTACATGCACCCCTGACCAGCGCACCCTGCATTACATGCACCCCTGACTGACGCACTCTGCGTTACATGCACCCCTGACCGCCAGGAGTCGGCACTTCTGGGATCCTATGAGGCTCTGACAAATATCCTGTACACCAATTCACCTGAAGAAGGGGACGGTATCCCCGAAACGCGTTGTGAACCAATAAAGATTTAAAGATTGCTATTAACCCCCATTGGCCGGTTCATCTTTGCACCAAGGGATAATCCTTTTAGCATCCAAATATCCTGTACAGGCCAGGCAAATATCCAGTTAGGTGCCTCACTTCCAACATGACAGCTGTGATAACTGTATGGAATGCAAATACCCCGGTGTGGGGTGACAGAGTAGGGGGGAGAGATGGTCTACCGTGCTGCCATTATGGAGAAATTTAAAACCACCTGAAGCATTTTACCCTATAACAGAGGAAGAAGTCTCCAGGCTTCACTCTTTTTCTCGACCCACGACCTATAGCAGCGATCCTATTCTATTACACTCCAGTCCCGCTCCCCGGTTGTCATTACTCACCTAATTGCAATTTTGAACCTCTGTCTTTCTCTTCTGGTATCTTTCTCTCCTCTTTCAAACACTCTGTTATAACCCCACTACTAAAAAAAAAACATCTATTGACCCGACCTGTGCTGCTAATTACTGACCTGTTTCTAACCTCCCCTTTAACTCTAAACTCCTTGAACTTCTTGTCTACTCTCGCTTAATAAGCTATCTCTCTGCAAACTCTCTTCTTGATCCCTTACAATATGCCTTTCGCCCTCTTCACTCTGCAGAACCTGCCCTTACTAATGTGTCTAACAATCTCCTGACAGCAAAAAGAAATGGTGATTATTCTCTACTGATTCTTCTGGATCTCTCTGAAGCATTTAATACTGTAGACCATAAACTCCTCCTCACCATGCTCCACTCAATTAGTCTTAAGGATACTGCTCTCTTTTGGTTATTTTCCTATCTCTCTGGCCGCTCCTTTAGTGTATCATTCACTGGCTCTTCTTCTTCTCCTCTTCCTCTTGATATTGGCATTCCTCAGGGCTCAGTACTAGGTCCTCTACTCATCTCCCTCTACATAGCCCCCATCAAACAGACTATCAGTAGATTTGGCTTTCAGTACCATCTCTATGCTGATGACACCCAACTATACACTTCATGACATCACCCCTACTTTACTCCAAAACACCAGTAATTGTCTGACAGCTGTCTCTAATCTCATGTCCTCTCTGTATCTAAAATTGAGCCTCTCAAAAACGGAACTTCTTGTCTTTCCCCCATCTACTAACCCACCTAAACTTGATATTTAAATTTCGGTCTGCGGCACTATCATAACTCCTGTGCAACATGCCCGCTGGCCCGCTGTCTTGGGGCCACATTTGACTCAAATATTTCGTTTGTTCCCCATATTCAATCACTTGCACGCTCTTGTCGTCTGCACCTCAAGAATATTGCCAGAATCCGCCCTTTTCGTACGGTGGAAACAGCAAAGACTTTTGTTGTTGCCTTAATTAATTCTCACCTTGAATCCTTCAGTCTGTCTCTCCCTCCCATCTAGGCTCATCTGTCTATCCAACCACTACACTGATGCTACTAGTCTGGGCCTGTCACTTCACTGGTTGCCCATCCACCACCGAGTACAGTTCAAACTTCTCACCCTCACCCACAAAGCTCTCCACAGTGCTGCACCTCCATATATCTCCTCCCTCATTTCCGTCTACCACCCTACTTGTGCTCTCCATTCTGTTAGCGACCTAAGATTAATATCCTCCATAATTCGTACCTCTCACTCCCGTCTTCAAGACTTTTCTTGAGCTGCACCTACTCTCTTGAATACTCTGCCCCAGAATATCAGGTCAATTCACAATTTCTCCACCTTCAAACGTGCCTTAAAAACATATCTTTTCAGGCAGGCTTATCAAGCTACACGTACCTAAAATGACTATTCCCTGACTAAACCTCTCCCCACCAACTCCTCTGGCCTGAACTCGATCTTCTAACAGTCCCAAACCTGAAGCAGATCAGCCAGCACCACTTCTTACAGTTCAAATAATGGCTTGAATCCTACTTATCACAATCAACTACCTTTTCTGTCACCCCCAATTCCTCATAGATTGTAAGCTCTTGCGACCAGGGCCCTGATTCCTAGTGTTTCATTACCCAGTTACTTTTGTTTTGTAAATGAACCCTATGAATTTGTAAAGCGCTGCGGAATATGGTGTATAAATAAATATTATTATTAACTATACAATTTTCCTGATTTAGAATTTTGGCCGTATGCCAAAAATGTATTAAGCATGGTATTAAATATGTTACTCAACTATTTACAGACGGATTCTTTAGAACATTCAGGGATTTAAAGGAGAAATTCCAGTTACCCCAAGCTAGTCTCTTTAGATATTTCCAACTCACACATGCATGTGCAGAACAATTTAGAAGGGGTAAGATCAAGTTAGAACATGGAGAGATTGAAAAAATTGCAAGACAAACAGTTATGTGTAAACCAGTGTCTTCTTTTTATCTAGCTCTTTTTTATCTCAGCTAGCTTTGCCGTTATCCAGTGCTTTGGCAAGATGGAAGATAGATATTCTAGGGCGAGAAGACAGACATGAGAAGGACCAGTTGATAAAGGTCAAATGGCTGCACGGTATTTAGCTGACTACAGTCAGACTAGAACGAATGTGCAGACATGACAGCTCTTTATGCAATAGGTGTGATGGAGATATTGATGGAGATATGGCATTGTAACGGGGTGCCGAAGGCGCACTCGGTCTCCCATCAGCCGCAGACCTGCTGCTTAGCTTCGGGAGAGAGGATCTGTGTTTGACCTCATTCCTAGGGCGGCCTTGCTAGCTGGGAGGCTCCCTGCTCCTAGGTCTGCCTTGAGCGCTGAGCCAATCACTCGGTGCTCGACTGGTCGGTCTGTCGGTCATGTGACCCTGGCCACGTCACATGACCCTCACTCCCCACTATAAATACAGGCAGCCTGCTGGCCACAGGTTGCCTGTTAATTTAGGTTCCTGGCATTTGTTGAATACCTGTATACTTACCTGATCCTGTTCCCTGACGATCCTTTGCCTGCTCCTCCTGTACTGCGCATCCCTCCTGGTATTTTGACCTCGGCTTCCACCTGACTATTCTTTGTGGACTCCTCTGGTACTTCTCTACTCTCCTGGTATTTATGACCACGGCTTCTCCTGACCATTCTTTGCTTATCCCTCTGTACTGCGTTGTCCTCTTGGTTTTGACCCGGTCCGTTCACTATCCATTATTTGTCTTGTCCGTCCTTCCCGCACGTATCCTAAGTTAGGGACTGCCGTCCAGTTGTCCCCTGTCATCAGGACTCGTGAGGCAAGTAGGCAGGGCCAGGGGTGAGGGTGGAGTGCAGTGGTCACTATCCTCCCCCTTGTGTGTGTGTGTACGTGACCGTTTCAGATTAACAGGCCCAATAACCACTGTATAATGAATCCTCTGGTGATATTTACATGAAGACTTCCGGTAATATGCGTCTCACCAAGCGTGTCATAGACCGGAAGTGACGCATCGCAACCATGCCATGCGTCTCACAAACCGGAAACGCTGAATATCAGCCTCCGGAAGTATCAGGCAAGACTAGTGCTTATATACTGAGCACTGGAACCCATAGACCGGCCACATCAGCTCCCCCTTAACATCTACTAAGCCAGGCAGTGGGATTATCCTGATCAGTAAGTACATGAAATAGAAACTTGTAGATATTGTCTTGATAGTATCTATATCGATTCCCCCTGTTTGCTTCCTTACAGGCTATCCATCAACTGACAGGATTCAGCATCTGTATACATTTCCCACTGACTAGACATAGGAGCTAAGTATCGTTTCTTCTTCTTCTATTTTTTGTATCCTTTGTTCGCCCTACAAATTAGGGTTTAACCATTACCCCCTGATGATCTGCCGGGCGCAGGTGAAACACGTCGGGTTTGTTTCTTCATATCTTTATCCTCATCTATTGACTATCTATGTAAGTAGGGTCATTATAGGTTAACTATAGCCATAGGTACGGGGACAGGGTATCTCTACCATCTGGGGATATCCCTGGGCTTAGGGCCTAGGTTATTAGGGACATCTAGGGAGAGTTACTCCCTTGCCTCTAAATACCCATCATTACCTATCTACGGATATAAATACCTAATCACCTAGATGACTATAGGTTCAATCCTATAAAGTATTTTTCATTATTATTTATTCTTTTGTGATATCTTAATCACAGAAGTTAAAAAAGACTTAACTAATCTCTTGTTAGGTCATGATCACCATTTGAGCAGCTTTCTGCTCCATTTACCCAATAATATATAATAAAGGTATTGTTTTTATGAGCACGCTATATTCTTCTTTATACGCTTAATACTAAATGACGTGTTGACTATCTAGAATATCATACTTATTTTTTCCTTGAATCCTCTGGTGACCCTGACTGACCATGTCTCTAATCTGACGCAGATGGTGCAGGAGCTAGGGGAAAAACTCAGTTCTTTCGAGTTAGGGCAAGGTACTTCCACTCCTCAGGCCTCCAGTCTGCATTTTGAGCCCCAGATTAAGCTCCCAGAACCCTTTTCTGGAGACCGAAAGAAGTTTCTCTCTTTTAAGGAGAGTTGCAGACCTTACTTCCGTTTCCGTGTCCTCTAGCCCCGAGAGTCAACGCATGGGCATTATCATTTCCCGACTACAGGGTGATCCCCAGGACTGGGCGTTCTCTTTACCTGCTGGCGCCAGTTGTTTAACTTCTGTGGAGGGGTTCTTTCAGGCCCTGGGTACCCTCTATGATGAACCAGACAGGGCTCTGGTAGCCGAGACGGCTCTAAAGGCACTGGTTCAGGGCAATCTACCTGCGGAGGATTATTGCACACAATTCAGAAGGTGGGGTGTCCCCTCAGGATGGAACAAACCAGCCGTGAAGAGTCAGTTCAGGTAAGGTCTGTCTGATAATTTAAAGGATCTTCTGGTCAGTTATCAACTTCCAGAGACCTTAGAGGAGATGATGACTCTTGTTGTCCGACTTGACCGATGGGTTAGAGAGAGACGACAGGAACGACAGTTCTCTTCCCAGATGGTGGTCCAGCCAGAGGCCTATCCCAGAGACAATGCTGAGGTCTCCACCGAGGAACCCATGCAGGTTGGCATGACCCGAGGGAATCTTCGCCGCAGATGTGGAGAATGCTTTTACTGTGGAGATCCTGACAATTGGATAAACCAGTGTCCTAAGAAGGTCCTCTCTGTCAAGTCTCCTAATTCAAGGCAACCTAAAGACCAGGTACACCCTGATTTTTCTAAATGTAAGCTTTTGGTACCCATTACGATTTCTCTGGGGGTAGATAAATGGCCGGGTAAGGCCTTTATTGATTCTGGCTCAGCGGCCAGCTTTATTGACTCTGAGTACGCTGTAAGATTGGGTATTCCAATGTTTGCTTTACCAACTCCTATCCATGTCATGGCTATTGATGATACTCCTCTTATTGGTGGTACGGTGAGCTCATGTACCTCAGAGATTTCTCTAACCGTGGGTGTGTGCCACTCAGAGAGATGTTTCCTTTTAGTCCTGGAGAACCTACCGGTTAAGGTGGTACTAGGGTTGCCTTGGCTCCAACTACTGTACATAACCCCACTATAGATTGGTCCAAGGGGGAGTTGGTGTGATGGGGGCCTAAGTGTGACTTGTGCTTGTCCGTGGTACAGGCTGGGGTCTCAGTAAAGTCTGATACTTTACCCACTGTTGTTAGGGAATATTCTGATGTATTCTCATCACCAACCCCGGATGTTCTACCCCCCCCCCATAGACCTTATGATTGTACTTGTGCCAAGTTTCCTAAGGGGCGAATTTATAATCTTTCTAAGCCCGAACGCAAGGCCATGGAAGATTATATTAAGGAGAGCCTTGGTAAAGGGCATATTAGACCTTCTGTCTCTCCTATGGGGGCGGGGTTTTTCTTCGTTAAGAAAAAAGATGGTGGTCTTAGGCCATGTATCGATTACCGGAGATTAAATAAAATCACTGTCCAGAATAGATACTCCCTCCCATTGATTCCGGATTTATTTAACCAGGTTCTGGGGGCAACCTGGTTTACCAAGATTGACCTGAAAGGGGCATACAATCTAATCCGAATCAAGGAGGGAGACGAATGGAAGATGGCGTTCAATACTCCGGTAGGACACTTTGAATATCAGGTGATGCCTTTTGGACTCAGCAATGCCCCAGCTGTGTTCCAAAACTTTATGAATGAAATTCTTAGGGAGTTCTTAGGTAAATTTGTTATTGTCTATCTTGACGACATTTTGATATTCTCTCCTGACTTCGAATCCCATGTGTCTCATGTTAAACAAGTATTAGAGGTGTTGAGGGAGAATCAGCTATCTGCTAAGCAAGAGAAATGTGTCTTTGGTGTACAGGAGAGTCTGTTTCTAGGGCATGTTCTGACTCCTCACCCCTTCAAGATAGATCCTGGTAAGGTACTAGCAATTAAGGAATGGGTAAGACCTTCATCCTTAAAGGCCGTACAACGGTTCTTAGGTTTCGCCAATTACTATCGTAAATTTATTATGAATTTTTCTGTAATTGCTAAACCGTTGACAGACCTTACTAAGAAAGGGGCGGATTTGGAGAACTGGTCTACTGAGGCCATTTCTTCATTTGAAAAATTAAAAAAGGCATTCAGTAGCGCTCTCATTCTGATCCAGCCTGATCAGGAGAGACCTTTTATTGTGGAGGCGGATGCGTCCTTTCACAAGGTCCTGCTAGCCTCACTAACCTGAGACCGTGTGCCTTCTTCAGGAAATTCTCTCCCACGGAGAGAAACTATGACATAGGGAATAGGGGGCTGCTGGCCATTAAATGGGCATTTGAGGAGTGGAGGCATTTTCTGGAGGGGGCAAGGTATTGTGTAACTGTGGTCACTGACCATAAAAACCTTATGTTTCTCGAGTCTGCTAAGAGGTTGAATCCCCGTCGAGCCAGATGGGCTTTTTACTCGTTTTGATTTTCCCATTACGTTCAGGCCGGGAAGTAAAAATGTTATTGGTGGCCCACTCTAACTAGGGATGTCAAGTCCTACTTGTCAGCCTGTGAGGTTTGTGCCAGGTCCAAGACACCTTGTACTCGCCCTGCTGGTAATCTACGACCCCTACCCATTCCCAGTAGACCCTGGTCCCATATCTCGATGGACTTTATAACTGACCTACCGCCAGCAGAGGGTAAGACTGTGGTTTGGGTAGTGGTCGATAGGTTTAGCAAGATGGTCCATATCATTCCCCTGTCTAAACTCCCGAATGCCAAAACCCTGGCGTCTATTTTTGTGAAAGAAATTGTTCGATTGCATGGTATCCTGGAAAATTATGTTTCCGACAGTGGTGTGCAGTTTGTGTCCAAATTCTGGAGGGCCTTCTGTCAAAAATGTAAAATTTCATTGTCTTTTTCCTCTGCCTACCACCCTGAGAGTAATGGGCAGACTGAACGCCTTAATCAGTCTGTGGAACAATTCTTGAGGTTGTATGTTGCTGATGACCAGCAATTATGGGTTAAATTTCTTCCATTGGCTGAATTTGCTTTGAATAACCGTGTCAATTCTTCTGCTGGGGTTTCACCTTTCTTTTGTAACCATGGTTTCCATCCCCGTTTTTATTCTGGGTCATCCGTCTCCACCTCAAACCCTGAGGCGGATAGGCTCTCCTCTGAACTCCTCCTCTGAGTCCTAAATCACGGTACACCCCTCCCTTCTCAGGATATGCCAATGTGGAGACATTCGTCAACCTAGTGACTAGGGATCTAGAGAGAATTAGAACTAAAAAGAGTGATGTCTATAACAATCTAACGGCAGATGAAAAAGGGGTATTGGAGGATCTGATCAAAAAAGATGTAATGGTCATTAAGCCCTCGGACAAAGGGGGGAACATAGTCATATTAAAGCTAAATGACTATGTAGATATGGTCATGAGATTATTAAAAGATCAAAAAACATATAAGAAACTAGAATCCAACCCCACAATAAAATACAAACTAGAACTAGAGGCCCTTTTAAAGACAGCGAAAGGAGAAAACCTGATCTCCAAAGATGAGTACAAAATCTTATTCAATGCGAATCCCACAACCGCTACCTTCTATGCACTACCGAAGGTGCACAAAAAACGGGACCCAATACCGGGCAGACCTATCGTGTCCGGGAACGAAAGTATGTGCGAAGGAATCAGCACGTATGTTGACCTTTTCATAAGCCCCTTTGTTGAAATCCTCCCGTCCTATATCAAAGATACTTTGGACCTGGTAAGAAAATTAAAAGATATTCAAATAGGCCCCACTACACTTATAGCGAGCCTCGACGTCGAGGCTCTATACACGAGCATAGAGCATGAAAAGGGGATAAGTGCAGTAAAGCACTATTTATATACTAAAGGGACACATTTCTATAATCACAATGATTTTGTTATTCACCTTTTACGTTTTCTTCTCACACACAATTATTTTATGTTTGATGGCACTTATTATTTACAGACACACGGTACGGTGATGGGGACGGTTTGCGCGCCCAGTTTCGCCAACTTATTCTTAGGGTGATGGGAAGACCAACACGTTTTCACAGAGGAGAATACACAGTACACAGATTTAATTTCTTATTGGGGTCGTTATATAGATTATATTTTAATTTTCTGGGAGGGCACGATCACACAGTTTACTGAATTTGTAGACAAACTTAATAATAATGAGTTAGGTTTACTCTTTACCATGGACATCCAAATGGAGAGCATCAGCTTCCTGGATCTTAAAATCATCTTGGATGGGGAAGGAGGTATTAAGACGGAAGTTTATAGGAAGCCCACGGCGTCAAATAGCCTTTTACATTGGCAAAGTTACCATCCTTTACCGCTAAAAAGAGCCATTCCCGTAGGTCAATATCTGAGGGCCCGGCGAAACTGCTCGAATGACGAGGCCTTTCAAAAAGAAAGCGATGCCCTCTATTGCAGATTTCGAATGAGGGGTTACCCCAAGAAGGTCCTGCACCGAGCATACAATAGAGCCGTTAACACCAACAGAGAGGAACTGCTCTTTAAAAGGAAAACAGTGGGAGATAGGGTCGTGAGATGCATAGGCACATTTGATGTGCAAAACAAAAAGGTTTGCGAGGTTCTCCGAAAACATTGGCATATCCTGAGAATGGACAAAGATCTAAAGCAGGTACTTCCTGACAAGCCGAGTATAACGTACAGACGAGGCCCCAATCTAAAAGAATTGCTGGTTCGAAGCCATTTTCAGAGGACATCAAAGAACAAGGGAACATGGCTCAAAACTACAGGATCCTACCCATGTGGAGCGTGCATTTTTTGTAAATATATGATCCCTAGAAGAGAGTTCATGAACCCACAAAATGGGCGAACGTTTAAAATCCGGGAATTCATAAATTGCAAAAGCACTGGAGTAGTATACTGTATACAATGTGAGTGCAATAAATTGTATATTGGCAAGACTGTTCAGGAATTGAGGAGAAGGCTCTCCAAACACTTTAGCATCCTCAATACCACCGAGGAGACGCCACTATCTAGACATCTACAGGAATGTCATAGTGGGAGGACACAAGGCTTGAAGGTTTGGGGGATACAGAAGGTGCGGAGCTCTCCCAGGCAGGGCAGTGTGGACCGTAAATTACAGCAAGAGGAGGCGCGGTGGATTTACCGTCTCCGCTCTCTGGCCCCGAATGGGCTAAATGAAGGATTTACCTTCACATTTTTTTTGTAAACATAAGAATTACTGGCTACTCTGTCATTATATAGAATTGAGATAACACAAATCATCCTTGAATCAAGTCAATAATAGGGATCAGATTAATTTGTTCCCTAAATAATCCTTTTGGGGGTGAGGGATATATTGTGCCAAATAAAGGGGATATGAGTATACAATATGATAACTGTCTAGATATTAGATCTGTAATTTCTTACCTGATGAGGTGTAGTTCGTTTCACGAGTGGTCTTCTGACCATTGGACGTGCTGTGTCTTGGTCGCTGGTTCCTTGGCAGGACAGGGGTTGATCTGTAAAAGAAAATAAGCACAGCAATAACTATTAAATCAGGATCCAATGGGCATGGTTGTAATAAACAAATGAATACGGACTAACCATAAAGGTTAGATCTAGGACAACCATGCAAAATTGGCGTATATAGGCATGCTAACATTTAGTAGGGAATGGAGTAATAGAGGAGTTGGGGGGTCATGGATAATTACCCCCTCCTACATACCCATAGGGAGTGGAATATGCCCCAGGCCAAGATGCATACTGTGCCAGATAAGGTGCACCAGTATAAACCTCTCATTATTAGGGTTAAAATTACATATAGATATTGATCCAGCAATATATACTTTGCAATAGATATAATGTACACCCTAATTAATATAACGTAATCTCCATATAATAGACAATGAGTCTAGGGTAATAATCCATTTACCCCTACCTAGTGTATAATATGCCCCTGATTTAACCTATTATATAGAACAGAGACGCGCATGGACCTACAGAAGAATGAAAGTCCGGATGAAGTATAGAGCATTGACAGGATGCGAAGATCTATTACCTGGAGCATGCGCGATGACCTGGGAACAGGATCGGGACAATAAGGAGTACTGCGCATGCGCGAAAGAACGCAACGAGCTACGGACATCAGCGCCGCGCACCAAGTGTGATGTCATAGACATCAGAGACGACTACAGCGAATCTCAGCCCCGATTAGTTAGGCACATATGACGCTGAACGCGTCCCATGAGAGACAGCCACTGTGATTGGCTGATAGCGTTAGCATGCGAAAACCGAGGACTTAAATGCCCAGACCCCGCCCCCAACATTTGAACCTGTGAGTTTCCCCTGAAGACGCCGAATCGCTCGGCGAAACATGTAGGGAAGCAGGCTTCAGCTTTTAGGCAGGAAGGTCGTGCAGGGATCCTAAATTAATACAAGTTGGCACTAAGTGTGCGATCCAAGCCCATAGGGTCACATAGGTGTAAGAAGTGAAACACATCTTAGCCACAAAGACTGACATCCCGATCATGACCGTTTCCTGATAGTTTTAATCTTTTGATCCCTAGACTTATTAGTAGTAAAAATAATAAAGACTAGTTTTAATGTACTGCCGGTGAGGCTGCATAAACACGCTAAGGTCCTAGAGACCACCTGATTTTTTCTCCTTGTTTGAATTATTAGCATGGCAACCTCCTGTGGGATCCATTTGTTTGTTAAGAATGATCCTCTGAACTGTGCACAGTTTGGGCCCGGGTTCAATCGAACTTAGAAAAGGCTCAAAGTTCTCAGAAACTCAAGGCCGATAGGAGACGTTCAAGCGGGGTGAATTTTCAGGTTGGGGATAAGGTATGGTTGTCCTCCAAGAATCTCTCTCTTAAGGTAGATTCTAAAAAGTTTGCTCCTCGTTTTATTGGACCATATAAGATCACGGAGGTGATTAACCCGGTATCATTTAGGTTGGAGCTGCCCGAGTCATTCCACATTCATAATGTGTTCCATAAATCTCTACTTAAAAAATATTTTGAACCGGTAGTACCATCGAAAGCCTCGCCTCTGCCGGTTCTTGTTAATGATGCTATCGAGTATGTGGTGTCTAAAATAGTGGATGTCAGGAAGGTGCGTAATTCCTTGCAGTACCTGATTCACTGGAAGGGGTATGGACCTGAAGAGAGATCTTGGGTACCTGCCAGGGAGGTTCATGCTCCTAGACTTGTTCGAAAATTTCATTTAGAACACCCTGAAAGGCCATAGCCTGAAGTCTTGGGTCCGGTGGCCCCTCGTAAAAGGGGGGTACTGTAACGGGGTGCCGAAGGCGCACTCGGTCTCCCATCAGCCGCAGGCCTGCTGCTTAGCTTCGGAGCGAGGATCTGTGTTTGACCTCGTTCCCAGGGCGGCTTTGCTAGCTGGGAGGCTCCCTGCTCCTAAGTCTGCCTTGAGCGCCGAGCCAATCACTCGGTGCTCGACTGGTCGGTCTGTCGGTCATGTGACGCTGGCCTCGTCACATGACCCTCACTCCCCACTATAAATACAGGCAGCCTGCTGGCCACAGCTTGCCTGTTAATTTAGGTTCCTGGCATTTGTTGGATACCTGTATACTTACCTGATCCTGTTCCCTGATGATACTTTGCCTGCTCCTCCTGTACTGCGCATCCCTCCTGGTATTTTGACCTCGGCTTCCACCTGACTATTCTTTGTGGACTCCTTTGGTACTTCTCTACTCTCCTGGTATTTATGACCCCGGCTTCTCCTGACCATTCTTTGCTTATCCCTCTGTACTGCGTTGTCCTCTTGGTTTTGACCTGGTCCGTTCACTATCCATTATTTGTCTTGTCTGTCCTTCCCACACGTATCCTAAGTTAGGGACTGCCGTCCAGTTGTCTGCTGTCATCAGGACTCGTGAGGCAAGTAGGCAGGGCCAGGGGTGAGGGTGGAGCACAGTGGTCACTATCCTCCCCCCTGTGTGTGCGTGTATGTGACCGTTACAGGCATTTTGATCTATATAATTTGGAACTGCCCAGTTATCGTGGAGTATTGGTCAGCGATTCACGAGTAGTGATGATCGAGCATGCTCTGCCGAATATCTGTTTGGTTCCAGCATCGATATGCTCGGTACATGGCGTTACTCGACCGAGTACCGCATGTGCTCGAGCGCAATGCTAGAGTCTCCTCCCCACACGTTTCGCTGGTTTTAGGTTAGGCTCAAACGTAGACAGGGAGAGCAGAGCGTAGAAAGGGAAAGGCAAAGTAGGTAGCGAATTTCACCGTTTTTATTCTGAGAAAGCTTTTCCATGACCCAAAAGTCCTTTCAAGGACTAATGTAAGTGTGTGTTTGTGTGTGTGTGTGTGTGTGTGTGTGTGTGTGTGTGTGTGTGATTTAGAGCAGCAATCTATTTACCTGCAGGGACAGTGCTGAGAAAGGGACAGATAGTGAAGGGAGAGAAATTTGCTGTTTTTAATACCAAAAGCTTTTCAAAGACAACAAAGTCCTTTTAAGGACTAATGTGTGTGTTTGACAGCAGCAAGATATTTTTTATTTTATATCCATCAGTGACATATACTGTACATCATCCGCAGACTGTGTCTTTAAGAATCTGGGCCACATCTAGTGTCCATAGTGTGTGACTTTGTGTAAAGAATACTGAACTACATCTGCAAACGGTGTCTGTATTACAAATTCCAAAATTCTAGGCCTAATATAGTGTCCATAATCTGTGGTGTTCTGTAACCAATACTGTACTAGTACTACATCAGAAAAAAGTGTCTATATTGCAAATTCCAATAATATGGACCTAATATAGTGTACATAATATGTGGTGTTCTGTAACCAATACTGTACTACATCAAAAAACAATGTCAGTATTGCAAATTCCAATAATCTGGGCCTAATATAGTGTCCATAATTTGTAGTGATCTGTAACCAATACTGTACTACATCAGAAAACAGTGTCTGTATTGCTAATTCCAATTATCTGGGCCTAATATAGTGTCCATATTCTGAGGTGCTCTGTAACCAATACTGTACTACATCAGAAAACAGTGTCTGTAATGCAAATTCCAATTCACTGGGCCTAATATAGAGTCCATATTATGTGGGTTTCTGTAACCAATACTGTACTACATCAGAAAACAGTGTCTGTATTGCAAAAGCCAAGAATCTGGGCCTAATATAGTGTCCATAATCTGTAGTGGTCTGTGACCATTACTGTACTACATCAGAAAACAGTGTCTGTATTGCAAATTAAAATAATCTGGGCCTAATATAGTGTCCATAATCTGTTGTGTTCTCTAACCAATACTGTACTACATCAGAAAACAGTGTCTGTATTGCAGATTCCAATAATCTGGGCCTAATATAGTGTCTATAATCTGTGGTGGTCTGTAACCAATACTGTACTACATCAGAAAACAGTGTCTGTATTGCAAATTTAATAATCTGGGCCTAATATAGTGTCCATTTTCTGAGGTGTTCTGTAACCAATACAGTACTACATCATAAAACAGTATCTGTATTGCAAATACCAATAATCTGGGCCTAATATAGTGTCCATAATCTGTGGTGGTCTGTAACCAATACTGTACTACATCAGAAAACACTGTCAGTATTGCAAATTTCAATAATCTGGGTCTGTATTGCAGATTCCAATAATCTTGGCTTAATATAGTATCCATAATCAGTGGTGTTCTGTAAACAATACTGTACTACATCAGAAAACAGTGTCTGTATTACAAATTCCAATAATCTGGGTCTAATATAATGTCCATATTCTATAGGTTTCTGTAACCAACACTGTACTACATCAGAAAACAGTGTCTGTATTGCAAATTTCCAATACTCTAGGCCTGATATAGTGTCCATAATCTGTGGTTTTCTGTAACCAATACTGTACTACATCAGAAATCAGTGTCTGTATTGCAAATTCAAATAATCTGGACACAATTTAGTGTCCTTATTCTGTGGGTTTCTGTAACTAATACTGTACTACTTTAGAAAACAGTGTGTGTATTGCAGATTCCAATAATCTGGGCATAATATAGTGTCCATATTCTGTGGTGTTCTGTAACCAATACTGTACTACATCAGAAAACAGTGTCTGTATTGACAATTCCAATAATCTGGGCCGAATATAGTGTCCATAATCTGTGGTGTTCTGTAACCAATACTGTACTACATCAGAAAACAGTGTCTGTATTACAAATTCAAATAATCTGGGCCTAATATATTGTCCATAATCTGTAGTGGAATGTAACCAATAGTGCACTACACCAGAAAACAGTGTCTGTATTGCAGATTCCAATAATCTTGGCTTAACATAGTATCCATAATCAGTGGTGTTCTGTAAACAATACTGTACTACATCAGAAAACAGTGTCTGTATTACAAATTCCAATAATCTGGGTCTAATATAATGTCCATATTCTATAGGTTTCTGTAACCAACACTGTACTACATCAGAAAAAGTGTCTGTATTGTAAATTCCAATAATCTGGGCCAAATATAGTGTCCATATTCTGTGGGTTTCTGTAACCAACACTGTACTACATCAGAAAACAGTGTCTGTATTGCAAATTTCCAATAGTCTAGGCCTGATATAGTGTCCATAATCTGTGGTTTTCTGTAACCAATACTGTACTACATCAGAAATCAGTGTCTGTATTGCAAATTCAAATAATCTGGGCATAATTTAGTGTCCTTATTCTGTGGGTTTCTGTAACTAATACTGTACTACTTTAGAAAACAGTGTGTGTATTGCAGATTCTAATAATCTGGGTTTAATATAGTGTCCATAATCTGTGGTGTACTGTAACCAATATAGTACTGCATCAGTAAACAGTGTCTGTATTGCAAATACCAATGCTCTGGGACTAATATTGTGTCCTTAATCTGTGGTGTTCTGTAACCAATACTGTACTACATCAGAAAACAGAGTATGTATTGCAGATTCCAATAATCTGGGCATAATATAGTGTCCTTGTTCTGTGGTGTTTTGTAACCAATACTGTACTACATCAGAAAACAGTTTGTGTATTGCAGATTCCAATAATCTGGGCCTAATATAGTATCCATATGCTGTTGTTTTTTTGTAACCAATACTGTAATACATCATAAAACAGTGTCTGTATTGCAAATTCCAATAATCTGGGCTTAATAAAGTGTCCATAATTTGTGGTGTACTGTAACCAATACTGTATTACATCAGAAAACAGTGTCTGTATTGCAAATTAAAATAATCTGGGCCTAATACAGTGTCCAGAATCTGTGGTGTTCTGTAACCAATACTGTACTACATCAGAAAACAGTGTATGTATTGCAGATTCCAATAATCTGGGCTTAATATAGTGTCCATAATCTGTGGTGGTCTTTAACTAATACTGTACTACATCAGAAAACAGTGTCTGTATTGCAAAGTTTTGAGAATTACATAAATATTGGAAATTGGAAAAGTTGCTGCTTAAGTTTTTATAATAGCAATTTGCATATACTTCAGAATGTTATGAAGAGTGATCAGATGAATTGCATAGTCCTTCTTTGCCATGAAAATGAACTTAATCCCAAAAAAACCTTTCCACTGCATTTCATTGCTGTCATTAAAGGACCTGCTGAGATCATTTCAGTAATCGTCTTGTTAACTCAGGTGAGAATGTTGACGAGCACAAGGTTGGAGATCATTATGTTAGGCTGATTGGGTTAAAATGGCAGACTTGACATGTTAAAAGGAGAGTGATGCTTGAAATCATTGTTCTTCCATTGTTAACCATGGTGACCTGCAAAGAAACACGTGCAGCCATCATTGCGTTGCATAAAAATTGCTTCACAGGCAAGGATATTGTGGCTACTAAGATTGCACCTCAATCAACAATTTATAGGATCATCAAGAACTTCAAGGAAAGAGGTTCAATTATTGTTAAGAAGGTTTCAGGGCGTCCAAGAAAGTCTAGCAAGCGCCAGGATCGTCTCCTAAAGAGGATTCAGCTGCGGGATCGGAGTGCCACCAGTGCAGAGCTTGCTCGGGAATGGCAGCAGGCAGGTGTGAGCGCATCTGCACGCACAGTGAGGCGAAGACTTTTGGAAGATGGCCTGGTGTCAAGAAGGGCAGCAAAGAAGCCACTTCTCTCCCAAAAAAACATCAGGGACAGATTGATCTTCTGCAGAAAGTATGGTGAGTGGACTGCTGAGGACTGGGACAAAGTCATATTCTCCAATGAAGCCTCTTTCCGATTGTTTGGGGCATCTGGAAAAAGGCTTGTCCGGAGAAGAAAAGGTGAGCGCTACCATCAGTCCTGTGTCATGCCAACAGTAAAGCATCCTGAGACCATTCATGTGTGGGGTTGCTTCTCATCCAAGGGAGTGGGCTCACTCATAATTTTGCCCAAAAACACAGCCATGAATAAAGAATGGTACCAAAACACCCTCCAACAGCAACTTCTTCCAACAATCCAACAGCAGTTTGGTGAAGAACAATGCATTTTCCAGCACGATGGAGCACCGTGCCACAAGGCAAAAGTGATAACTAAGTGGCTCGGGGACCAAAACGTTGACATTTTGGGTCCATGGCCTAGAAATTCCCCAGATCTTAATCCCATTGAGAACTTGTGGTCAATCCTCAAGAGGCGGGTGGACAAACAAAAACCCACTAATTCTGACAAACTCCAAGAAGTGATTATGAAAGAATGGGCTGCTATCAGTCAGGAATTGGCCCAGAAGTTGATTGAGAGCATGCCCAGTCGAATTGCAGAGGTCCTGAAAAAGAAGGGCCAACACTGCAAATACTGACTCTTTGCATAAATGTCATGTAATTGTCGATACAAGCCTTTGAAACGTATGGAGTGCGTGTAATTATATTTCACTACATCACAGAAACAACTGAAACAAAGATCTAAAATCAGTTTAGCAGCAAACTTTGTGAAAACTAATATTTGTGTCATTCTCAAAACTTTTGGCCACGACTGTACATCAGAAAACAGTGTCTGTATTGCAAATTTAAATAATCTGGGCATAATTTAGTGTCCTTATTCTGTGGGTTTCTGTAACTAATACTGTACTACTTTAGAAAACAGTGTGTGTATTGCAGATTCTAATAATCTGGGCTTAATATAGTGTCCATAATCTGTGGTGTACTGTAACCAATATAGTACTGCATCAGTAAACAGTGTCTGTATTGCAAATACCAATGCTCTGGGACTAATATAGTGTCCTTAATCTGTGGTGTTCTGTAACCAATACTGTACTACATCAGAAAACAGTGTCTGTATTGCAAATTCAAATAAGCTGGGCCTAATATATTGTCCATAATCTGTAGTGGAATGTAACCAATACTGCACTACACCAGAAAACAGTGTCTGTATTGCAGATTCCAATAATCTGGGCATAATATAGTGTCCTTGTTCTGTGAATTTCTGTAACCAATACTGTAATACATCATAAAACAGTGTCTGTATTGCAAATTCAAATAAGCTGGGCCTAATATATTGTCCATAATCTGTAGTGGAATGTAACCAATACTGCACTACACTAGAAAACAGTTTGTGTATTGCAGATTCCAATAATCTGGGCCTAATATAGTATCCATATTTTGTGGTTTTCTGTAACCAATACTGTAATACATCATAAAACAGTGTCTGTATTGCAAATTCCAATAATCTGGGCTTAATAAAGTGTCCATAATTTGTGGTGTACTGTAACCAATACTGTACTACATCAGAAAACAGTGTCTGTATGGCTAATTCCAATTATCTGGGCCTAATATAGTGTCCATATTCTGAGATGCTCTGTAACGAATACTGTACTACACCAGAAAACAGTGTCCGTATTGCAAATTCCAAAATTCTGGGCCTGATATAGTGTCCATAATCCGTGGTTTTCTGTAACCAATACTGTACTACATCAGAAATCAGTGTCTGTATTGCAAATTCCAATAATCTGGGCCTGATATAGTGTCCATAATTGGTGAGTTTCCGTAACCAATACTGTACTACATCAGAAAACAGTGTCTGTATTGCAAATGCCAAAAATCTGGGCCAAATATAATGTCCATAATCTGTAGTGGTCTGTGACCATTACTGTACTACATCAGAAAACAGTGTCTGTATTGCAAATTCAAATAATCTGGCCCTAATATAGTGTCCATAATCTGTGGTGTTCTCTAACCAATACTGTACTACATCAGAAAACAGTGTCTGTATTGCAGATTCCAATAATCTGGGCCTAATATAGTGTCTATAATCTGTGGTGGTCTGTAACCAATACTGTACTACATCAGAAAACAGTGTCTATATTGCAAATTTAATAATCTGGGCCTAATATAGTGTCCATTTTCTGTGCTGTTCTGTAACCAATACAGTACTGCATCATAAAACAGTGTCTGTATTGCAAATACCAATAATCTGGGCCTAATATAGTGTCTATAATCTGTGGTGGTCTGTAACCAATACTGTACTACATCAGAAAACAGTGTCTGTATTGCAAATTCAAATAAGCTGGGCCTAATATATTGTCCATAATCTGTAGTGGAATGTAACCAATACTGCACTACACCAGAAAACAGTGTCTGTATTGCAGATTCCAATAATCTGGGCATAATATAGTGTCCTTGTTCTGTGAATTTCTGTAACCAATACTGTAATACATCATAAAACAGTGTCTGTATTGCAAATTCAAATAAGCTGGGCCTAATATATTGTCCATAATCTGTAGTGGAATGTAACCAATACTGCACTACACCAGAAAACAGTTTGTGTATTGCAGATTCCAATAATCTGGGCCTAATATAGTATCCATATTTTGTGGTTTTCTGTAACCAATACTGTAATACATCATAAAACAGTGTCTGTATTGCAAATTCCAATAATCTGGGCTTAATAAAGTGTCCATAATTTGTGGTGTACTGTAACCAATACTGTACTACATCAGAAAACAGTGTCTGTATGGCTAATTCCAATTATCTGGGCCTAATATAGTGTCCATATTCTGAGATGCTCTGTAACGAATACTGTACTACACCAGAAAACAGTGTCCGTATTGCAAATTCCAAAATTCTGGGCCTGATATAGTGTCCATAATCCGTGGTTTTCTGTAACCAATACTGTACTACATCAGAAATCAGTGTCTGTATTGCAAATTCCAATAATCTGGGCCTGATATAGTGTCCATAATCGGTGAGTTTCCGTAACCAATACTGTACTACATCAGAAAACAGTGTCTGTATTGCAAATGCCAAAAATCTGGGCCAAATATAATGTCCATAATCTGTAGTGGTCTGTGACCATTACTGTACTACATCAGAAAACAGTGTCTGTATTGCAAATTCAAATAATCTGGGCCTAATATAGTGTCCATAATCTGTGGTGTTCTCTAACCAATACTGTACTACATCAGAAAACAGTGTCTGTATTGCAGATTCCAATAATCTGGGCCTAATATAGTGTCTATAATCTGTGGTGGTCTGTAACCAATACTGTACTACATCAGAAAACAGTGTCTATATTGCAAATTTAATAATCTGGGCCTAATATAGTGTCCATTTTCTGTGCTGTTCTGTAACCAATACAGTACTGCATCATAAAACAGTGTCTGTATTGCAAATACCAATAATCTGGGCCTAATATAGTGTCTATAATCTGTGGTGGTCTGTAACCAATACTGTACTACATCAGAAAACACTGTCAGTATTGCAAATTTCAATAATCTGGGTCTAATATAGTGTCCATAAACTGTGATGTTCTGTAACCAATACTGTACTACATCAGAAAACAGTGTCTGTATTGCAGATTCCAATAATCTGGGCCTAATATAGTGTATATAATCTGTGGTGTTCTGTAACCAATACTGTACTACATCAGAAAACAGTGTCTGTATTGCAGATTCCATTAATCTGGGCATAATATAGTGTCCATAATCTGTGGTGTTTTGTAACCAATACTGTACTACATCAGAAAACAGTGTATGTATTGCAAATTCCAAAAATCTGGGCCTAATATAGTGTCCATAATCTGTGGTCTCAAACCAATACTGTACTACATCAGAAAACAGTGTATTTATTGCAGATTCCAATAATCTGGGCTTAATATAGTGTCCATAATCTGTGGTGGTCTTTAACTAATACTGTACTACATCAGGAAACAGTGTCTGTATTGCAAATTCAAATAAGCTGGGCCTAATATATTGTCCATAATCTGTAGTGGAATGTAACCAATACTGCACTACACCAGAAAACAGTGTCTGTATTGCAGATTCCAATAATCTTGGCTTAATATAGTATCCATAATCAGTGGTGTTCTGTAACCAACACTGTACTACATCAGAAAAAGTGTCTGTATTGTAAATTCCAATAATCTGGGCCAAATATAGTGTCCATATTCTGTGGGTTTCTGTAACCAACACTGTACTACATCAGAAAACAGTGTCTGTGTTGCAAATTTCCAATACTCTAGGCCTGATATAGTGTCCAAAATCTGTGGTTTTCTATAACCAATACTGTACTACATCAGAAATCAGTGTCTGTATTGCAAATTCAAATAATCTGGGCATAATTTAGTGTTCTTATTCTGTGGGTTTCTGTAATTAATACTTTACTACTTTAGAAAACAGTGTGTGTATTGCAGATTCCAATAATCTGGGCTTAATAGAGTTTCTATAATCTGTGTTGTACTGTAACCAATATAGTACTGCATCAGTAAACAGTGTCTGTATTGCAAATACCAATGCTCTGGGACTAATATAGTGTCCTTAATCTGTGGTGTTCTGTAACCAATACTGTACTACATCAGAAAACAGAGAATGTATTGCAGATTTAAATAATCTGGGGATAATATAGTGTCCTTGTTCTGTGAATTTCTGTAACCAATACTGTACTACATCAGAAAACAGAGTATGTATTGCAGATTTCAATAATCTGGGCCTAATCTAGTATCCATATTTTGTGGTTTTCTGTAACCAATACTGTACTACATCAGAAAACAGTTTCTGTATTGCAAATTAAAATAATCTGGGCCTAATATAGTGTCCATAATCTGTGGTGTTCTGTATTCAATACTGTACAAAATCAGAAAACATTGTCTGTAACCAATACTGTACTACATCAGAAAACAGTGTCTGTATTGCAGATTCCAATAATCTGGGCCTAATACAGTGTCCAGAATCTGTGCTGTTCTGTAACCAATACTGTACTAGTACTACATCATAAAATAGTGTCTATATTGCAAATTCCAATAATATTGGCCTAATATAGTGTCCATAATATGTGGTGTTCTGTAACCAATACTGTACAACATCAGAAAACAATGGCAGTATTGCAAATTCCAAAAATCTGGGCCTAATATAGTGTCCATAATCTGTGGTGTTCTGTAACCAATACTGTACTATATCAAAAAACATTGTCTGTATTGCAGATTCCAATAATCTGGGCCTAATATAGTGTGATTATTCTGTTGTGTTCTGAAACCAATACTGTACTATATCAGAAAATAGTGTCTGTATTGCAGATTTCAATAATCTGGGCCTAATATAGTGTCCATAATCTGTGGTGTTTTGTAACCAATACTGTTCTACATCAGAAAACATTGTCTGTATTGCAGATTTCAATAATTTGGGCCTAATATAGTGTCCATAATCTGTGGTGTTCTGTAACCAATATTGTACTACATCAGAAAACAGTATCTGTATTGCAAATACCAATAATCTGGGCCTAATATGGTGTCCATAATCTTTGGTGGTCTGTAACAAATACTGTACTACATCAGAAAACAGTGTCTGTAATACAAATTCCAATAATTTGGGTCTAATGTAATGTCCATATTCTTTAGGTTTCTGTAAACAACACTGTACTAAATCAGAAAACAGTGTCTGTATTGCAAATTCCAAAAATCTGGGCCTAATATAGTGTTTATAATCTGTAGTGTTCTGTAACAAATACTGTACTACATCAGAAAACAGTGTCTGTATTGCAAATTCCAAAAATCTGGGCCTAATATAGTGTCCATAATCTGTGGTGTTCTGTAACCAATATAGTACTGCATCAGAAAACAGTGTCTGTATTGCAGATTCCAATGCTCTGGGACTAATATAGTGTCCAGAATCTGTGGTGTTCTGTAACCAATACTGTACTACATCAGAAAACAGTGTCTGTATTGAAGATTCCATTTATCTGGGCGTAATATAGTGTCCAGAATCTGTGGTGTTCTGTAACCAATACTGTACTACATCAGAAAAAAGTTTGTGTATTGCAGATTCCAATAATCTGGGCCTAATATAGTGTCCATATTCTGTGGTGTTTTGTAACCAATACTGTTATACATCATAAAACAGTGTCTGTTTTGCAAATTCCAATAATCTGGGCTTAATATAGTGTCCATAATCTGTGGTGTTCTGTAACCAATACTGTACTACATCAGAAAACAGTGTCTGTATTGCAGATTCCATTTATCTGGGCTTAATATAGTGTCCAGAATCTGTGGTGTTCTGTAACCAATACTGTACTACATCAGAAAAAAGTTTGTGTATTGCAGATTCGAATAATCTGGGCCTAATATAGTGTCCATATTCTGTGGTGTTTTGTAACCAATACTGTTATACATCATAAAACAGTGTCTGTTTTGCAAATTCCAATAATCTGGGCTTAATATAGTGTCCATAATCTGTGGTGTTCTGTAACCAATACTGTACTACATCAGAAAACAGTGTCTGTATTGCAAATTCCAAAAATCTGGGCCTAATATAGTGTCCATAATCTGTGGTGTTCTGTAACCAATATAGTACTGCATCAGAAAACAGTGTCTGTATTGCAAATACCAATGCTCTGGGACTAATATAGTGTCCTTAATCTGTGGTGTTCTGTAACCAATACTGTACTATATCAGAAAACAGTGTCCGTATTGCAGATTTCAATAATCTGGGCCTAATATAGTGTCCATAATCTGTGGTGTTTTGTAACCAATACTGTTCTACATCAGAAAACAGTGTTTGTATTGCAGATTCAAATAATCTGGGTTTAAAATAGTGTCCATAATCTGTTTTGTTCTGTAACCAATACTGAAATACATCAGATAACAGTGTCTGTTTTGCAAATTCCAATAATTTGGGCCTAATATCGTGTCCATAATCTGTGGAGTTCTGTAACAAATACTGTACTACATCAGAAAACAGTGTCTGTATTGCAAATTCCAATAATCTGGGCCTAATGTAGTGTCCATATTCTGCAGTGTTCTGTAACCAATACTGTACTACATCAGAAAACAGTGTCTGTATTGCAAATTCCAATAATCTGGGCCTAATATACTGTCCATAATCTGTGGTGGTCTGTAACCAATAATGTACAGTCGTGGCCAAAAGTTTTGAGAATAACATAAATATTGGAAATTGGAAATGTTGCTGCTTAAGTTTTTATAATAGCAATTTGCATATACTCCAGAATGTTATGAAGAGTGATCAGATGAATTGCATAGTCCTTCTTTGCCATGAAAATTAACTTAATCCCCAAAAAACCTTTCCACTGCATTTCATTGCTTTCATTAAAGGACCTGCTGAGATCATTTCAGTAATCGTCTTGTTAACTCAGGTGAGAATGTTGACTAGCACAAGGCTGGAGATTATTATGTCAGGCTGATTGGGTTAAAATGGCAGACTTGACATGTTAAAAGGAGGGTGATGCTTGAAATCATTGTTCTTCCATTGTTAACCATGGTGACCTGCAAAGAAACGCGTGCAGCCATCATTGCTTTGCATAAAAATTGCTTCACAGGCAAGGATATTGTGGCTACTAAGATTGCACCTCAATCAACAATTTATAGGATCATCAAGAACTTCAAGGAAAGAGGTTCAATTCTTGTTAAGAAGGTTTCAGGGCGTCCAAGAAAGTCCAGCAAGCGCCAGGATCGTCTCCTTAAGAGGATTCAGCTGCAGGATCGGAGTGCCACCAGTGCAGAGCTTGCTCAGGAATGGCAGCAGCAGGTGTGAGCGCATCTGCACGCACAGTGAGACGAAGACTTTTGGAAGATGGCCTGGTGTCAAGAAGGGCAGCAAAGAAGCCACTTCTCTCCAAAAAAACCCATCAGGGACAGATTGATCTTCTGCAGAAAGTATGGTGAATGGACTGCTGAGGACTGGGGCAAAGTCATATTCTCCAATGAAGCCTCTTTCCGATTGTTTGGGGCATCTGGAAAAAGGCTTGTCCGGAGAAGAAAAGGTGAGCGCTACCATCAGTCCTGTGTCATGCCAACAGTAAAGCATCCTGAGACCATTCATGTGTGGGGTTGCTTCTCATCCAAGGGAGTGGGCTCACTCACATTTTTGCCCAAAAACACAGACATGAATAAAGAATGGTACCAAAACACCCTCCAACAGCAACTTCTTCCAACAATCCAACAACAGTTTGGTGAAGAGCAATGCATTTTCCAGCACGATGGAGCACCGTGCCATAAGGCATAAGTGATAACTAAGTGGCTCGGGGACCAAAACGTTGACATTTTGGGTCCATGGCCTGGAAACTCCCCAAATCTTAATCCCATTGAGAACTTGTGGTCAATCCTCAAGAGGCGGGTGGACAAACAAAAACCCACTAATTCTGACAAACTCCAAGAAGTGATTATGAAAGTATGGGCTGCTATCAGTCAGGAATTGGACCAGAAGTTGATTGAGAGCATGCCCAGTCGAATTGCAGAGGTCCTGAAAAAGAAGGGCCAACACTGCAAATACTGACTCTTTGCATAAAAGTCATGTAATTGTCGATACAAGCCTTTGAAACGTATGAAGTGCGTGTAATTATATTTCACTACATCACAGAAACAACTGAAACAAAGATCTAAAAGCAGTTTAGCAGCAAACTTTGTGAAAACTAATATTTGTGTCATTCTCAAAACTTTTGGCCACGACTGTACTACATCAGAAAACAATGTCTGTATTGCAAATTCAAATAAATGGGCCAAATATAGTGTGCACAATCTGTGATGGTATGTATCCAATACTGTACTAGATCAGAAAACAGTGTCTGTATTGCAAATTTAAATAATCTGGGCCTATTATAGTGTCCATAATTAGAGTTGAGTTAACACCTGGATGTTCGAGTTCGAGAAGTTCGGCCGAACTTCCCGAAAATGTTCGGGTTCGGGATCCGAACTCGACCCGAACTTCGCCCCGAACCCGAACCCCATTGAAGTCAATGGGGACCCGAACTTTTCGGCACTAAAAAGGCTGTAAAATAGCCCAGGAAAGGGCTAGAGGGCTGCAAAAGGCAACAAAATGTAGGTAAATCCTCTGCAAACAAATGTGGATAGGGAAATTAATAAAAAAAAAATAATTAACCAATATCAATTGGAGAGAGGTCCCATAGCAGAGAATCAGGCTTCATGTCACCCACCACTGGAACAGGCCTCTGTGAGATATTTAGGCCTCGGCACCCAGACAGAGGAGAGAGGTCCCATAGCAGAGAATCAGGCTTCATGTCATAGCAGAGAATCAGGCTTCATGTCACCCACCACTGGAACAGGCCACTGTCAGATTTTTTTTGGCCCCGGCACCCAGACAGAGGAGAGAGGCCCCATAGCAGAGATTCAGGCTTCATGTCATAGCAGAGAATCAGGCTTTATG
Organism: Bufo bufo; assembly: GCF_905171765.1. Classification (NCBI taxonomy): domain Eukaryota; kingdom Metazoa; phylum Chordata; class Amphibia; order Anura; family Bufonidae; genus Bufo; species Bufo bufo. The sequence goes on from NC_053391.1 coordinate 280,351,737, forward strand.
TCACCCACCACTGGAACAGGCCATTGTCAGATATTTTTAGGCCCCGGCACCCAGACAGAGGAGAGAGGTCCCATAGCAGAGAATCAGGCTTCATGTCATAGCAGAGAATCAGGCTTCATGTCACCCCCCACTGGAACAGGCCACTGTCAGATATTTAGGCCCCGGCACCCAGACAGAGGAGAGAGGTCCCATAGCAGAGAATCAGGCTTTATGTCATAGCAGAGAATCAGGCTTCATGTCACCCACCACTGGAACAGGCCACTGTCAGATATTTTTAGGCCCCGGCACCCAGACAGAGGAGAGAGGTCCCATAGCAGAGAATCAGGCTTCATGTCATAGCAGAGAATCAGGCTTCATGTCACCCACCACTGGAACAGGCCACTGTCAGATATTTTTAGGCCCCGGCACCCAGACAGAGGAGAGAGGTCCCATAGCAGAGATTCAGGCTTCATGTTATAGCAGAGAATCAGGCTTCATGTCACCCACCACTGGAACAGGCCACTGTCAGATATTTTTAGGCCCCGGCACCCAGACAGAGGAGAGAGGCCCCATAGCAGAGATTCAGGCTTCATGTCACCCACCACTGGAACAGGCCATTGTCAGATATTTTTAGGCCCCAACACCCAGACAGAGGAGAGAGGTCCCATAGCAGAGATTCAGGCTTCATGTTATAGCACAGAATCAGGCTTCATGTCACCCACCACTGGAACAGGCCACTGTCAGATATTTTTAGGCCCCGGCACCCAGATAGAGGAGAGAGGTCCCATAGCAGAGAATCAGGCTTCATGTCATAGCAGAGAATCAGGCTTCATGTCACCCACCACTGGAACAGGAAACTGTGAGATATTTAGCCCCCGGCACCCAGACAGAGGAGAGAGGTCCCATAGCAGAGAATCAGGCTTCATGTCATAGCAGAGAATCAGGCTTCATGTCACCCACCACTGGAACAGGCCACTGTCAGATATTTTTAGGCCCCGGCACCCAGACAGAGGAGAGAGGTCCCATAGCAGAGAATCAGTCTTCATGTCATAGCAGAGAATCAGGCTTCATGTCACCCACCACTGGAACAGGCCATTGTGAGATATTTAGGCCCGGCACCCAGACAGAGGAGAGAGGTCCCATAGCAGAGAATCAGGCTTCATGTCATAGCATAGAATCAGGCTTCATGTCACCCACCACTGGAACAGGCCACTGTCAGATATTTTTAGGCCCCGGCACCCAGACAGAGGAGAGAGGTCCCATAGCAGAGAATCAGGCTTCATGTCATAGCAGAGAATCAGTTATAAATGTCTAATCTGCACAAGGGATGGACAGGTCCTGTGGGATCCATGCCTGGTTTATTTTTATGAACGTCAGCTTGTCCACATTGGCTGTAGACAGGCGGCTGCGTTTGTCTGTAATGACGCCCCCTGCCGTGCTGAATACACGTTCAGACAAAATGCTGGCCGCCGGGCAGGCCAGCACCTCCAAGGCATAAAAGGCTAGCTCTGGACACGTGGACAATTTGGAGACCCAGAAGTTTAATGGGGCCAAACCATCAGTCAGTACGTGGAGTGGTGTGCACACGTACTGTTCCACCATGTTAGTGAAATGTTGCCTCCTGCTAACATGTTCCGTATCAGGTGGTGGTGCAGTTAGCTGTGGCGTGGTGACAAAACTTTTCCACATCTCTACCATGCTAACTCTGCCCTCAGAGGAGCTGGCCGTGACACAGCTGCATTCGCGACCTCTTGCCCCTCCTCTGCCTTCGCCTTGGGCTTCCACTTGTTCCCCTGTGACATTTGGGAATGCTCTCAGTAGCGCGTCTACCAACATGCGCTTGTACTCACGCATCTTCCTATCACGCTCCAGTGCAGGAAGTAAGGTGGGCACATTGTCTTTGTACCGGGCATCCAGCAGGGTGGCAACCCAGTAGTCCGCACACGTTAAAATGATGGCAACTCTGCTGTCGTTGCGCAGGCACTGCAGCATGTAGTCGCTCATGTGTGCCAGGCTGCCCAGAGGTAAGGACAAGCTGTCCTCTGTGGGAGGCGTATCGTCATCGTCCTGCGTTTCCCCCCAGCCACGCACCAGTGATGGGCCCAAGCTGCGTTGGGTGCCACCCCGCTGTGAACATGCTTCATCCTCCTCCACCTCATCCTCGTCCTCCTCGTCCTCCAGTAGTGGGCCCTGTCTGGCCACATTTGTACCTGGCCTCTGCTGTTGCAAATAACCTCGCTCTGAGTCACTTCTAAGAGACTGGCCTGAAAGTGCTAAAAATGACCCCTCTTCCTCCTCCTCCTCCTCCTCCTGGGCCACCTCCTCTTCCATCATCGCCCTAAGAGTTTTCTCAAGGAGACATAGAAGTGGTATTGTAACGCTGATAATGGCGTCATCGCCACTGGCCATGTTGGTGGAGTACTCGAAACAGCGCAACAGGGCACACAGGTCTCGTATGGAGGCCTAGTCATTGGTGGTGAAGTGGTGCTGTTCCGCAGTGCGACTGACCCGTGCGTGCTGCAGCTGAAACTCCACTATGGCCTGCTGTTGCTCGCACAGTCTGTCCAGCATGTGCAAGGTGGAGTTCCACCTGGTGGGCACGTCGCATATGAGGCGGTGAGCGTGAAGGCCTGTAGCGCTGTAGCGCAGACAGGAGAGCAGCGGCATGATGTGAACGCCGGAAGCGCGCACAGACGGCCCGCACTTTATGCAGCAGCTCTGACATGTCGGGGTAGTTGTGAATGAACTTCTGCACCTCCAAATTCAGCACATGCGCCAGACAAGGGATGTGCGTCAAACCGGCTAGTCCCAGAGCTGCGACGAGATTTCGCCCATTATCGCACACCACCAGGCCGGGCTTGAGGCTCACCGGCAGCAACCACTCGTCGGTCTGTTGTTCAATACCCCGCCACAACTCCTGCGCGGTGTGGGGCCTGTCCCCCAAACATATGAGTTTCAGAATGGCCTGCTGATGTTTACTCCAGGCTGTGCTGAAGTTGGTGGTGAAGGTGTGTGGCTGACTGGATGAGCAGGTGGAAGAAGAGAAGGAGGAAGCCGAGTAGGAGGAGGAGGCTACAGGAGGCAAAGAATGTTGCCCTGCGATCCTTGGCGGAGGAAGGACGTGCGCCAAAGAGCTCTCCGCCTGGGGCCCAGCCACCACTACATTTACCCAGTGTGCAGTTAGGGAGATATAGCGTCCCTGGCTGTGCTTACTGGTCCACGTATCTGTGGTTAGGTGGACCTTGCCACAGATGGCGTTGCGCAGTGCACACTTGATTTTATTGGATACTTGGTTGTGCAGGGAAGGCTCGGCTCTCTTGGAGAAGTAGTGGCGGCTGGGAACAACATACTGTGGGACAGCAAGTGACATGAGCTGTTTGAAGCTGTCTGTGTCCACCAGCCTGAATGACAGCATTTCATAGGCCAGTAGTTTAGAAATCCTGGCATTCAGGGCCAGGGATCGAGGGTGGCTAGGTGGGAATTTACGCTTTCTCTCAAATGTTTGTGAGATGGAGAGCTGAACGCTGCCGTGTGACATGGGGAGATGCTTGGTGACGGAGGTGGTGGTGTTGGTGGTACATCCTCTGTTTGCTGGGCGGCAGGTGCCAACGTTCCTCCAGAGGCGGAGGAAGAGGCCGAGGCAGCAGCAGAAGAGGTAGCAGGGGGAGCCTGAGTGAGTTCCTTGTTTTTAAGGTGTTTACTCCACTGCAGTTCATGCTTTGCATGCAGGTGCCTGGTCATGCAGGTTGTGCTAAGTTTCAGAACGTTAATGGCTCGCTTCAGGCTCTGATGGCACAGCGTGCAAACCACTCGGGTCTTGTCGTCAGCACATTGTTTGAAGAACTGCCGCGCCAGGGAACTCCTTGAAGCTGCCTTTGGGGTTCGCGGTCCCAGGTGGTGGTGGCCAGTAGCAGGCGAACTCTCTTGGCGGCGGGTGTTCTGCTTTTGCCCACTGCTCCCTCTTTTGCTATGCTGTTGGCTCGGTCTCACCACTGCCTCTTCCTCTGAACTCTGAAAGTCAGTGGCACAACCTTCATTCCATGTGGGGTCTAGGACCTCATCGTTTCCTGCATCGTCTTCCACCCAGTCTTCCTCCCTGACCTCCTGTTCAGTCTGCACACTGCAGAAAGACGCAGCAGTTGGCACCTGTGTTTCATCATCAGAGACGTGCTGAGGTGGTATTCCCATGTCCTCATCATCAGGAAACATAAGTGGTTGTGCGTCAATGCATTCTATGTCTTCCACCGCTGGGGTAGACTAGGTGGATGCCCTTCGGAAACCCTGCCAGCAGAGTCTTCAAACAGCATAAGAGACTGCTGCATAAGTTGAGGCTCAGACAATTTCCCTGATATGCATGGGGGTGATGTGACAGACTGATGGGCTTGGTTTTCAGGCGCCATCTGTGCGCTTTCTGCAGAAGACTGGGTGGGAGATAATGTGAACGTGCTGGATCCACTGTCGGCCACCCAATTGACTAATGCCTGTACCTGCTCAGGCCTTACCATCCTTAGAACAGCATTGGGCCCCACCAAATATCGCTGTAAATTCTGGCGTCTACTGGGACCTGAGGTAGTTGGTACACTAGGACGTGTAATACAGGCACGGCAGTAACCACAGATTTAGCTAAATATAAATTGTAGGCCTAGTATTTAGGCCCTGGATGACAGGTATCCCTTTTACGGACAGAATTAGACTTGGAAATGCACGGTAGCGTGTGAAGTTATTGAGGATGACCCTATCAGCACCTTCAATGTAATATACCCTTTTATGGATAGATTCAAACTTGGCCTGCTACAGCAGAAACTACTGATTTAGGGAATTGCTAATTTGGGAATTGTATTTCAACCCAGAAAAAAATATATCCTTTGCCAGACAGCAGACAGTATTACAAATGGCTAGCCACAGCTGAAACACCAGATTTAGGGTACTGCTATTTTGGCAATTGTATTCCACCCCTCATTAAAATAGCAAGCACAGCCAAGCCCCTGATGTAGGATATAGCAAAAAAAGAAACACACTATTGATGGTTAAATGAACTTGGTGGCAGCTTGTCTGTAACCAATACTGTACTACATCAGAAAACAGTGTCTGTATTGCAAGTTCCAATAATCTGGTCCAAATATAGTGTCCATCATCGGTGGTGTTCTGTAACCAATACTGTACTACATCAGAAAACTGTGTTTGTATTGCAGATTCAAAATATCTGGGCTTAATATAGTATCTATAATCAGTGGTGTTCTGTAACCAATACTGTACTACATCAGAAAACAGTGTCTGTATTACAAATTCGAAAATTTTGGCCCTAATATAATGTCCATATTCTATAGGTTTCTGTAACCAATACTGTACTACATCAGAAAAAAGTGTCTTTATTGCAAATTCCAAAAATCTAGGCCTAATATAGTGTCCATATTCTGCAGTGTCCTGTAACCAATAAAGTACTACATCAGAAAACAGTGTCTGTATTTCAAATTCCAAAAATCTGGGCCTAATATAGTGTCCATAATCTGTGGTGTTCTGTAAGAAATACTGTACTACATTAGAAAACAGTGTCTTTATTTCCAAATTCCAATAATCTGGTCCTAATATAGTGTTCATAATCGGATGAGTTCTGTAACCAATACTGTACTATATCAGAAAACAGTGTCTGTATTGCAAATTCAAATAATCTGGGCCAAATATAGTGTCCACAATCTATGATGGTATGCAACCATTACTGTACTACATCAGAAAACAGTGTTTGTATTGCAGATTCAAATAATCTGGGCTTAATATAGTATCCATAATCAGTGGTGTTCTGTAACCAATACTGTACTACATCAGAACACAGTGTCTGTATTGCAGATTCCAATAATCTACGCCTAATATAGTGTCCATAATCTGTGGTGTTCTGTAACCAATAGTGTACTACATCTGAAAACAGTGTCTGTATTGCAGATTCCAATACTCTGGGCCAAATATAGTGTCCATAATCTGTGGTGTTCTGTAACCAATACTGTACTACATCAGAAAACAGTGTCTGTATTGCAAATTCCAATAATCTGGGTCTAATATAGTGTTTATAATCTGTGGTGTTCTGTAACAAATACTTTACTACATTAGAAAACAGTGTCTGTATTGCAAATTCCAATAATCTGGGCCTAATATAGTGTTCATAATCTGTGGTGGTCTGTAACCAATACTGTACTACATCAGAAAACAGTGTCTGTATTGCAAATTCCAATAATCTGGGCCTAATATAGTGTCCATAATCTGTGGTGGTCTGTAACCAATACTGTACTACATCAGAAAACAGTGTCTGTATTGCAAATTCCAATAATCTGGGCTAATATAGTGTCCATAATCTGTGGTGTTCTGTAACCAATACTGTACTACATCAGAAAACAGTGTCTGTATTGCAGATTCCAATAATCTGGGCCTAATATAGTTTCCATAATCTGTGGTGTTCTGTAACAAATACTGTACTACATCAGAAAACAGTGTCTGTATTGCAAATTCCAATAATCTGGGCCTAATATAGTGTCCATAATCTGTGGTGGTCTGTAACCAATAATGTACTACATCAGAAAACAGTGTCTGTATTGCAAATTCAAATAATCTGGGCCTAATATAGTGTCCATAATCTGTGGTGGTCTGTAACCAATAATGTACTACATCAGAAAAAAGGGCCTGTATTGCAAATTCCAATAATCTAGGCCTAATATAGTGTCCATAATCTGTGGGGTTCTGTAACAAATACTGTACTACATCAGAAAACAGTGTCTGTATTGCAGATTCCAATAATCTGGGACTAATATAGTGTCCATAATATGTAGTGTTCTGTAACCAATACTGTACTACATCAGAAAACAGTGTCTGTATTGCAAATTCCAATAATCTGGGCCTAATATAGTGTCCATAATCTGTGGTGTTCTGTAACAATTACTGTACTACATCAGAAAACAGTGTCTGTATTGCAAATTCAAATAATCTGGGCCTAATATAGTGTCCATAATCTGTGGTGTTCTGTAACCAATACTGTACTACATCAGAAAACAGTGTCTGTATTGCAAATTCAAATAATCTGGGCCTAATATAGTGTCCATAATCTGTGGTGTTCTGTAACCAATACTGTACTACATCAGAAAACAGTGTCTGTATTGCAAATTCAAATAATCTGGGCCTAATATAGTGTCCACAATCTGTGGTGTTCTGTAACAAATACTGTACTACATCAGAAAACAGTGTCTGTATTGCAAATTCAAATTATCTGGGCCTAATATAGTGTCCATAATCTGTGGTGGTCTCTAACCAATACTGTACTACATCAGAAAACAGTGCCTATATTGCAAATTCCAATAATCTGGGCCTAATATAGTGTCCATAATCTGTGGTGGTCTGTAACCAATAATGTACTACATCAGAAAACAGTGTCTGTATTTCAAATTCAAATGATCTGGGCCTATTATATTGTCCATAATCTGTGGTGTTCTGTAACCAATACTGTACTACATCAGAAAACAGTGCCTATATTGCAATTTCCAATAATCTGGGCCTAATATAGTGTCCATATTCTGTGGTGGTCTGTAAAAATCTGATGTACTACATTAGAAAACAGTGTCTTTATTGCAAATTCAAATAATCTGGGCCTAATATAGTGTCCATAAACTGTGGTGGTCTGTAACCAATAATGTACTACATCAGAAAACAGTGTCTTTATTGCAAATTCCAATAATCTAGGCTTAATATAGTGTCCATAATCTGTGCTGTTCTGTAACCAATACTGTACTACATGAGTAAACAGTGTCTGTATTGCTAATTCCAAAAATATGGGCCTAATATAGTGTCCATAATCTGTGGTGTTCTGTAACAAATACTGTACTACATTAGAGAACAGAGTCTTTATTGCAAATTCAAATAATCTGGACCTAATATAGTGTCCATAATCTGAGTTGTTCTGTAATTAATACTGTACTACATCAGAAAACAGTGCCTATATTAAAAATTCCAATAATCTGGGCCTAATATAGTGTCCATAATCTGTGGTGGTCTATAACCAATAAAGTACTACATCAGAAAACAGTGTCTGTATTGCAGATTCCAATAATCTAGGCTTAATATAATATCTTAATCTGGGGTGTTCTATAATCAATTCTGTACTACATCAGAAAACAGTGTCTGTATTGCAGATTCCAATAATCTGGGCCTAATATAGTGTCCATAATCTGTGGTGTTCTGTAACCAATAAAGTAATACATCAGAAAACAGTGTCTGTATTGAATATTCCAAAAATATGGGCCTAATATAGTGTCCATAATCTGTGGTGTTCTGTAACAAATACTGTACTACATTAGACAACAGAGTCTTTATTGCAAATTCTAATAATCTGGGCCTAAAAATAGTGTACATAATCTGTGGTGGTCTGTAACCAATACTGTACTACATCAGTAAACAGTGTCTGTATTGCTAATTCAAAAAATCTGGGCCTAATATAGTGTCCATAATCTGTGGGGTTCTGTAACAAATACTGTACTACATCAGAAAACAGTGTCTGTATTGCAAATTAAAATTATCTGGGCCTAATATAGTGTTCATAACCTGTGGTGGTCTCTAACCAATACTGTACTACATCAGAAAACAGTGCCTATATTGCAGATTCCAATAATCTGGGCTTAATATAGTATCCATAATCAGTGGTGTTCTGTAACCAATACTGTCCTAGATCAGAAAACAGTGTCTGTATTGAAAATTCCATTAATCTGGGTTTAATATAGTGTCCATAATCTGTGGTGTTCTGTAACTAATACTGTACTACATCAGAAAACAGTGTCTGTATTGCAGATTCCAATAATGTGGGCATAATATAGTGTCCATAATCGGTTGTGTTCTGTAATTAATACTGTTTTACATCAGAAAACAGTGTCTGTATTGCAAATTCAAATAATCTGGGCCTAATATAGTGTCCATAATCTGTGGTGGTCTGTAACCACTGATGTACTACATCAGAAAACAGTGTCTGTATTGCAAATTAAAATAATCTAGGCCTAATATACTGTCCATAATCTGTGGTGGTCTGTAACAAATAATGTACTACATCAGAAAACTGTGTCTTTATTGCAAATTCCAAAAATCTGGGCCTTATATAGTGTTCGTAATCTATGGTGTTCTGTAACAAATACTGTAGTACATCAGAAAACAGTGCCTATATTGCAAATTCCAATAATCTGGGAATAATATAGTGTCCATAATCTGTGGTGGTCTGTAACAAATACTGTACTACATCAGAAAACAGTGTCTATATTGCAAATTCAAATAATCTGGGCCTAATATAGTGTCCATAATCTGTGGTGGTCTGTAAGCAATACTGTACTACATCAGTAAACAGTGTCTGTATTGCTAATTTTAAACATCTGTGCCTAATATAGTGTCCACAATCTGTGGTGTTCTGTAACCAATAATGTACTACATCAGAAAACAGTGTCTGTATTGCAAATTCCAATAATCTGGGCCTATTATAGTGTCCATAATCTGTGGTGGTCTGTAACCAAAAATGTACTACATCAGAAAACTGTGTCTGTATTTCAAATTCAAATGATCTGGGCCTATTATATTGTCCATAATCTGTGGTGTTCTATAACCAATACTGTACTACATCAGAAAACAGTGCCTATATTGCAATTTCCAATAATCTGGGGCTAATATAGTGTCCATAATCTTTGGTGGTCTGTAAACTCTTATGTACTACATTAGAAAACAGTGTCTGTATTGCAAATTCAAATAATCTGGGCCTTATATAGTATCCATAAACTGTGGTGGTCTGTAACCAATAATGTACTACATCAGAAAACAGTGTCTTTATTGCAAATTCCAATAATCTAGGCTTAATATAGTGTCCATAATCTGTGGTGTTCTGTAACCAATACTGTACTACATCAGTAAACAGTGTCTTTATTGCTAATTCCAAAAATATGGGCCTAATATAGTGTCCATAATCTGTGGTGTTCTGTAACAAATACTGTACTACATTAGACAACAGAGTCTTTATTGCAAATTCAAATAATCTGGACCTAATATAGTGTCCATAATCTGTGGTGTTCTGTAACAAATACTGTACTACATCAGAAAACAGTGTCTGTATTGCAAATTCAAATTATCTGGGCCTAATATAGTATCCATAAACTGTGTTGGTCTGTAATCAATATTGTACTACATCAGAAAACAATGTCTGTATTGCAAATTTAAATAATCTGGGCCTATTATAGTGTCCATAATCTGAGGTGTTCTGTAATTAATACTGTACTACATCAGAAAACAGTGCCTATATTAAAAATTCCAATAATCTGGGCCTAATATAGTGTCCATAATCTGTGGTGGTCTATAACCAATAAAGTACTACATCAGAAAACAGTGTCTGTATTGCAGATTCCAATAATCTAGGCTTAATATAATATCTTAATCTGGGGTGTTCTATAATTAATTCTGTACTACATCAGAAAACAGTGTCTGTATTGCAGATTCCAATAATCTGGGCCTAATATAGTGTCCATAATCTGTGGTGTTCTGTAACCAATAAAGTAATACATCATAAAACAGTGTCTGTATTGAATATTCCAAAAATATGGGCCTAATATAGTGTCCATAATCTGTGGTGTTCTGTAACAAATACTGTACTACATTAGACAACAGAGTCTTTATTGCAAATTCTAATAATCTGGGCCTAAAAATAGTGTACATAATCTGTGGTGGTCTGTAACCAATACTGTACTACATCAGTAAACAGTGTCTGTATTGCTAATTCAAAAAATCTGGGCCTAATATAGTGTCCATAATCTGTGGGGTTCTGTAACAAATACTGTACTACATCAGAAAACAGTGTCTGTATTGCAAATTAAAATTATCTGGGCCTAATATAGTGTTCAGAACCTGTGGTGGTCTCTAACTAATACTGTACTACATCAGAAAACAGTGCCTATATTGCAGATTCCAATAATCTGGGCTTAATATAGTATCCATAATCAGTGGTGTTCTGTAACCAATACTGTCCTAGATCAGAAAACAGTGTCTTTATTGAAAATTCCATTAATCTGGGTTTAATATAGTGTCCATAATCTGTGGTGTTCTGTAACTAATACTGTACTACATCAGAAAACAGTGTCTGTCTTGCAGATTCCAATAATGTGGGCATATTATAGTGTCCATAATCGGTTGTGTTCTGTAATTAATACTGTTTTACATCAGAAAACAGTGTCTGTATTGCAAATTCAAATAATCTGGGCCTAATATAGTGTCCATAATCTGTGGTGGTCTGTAACCACTGATGTACTACATCAGAAAACAGTGTCTGTATTGCAAATTAAAATAATCTAGGCCTAATATACTGTCCATAATCTGTGGTGGTCTGTAACAAATAATGTACTACATCAGAAAACTGTGTCTTTATTGCAAATTCCAAAAATCTGGGCCTTATATAGTGTTCGTAATCTATGGTGTTCTGTAACAAATACTGTAGTACATCAGAAAACAGTGCCTATATTGCAAATTCCAATAATCTGGGAATAATATAGTGTCCATAATCTGTGGTGGTCTGTAACAAATACTGTACTACATCAGAAAACAGTGTCTATATTACAAATTCAAATAATCTGGGCCTAATATAGTGTCCATAATCTGTGGTGGTCTGTAAGCAATACTGTACTACATCAGTAAACAGTGTCTGTATTGCTAATTCCAAAAATATGGGCCTAATATAGTGTCCATAATCTGTGGTGTTCTGTAAAAAATACTGTATTACATTAGACAACAGAGTCTTTATTGCAAATTCAAATAATCTGGACCTAATATAGTGTACATAATCTGTGGTGGTCTGTAACCAATACTGTACTACATCAGTAAACAGTCTCTGTATTGCTAATTCTAAAAATCTGGGCCTAATATAATGTCCATAATCTGTGGTGTTCTGTAACAAATACTGTACTACATCAGAAAACAGTGTCTGTATTGCAAATTCAAATTATCTGGGCCTAATATAGTATCCATAAACTGTGGTGGTCTGTAATCAATATTGTACTACATCAGAAAACAATGTCTGTATTGCAAATTTAAATAATCCGGGCCTATTATAGTGTCCATAATCTGAGGTGTTCTGTAACTAATACTGTACTACATCAGAAAACAGTGCCTATATTAAAAATTCCAATAATCTGGGCCTAATATAGTGTCCATAATCTGTGGTGGTCTATAACCAATAAAGTACTACATCAGAAAACAGTGTCTGTATTGCAGATTCCAATAATCTAGGCTTAATATAATATCTTAATCTGGGGTGTTCTATAATCAATTCTGTACTACATCAGAAAACAGTGTCTGTATTGCAGATTCCAATAATCTGGGCCTAATATAGTGTCCATAATCTGTGGTGTTCTGTAACCAATAAAGTAATACATCAGAAAACAGTGTCTGTATTGAATATTCCAAAAATATGGGCCTAATATAGTGTCCATATTCTGTGGTGTTCTGTAACAAATACTGTACTACATTAGACAACAGAGTCTTTATTGCAAATTCTAATAATCTGGGCCTAAAAATAGTGTACATAATCTGTGGTGGTCTGTAACCAATACTGTACTACATCAGTAAACAGTGTCTGTATTGCTAATTCAAAAAATCTGGGCCTAATATAGTGTCCATAATCTGTGGGGTTCTGTAACAAATACTGTACTACATCAGAAAACAGTGTCTGTATTGCAAATTAAAATTATCTGGGCCTAATATAGTGTTCATAACCTGTGGTGGTCTCTAACCAATACTGTACTACATCAGAAAACAGTGCCTATATTGCAGATTCCAATAATCTGGGCTTAATATAGTATCCATAATCAGTGGTGTTCTGTAACCAATACTGTCCTAGATCAGAAAACAGTGTCTGTATTGAAAATTCCATTAATCTGGGTTTAATATAGTGTCCATAATCTGTGGTGTTCTGTAACTAATACTGTACTACATCAGAAAACAGTGTCTGTATTGCAGATTCCAATAATGTGGGCATAATATAGTGTCCATAATCGGTTGTGTTCTGTAATTAATACTGTTTTACATCAGAAAACAGTGTCTGTATTGCAAATTCAAATAATCTGGGCCTAATATAGTGTCCATAATCTGTGGTGGTCTGTAACCACTGATGTACTACATCAGAAAACAGTGTCTGTATTGCAAATTAAAATAATCTAGGCCTAATATACTGTCCATAATCTGTGGTGGTCTGTAACAAATAATGTACTACATCAGAAAACTGTGTCTTTATTGCAAATTCCAAAAATCTGGGCCTTATATAGTGTTCGTAATCTATGGTGTTCTGTAACAAATACTGTAGTACATCAGAAAACAGTGCCTATATTGCAAATTCCAATAATCTGGGAATAATATAGTGTCCATAATCTGTGGTGGTCTGTAACAAATACTGTACTACATCAGAAAACAGTGTCTATATTGCAAATTCAAATAATCTGGGCCTTATATAGTGTCCATATTCTGTGGTGGTCTGTAAGCAATACTGTACTACATCAGTAAACAGTGTCTGTATTGCTAATTTTAAACATCTGTGCCTAATATAGTGTCCACAATCTGTAATGGTCTGTAACCAATAATGTACTACATCAGAAAACAGTGTCTGTATTGCAAATTCCAATAATCTGGGCCTATTATAGTGTCCATAATCTGTGGTGGTCTGTAACCAAAAATGTACTACATCAGAAAACTGTGTCTGTATTTCAAATTCAAATGATTTGGGCCTATTATATTGTCCATAATCTGTGGTGTTCTATAACCAATACTGTACTACATCAGAAAACAGTGCCTATATTGCAATTTCCAATAATCTGGGCCTAATATAGTGTCCATAATCTTTGGTGGTCTGTAAACTCTGATGTACTACATTAGAAAACAGTGTCTGTATTGCAAATTCAAATAATCTGGGCCTAATATAGTATCCATAAACTGTGGTGGTCTGTAACCAATAATGTACTACATCAGAAAACAGTGTCTTTATTGCAAATTCCAATAATCTAGGCTTAATATAGTGTCCATAATCTGTGGTGTTCTGTAACCAATACTGTACTACATCAGTAAACAGTGTCTTTATTGCTAATTCCAAAAATATGGGCCTAATATAGTGTCCATAATCTGTGGTGTTCTGTAACAAATACTGTACTACATTAGACAACAGAGTCTTTATTGCAAATTCAAATAATCTGGACCTAATATAGTGTCCATAATCTGTGGTGTTCTGTAACAAATACTGTACTACATCAGAAAACAGTGTCTGTATTGCAAATTCAAATTATCTGGGCCTAATATAGTATCCATAAACTGTGTTGGTCTGTAATCAATATTGTACTACATCAGAAAACAATGTCTGTATTGCAAATTTAAATAATCTGGGCCTATTATAGTGTCCATAATCTGAGGTGTTCTGTAATTAATACTGTACTACATCAGAAAACAGTGCCTATATTAAAAATTCCAATAATCTGGGCCTAATATAGTGTCCATAATCTGTGGTGGTCTATAACCAATAAAGTACTACATCAGAAAACAGTGTCTGTATTGCAGATTCCAATAATCTAGGCTTAATATAATATCTTAATCTGGGGTGTTCTATAATCAATTCTGTACTACATCAGAAAACAGTGTCTGTATTGCAGATTCCAATAATCTGGGCCTAATATAGTGTCCATAATCTGTGCTGTTCTGTAACCAATAAAGTAATACATCAGAAAACAGTGTCTGTATTGAATATTCCAAAAATATGGGCCTAATATAGTGTCCATATTCTGTGGTGTTCTGTAACAAATACTGTACTACATTAGACAACAGAGTCTTTATTGCAAATTCTAATAATCTGGGCCTAAAAATAGTGTACATAATCTGTGGTGGTCTGTAACCAATACTGTACTACATCAGTAAACAGTGTCTGTATTGCTAATTCAAAAAATCTGGGCCTAATATAGTGTCCATAATCTGTGGGGTTCTGTAACAAATACTGTACTACATCAGAAAACAGTGTCTGTATTGCAAATTAAAATTATCTGGGCCTAATATAGTGTTCATAACCTGTGGTGGTCTCTAACCAATACTGTACTACATCAGAAAACCGTGCCTATATTGCAGATTCCAATAATCTGGGCTTAATATAGTATCCATAATCAGTGGTGTTCTGTAACCAATACTGTCCTAGATCAGAAAACAGTGTCTGTATTGAAAATTCCATTAATCTGGGTTTAATATAGTGTCCATAATCTGTGGTGTTCTGTAACTAATACTGTACTACATCAGAAAACAGTGTCTGTATTGCAGATTCCAATAATGTGGGCATATTATAGTGTCCATAATCGGTTGTGTTCTGTAATTAATACTGTTTTACATCAGAAAACAGTGTCTGTATTGCAAATTCAAATAATCTGGGCCTAATATAGTGTCCACAATCTGTGGTGTTCTGTAACAAATACTGTACTACATCAGAAAACAGTGTCTGTATTGCAAATTCAAATTATCTGGGCCTAATATAGTGTCCATAATCTGTGGTGGTCTCTAACCAATACTGTACTACATCAGAAAACAGTGCCTATATTGCAAATTCCAATAATCTGGGCCTAATATAGTGTCCATAATCTGTGGTGGTCTGTAACCAATAATGTACTACATCAGAAAACAGTGTCTGTATTTCAAATTCAAATGATCTGGGCCTATTATATTGTCCATAATCTGTGGTGTTCTGTAACCAATACTGTACTACATCAGAAAACAGTGCCTATATTGCAATTTCCAATAATCTGGGCCTAATATAGTGTCCATATTCTGTGGTGGTCTGTAAAAATCTGATGTACTACATTAGAAAACAGTGTCTTTATTGCAAATTCAAATAACCTGGGCCTAATATAGTGTCCATAAACTGTGGTGGTCTGTAACCAATAATGTACTACATCAGTAAACAGTGTCTGTATTGCTAATTTTAAACATCTGTGACTAATATAGTGTCCACAATCTGTGGTGGTCTGTAACCAATAATGTACTACATCAGAAAACAGTGTCTGTATTGCAAATTCAAATAATCTGGGCCTAATATAGTGTCCACAATCTGTGGTGTTCTGTAACAAATACTGTACTACATCAGAAAACAGTGTCTGTATTACAAATTCAAATTATCTGGGCCTAATATAGTGTCCATAATCTGTGGTGGTCTCTAACCAATACTGTACTACATCAGAAAACAGTGCCTATATTGCAAATTCCAATAATCTGGGCCTAATATAGTGTCCATAATCTGTGGTGGTCTGTAACCAATAATGTACTACATCAGAAAACTGTGTCTGTATTTCAAATTCAAATGATCTGGGCCTATTATATTGTCCATAATCTGTGGGGTTCTGTAACAAATACTGTACTACATCAGAAAACAGTGTCTGTATTGCAAATTAAAATTATCTGGGCCTAATATAGTGTTCATAACCTGTGGTGGTCTCTAACCAATACTGTACTACATCAGAAAACAGTGCCTATATTGCAGATTCCAATAATCTGGGCTTAATATAGTATCCATAATCAGTGGTGTTCTGTAACCAATACTGTCCTAGATCAGAAAACAGTGTCTGTATTGAAAATTCCATTAATCTGGGTTTAATATAGTGTCCATAATCTGTGGTGTTCTGTAACTAATACTGTACTACATCAGAAAACAATGTCTGTATTGCAAATTTAAATAATCCGGGCCTAATATAGTGTCCATAATCTGAGGTGTTCTGTAATTAATACTGTACTACATCAGAAAACAGTGCCTATATTAAAAATTCCAATAATCTGGGCATAATATAGTGTCCATAATCTGTGGTGGTCTATAACCACTAAAGTACTACATCAGAAAACAGTGTCTGTATTGCAGATTCCAATAATCTAGGCTTAATATAATATCTTAATCTGGGGTGTTCTATAATCAATTCTGTACTACATCAGAAAACAGTGTCTGTATTGCAGATTCCAATAATCTGGGCCTAATATAGTGTCCATAATCTGTGGTGTTCTGTAACCAATAAAGTAATACATCAGAAAACCGTGTCTGTATTGAATATTCCAAAAATATGGGCCTAATATAGTGTCCATAATCTGTGGTGTTCTGTAACAAATACTGTACTACATTAGACAACAGAGTCTTTATTGCAAATTCTAATAATCTGGGCCTAAAAATAGTGTACATAATCTGTGGTGGTCTGTAACCAATACTGTACTACATCAGTAAACAGTGTCTGTATTGCTAATTCAAAAAATCTGGGCCTAATATAGTGTCCATAATCTGTGGGTTTCTGTAACAAATACTGTACTACATCAGAAAACAGTGTCTTTTTTGCAAATTCAAATTATCTGGGTCTAATATAGTGTCCATAATCTGTGGTGGTCTCTAACCAATACTGTACTACATCAGAAAACAGTGCCTATATTGCAAATTCAAATAATCTGGGCCTAATATAGTGTCCATAAACTGTGGTGGTCTGTAACCAATAATGTACTACATCAGAAAACAGTGTCTTTATTGCAAATTCCAATAATCTAGGCTTAATATAGTGTCCATAATCTGTGGTGTTCTGTAACCAATACTGTACTACATCAGAAAACAGTGTCTTTTTTGCAATTTCCAATAATCTCGGCCTAATATAGTGTCCATAATCTGTGGTGGTCTGTAAACGCTGATGTACTACATTAGAAAACAGTGTCTGTATTGCAAATTCAAATAATCTGGGCCTAATATAGTGTCCATAAACTGTGGTGGTCTGTAACCAATAATGTACTACATCAGAAAACAGTGTCTTTATTGCAAATTCCAATAATCTAGGCTTAATATAGTGTCCATAATCTGTGGTGTTCTGTAACCAATACTGTACTACATCAGTAAACAGTGTCTGTATTGCTAATTCCAAAAATATGGGCCTAATATAGTGTCCATAATCTGTGGTGTTCTGTAACAAATACTGTACTACATTAGACAACAGAGTCTTTATTGCAAATTCAAATAATCTAGACCTAATATAGTGTACATAATCTGTGGTGGTCTGTAACCAATACTGTACTACATCAGTAAACAGTCTCTGTATTGCTACTTCTAAAAATCTGGGCCTAATATAGTGTCCATAATCTGTGGTGTTCTGTAACAAATACTGTACTACATCAGAAAACAGTGTCTGTATTGCAAATTCAAATTATCTGGGCCTAATATAGTATCCATAAACTGTGGTGGTCTGTAATCAATATTGTACTACATCAGAAAACAATGTCTGTATTGCAAATTTAAATAATCCGGGCCTATTATAGTGTCCATAATCTGAGGTGTTCTGTAACCAATTCTGTACTACATCAGAAAACAGTGTCTGTATTGCAGATTCCAATAATCTAGGCTTAATATAATATCTTAATCTGGGGTGTTCTATAATCAATTCTGTACTACATCAGAAAACAGTGTCTGTATTGCAGATTCCAATAATCTGGGCCTAATATAGTGTCCATAATCTGTGGTGTTCTGTAACCAATAAAGTAATACATCAGAAAACAGTGTCTGTATTGAATATTGCAAAAATATGGGCCTAATATAGTGTCCATAATCTGTGGTGTTCTGTAACAAATACTGTACTACATTAGACAACAGAGTCTTTATTGCAAATTCTAATAATCTGGGCCTAAAAATAGTGTACATAATCTGTGGTGGTCTGTAACCAATACTGTACTACATCAGTAAACAGTGTCTGTATTGCTAATTCAAAAAATCTGGGCTTAATATAGTGTCCATAATCTTTGGTGGTCTATAACCAATAAAGTACTACATCAGAAAACAGTGTCTGTATTGCAGATTCAAATTCTCTGGGCCTAATATAGTATCCATAAACTGTAGTGGTCTGTAATCAATATTGTACTACATCAGAAAACAATGTCTGTATTGCAAATTTAATTAATCCGGGCCTATTATAGTGTCCATAATCTGTGGTGTTCTGTAACCAATACTGTACTACATCAGAAAAAAAGTGCCTATATTGCAAATTCCAATAATCTGGGCCTAATATAGTGTCCATAATCCGAGGTGGTCTGTAACCAATAATGTACTACATCAGAAAACAGTGCCTATATTGAAAATTCCAATAATCTGGGCCTAATATAGTGCCCATAATCTGTGGTGGTCTATAACCAATAGAGTACTACATCAGAAAACAGTGTCTGTATTGCAAATTAAAATAATCTGGGCCAAATATAGTGTCCACCATCTGTGATTGTATGTAACCAATACTGTACTACATCAGAAAACAGTGTCTGTATTGCAGATTCCAATAATCTAGGCTTAATATAATATCTTAATCTCGGGTGTTCTATAATCAATTCTGTACTACATCAGAAAACAGTGTCTGTATTGCAGATTCCAATAATCTGGGCCTAATATAGTGTCCATAATGTGTGGTGTTCTGTAACCAATAAAGTAATACATCAGAAAACAGTGTCTGTATTGAAAATTCCAAAAATAGGGGCCTAATATAGTGTACATAATCTGTGGTGGTCTATAACCAATACTGTACTACATCAGTAAACAGTGTCTGTATTGCTAATTCAAAAAATCTGGGCCTAATATAGTGTCCATAATCTGTGGTGTTCTGTAACAAATATTGTACTACATCAGAAAACAGTGTCTGTATTGCAAATTCAAATTATCTGGGCCTAATATAGTATCCATAAACTATGGTGGTCTGTAACTAATATTGTACTACATCAGAAAACAGTGTCTGTATTGAAAATTCTAATAAGCTGGGTCTATTATAGTGTCCATAATCTGTGGTGTTCTGTAACCAATACTGTACTACATCAGAAAAAAAGTGCCTATATTGCAAATTCCAATAATCTGGGCCTAATATAGTGTCCATAATCCGAGGTGGTCTGTAACCAATACTGTACTACATCAGAAAACAGTGCCTATCTTGCAAATTCCAATAATCTGGGCCTAATATAGTGTCCATAATCCGTGGTGGTCTGTAACCAATAATGTACTACATCAGAAAACAGTGTCTGTATTGCAAATTCAAATAATCTGGGCCAAATATAGTGTCTACAATCTGTGATGGTATGTAACCAATACTGTACTACATCAGAAAACAGTGTCTGTATTGCAGATTCCAATAATCTAGGCTTAATATAATATCCATAACCTGGGGTGTTTTACAATCAATTCTGTACTACATCAAAAAACCGTGTCTGTATTGCAGATTCCAATAATCTGGGCCTAATATAGTGTCTATAATCTGTGGTGTTCTGTAACCAATAAAGTACTACATCAGAAAACAGTGTCTGTATTGCAAATTCCAAAAATCTGGGTCTATTATAGTGTCTATAATCTGTGGTGTTCTGTAACAAATACTGTACTACATCAAAAAATAGTGTCTGTATTGCAGATTCCAATAATCTCGGCTTAATATAGTATCTATAATCAGTATGGTTCTGTAACCAATACTGTCGTATATCAGAAAACAGTGTCTGTATTGAAAATTCCATTAATCTGGGCTTAATATAGTGTCTATAATCTGTGGTGTTCTGTAACTAATACTGTACTACATCAGAAAACAGTGCCTATATTGCAAATTCCAATAATCTGTGCCTAATATATTGTCCATAATCTGTGGTGTTCTGTAACCAATACTGTACTACATTTAGAAAACAGTGCCTATATTGCAAATTTCAAAAATCTGGGCCTAATATAGTGTCCATAATCTCTGGTGGTCTGTAACCAATAATGTACTACCTCAGAAAACAGTGTCTGTATTGCAAATTCAAATAATCTGGGCCTATTGTAATGTCCATAATCTGTGGTGTTTTGTAACCAATACTGTACTACATCAAAAAACAGTGTCTGTATTGAAAATTCCAAAAAACCGGGCCTAATATAGTGTACAAATTCTGTGGTGTTCTGTAACCCATACTGTACTACATCAGAAAACAGTGTCTGTATCGCAAATTCCAATAATCTGTGCCTAATATATTGTCCAAATTATGTGGTGTTCTGTAACCAATACTGTATTACCTCAGAAAACAGTGTCTGTATTGCAGATTCCATTAATCTGGGCCTAAAATAGCGTCCATAATCTGTGGTATTCTCTAAACAATACTGTACTACATCAGAAAACAGTGCCTATATTGCAAATTCAAATAATATGGACCTAATATAATGTCCATAATCTGTGGTGGTCTGTTAGCAATACTGTACTACATCAGTAAACAGTGTCTGTATTGCAAATTCCAAAAAACCGGGCCTAATATAGTGTACAATTTCTGTGGTGTTCTGTAACCCATACTGTACTACATCAGAAAACAGTGTCTGTATCGCAAATTCCAATAATCTGTGCCTAATATAGTGTCCATATTCTATGGTGTTCTGTAACCAATACCGTACTACATTAAAAAACTGTCTGTATTGCAAATTTCAATAATCTTGGCCTAATATAGTTTCCATAATCTGTGGTGTTCTGGAACCAATACTCTACTACATCAGAAAACAGTGTCTGTATTGCAAATTCAAATAATTTGAGTCTAATATAGTGTCCATTATATGTAAAGGTATGTAACCAATACTGTACTACATCAGAAAACAGTGTCTTTATTGCAAATTCCAATAATTTGGGCTTAGTATAGCATCCATAATCAGTAGTGTTCTGTAACCAATACTGTACTACATCAGAAAACAGTGTCTGTATTGCAGATTCCAATATTCTATGTCTAATATAGTGTCCATAATCTGTAATGTTCTGTAACCAATACTGTACTACATTAAAAAACAGTATTTGTATTGCAGATTCCAATAATCTGGGCCTAATATAGTGTCCATTATCTGTGATATTCTGTAACCAATACTGTACTACATTAGAATATAGTGTCTGTATTGCAAATTACAAAAAACTGGGCCTAAAATAGTGTCCATAATCTGTGGTGGCCTAAAACCAATACTGTACTACATCAGAAAACAGTGTCTGTATTGCAAATACCAATAATCTGGGTTTAATATAGTATCCATAATCTGTGGTGTTCTGTAACCAATACAGTACTACATCAGAAAATAGTGTCTGTATTGCAAATTCCAAAAATCTTGGCCTAATATAGTGTACATAATCTGTGGTGTTCTGTAGCCAATACTGTACTACATCAGAAAAAAGTGCTGTATTGCAGATTCCAATAATCTGGGCCTAATATAGTGTCCATAATCTCTGGTGTTCTGTAGCCAATACTGTACTACATCAGAAAACAGTGTCTGTATTGAAAATTCCAATAATCTAGGCCTAATATAGTGTACATAATCTGTGGGGGTCTGTAACCAATTCTGTACTACTTTAGAAAACAGTGTCTGTTTTGAAAATTCCAATAATCTAGGACAAATATAGTGTACATAATCTGTGGGGGTCTGTAACCAATTTTGCACTACATCAGAAAACAGTGTCTGTGTTGCAAATTCCAATAATCTGGGTCTAATACAGTGTCCATAATCTGTGGTGGTCTGTAACCAATAATGTACTACATCAGAAAACAGTGTCTTTATTGCATATTCCATTAATCTGGGCTTAATATAGTATCCATAATCAGTGGTGTTCTGTAACCAATACTGTACTTCATCAGAAAACTGTCTGTATTGCAGATTCCAATATTCTATGTCTAATATAGTGTCCATAATCTGTAATGTTCTGTAACGAATACTGTACTACATCAGAAAACAGTGTCTATATTTCAAATTCCAAAAATCTTGGCCTAATATAGTGTATATTATCGGTGGTGTTCTGTAAATAATACTGTACTACATCAGAAAACAGTGTCTGTATTGCAAATTCCAATAATCTGGGCCTTATATAGTGTCCATAATCTGTGGTGTTTTGTAACCAATACATTACTACATCAGAAAACATTGTCTGTTATGCAGATTCCAATAATCTGGGTTTAATATAGTATCCATAATCTGTGGTGTTCTGTAACCAATACTGTACTACATCAGAAAACATTGTCAGTTTTGCAAATTCCAATAATCTGGGCCAAATAAAGTGTTCATAATTTGTGGTGTTCTGTAACAAATACTGTACTACATCAGAAAACAGTGTCAGTATTGCAAATTCCAATAATCTGTGCCTAATATAGTGTCCATATTCTGAAGTGTTCTGTAACCAATAATGTACTTCATCAGAAAACAGTGTCTGTATTGCAAATTCAAATAATCTGGGCCAAATATAGTGTCCATAATCTGTGGTGGTCTGTAATCAATACTGTACTACATCAGAAAACAGCGTCTGTATT
Source organism: Bufo bufo (assembly GCF_905171765.1). Taxonomy (NCBI): domain Eukaryota; kingdom Metazoa; phylum Chordata; class Amphibia; order Anura; family Bufonidae; genus Bufo; species Bufo bufo. The sequence continues at coordinate 280,375,038 of NC_053391.1, forward strand.
GCAGATTTAAATAATCTATGCTTAATATAGTATCCATAATCAGTGGTGTTCTGTAACCAATACTGTATTACCTCAGAAAACAGTGTCTGTATTGCAGATTCCATTAATCTGGGCCTAATATAGTGTCCATAATCTGTGGTGTTCTGTAACCAATAAAGTACTAAATCAGAAAACAGTGTCTGTTTTGCAGATTCCAATAATCTAGGAATAATATAGTGTCCATAATCTATGGTGTTCTGTAACCAATACTGTACTACATCAGAAAACAGTGTCTGTTTTGCAGATTCCAATAATCTGGGCTTAATATAGTATCCATAATCAGTGGTGTTTTGTAACCAATACTGTCCTACATCAGAAAGCAGTGTCTGTATTGCAAATTCCAATAATCTGGGCCTAATATAGTGTCTATAATCGGTGGTTTTCTGTAATTAATACTGTTTTACATCAGAAATCAGTGTCTGTATTGCAAATTCAAATAATCTGGGCCTAATATAGTGTCCATAATCTGTGGTGGTCTGTAAACAATACTGTACTACTTCAGAAAACAGTGTCTGTATTGCAGATTCAAATAATCTGGGCTTAATTTAGTATCCATAATCAGTGGTGTTCTGTAACCAATACTGTACTACATCAGAAAACAGTGTCTGTATTGCAAATTCAAATAATCTGGACCTAATATAATGTCCATAATCTGTGGTGGTCTGTAAGCAATACTGTACTACATCAGTAAACAGTGTCTGTATTGCTAATTTTAAAAATCTGTGCCTAATATAGTGTCCATAATCTGTGGTGGTCTGTAACAAATACTGTACTACATCAGAAAACTGTGTCTGTATTGCAAATTCAAATTATCTGGGCTTAATATAGTGTCCATAATCTGTAGTGGACTGTAACCAATACTGTACTAGATCAGAAAACAATGTCTGTATTGCAAATTTACATAATCTGGGCCTTTTATAGTGTCCATAATCTGTGGTGCTCTGTAACTAATACTGTACTACATCAGAAAACAGTGCCTATATTGCAAAATCCAATAATCTAGGCTTAATATAGTGTCCATAATCTATGGTGTTCTGTAAACAATACTATACTACATCAGTAAACAGTGTCTGTATTGCTAATTCCAAAAATCTGGACCTTATATAGTGTTCATATTCTATGGTGTTCTGTAACAAATACTGTAGTACATCAGAAAACAGTGCCTATATTGCAAATTCCAATAAACTGGGATTAATATAGTGTCCATAATCTGTGGTGGTCTGTAACAAATACTGTACTACATCAGAAAACAGTGTCTATATTGCAAATTCAAATAATCTGGGCCTAATATAGTGTCCATAATCTGTGGTGGTTTGTAAGCAATACTGTACTACATCAGAAAACAGTGTCTTTATTGCAAATTCCAATAATCTAGGCTTAATATAGTGTCCATAATCTGTGGTGTTCTGTAACCAATACTGTACTACATCAGTTAACAGTGTCTGTATTGCTAATTCCAAAAATCTGGGCCTAATATAGTGTTCATAATCTGTGGTGTTCTGTAACAAATACTGTACTACATCAGAAAACAATGCCTATATTGCAAATTCCAATAATCTGGGCCGAATATAGTGCCCATAATCTGTGGTGTTCTGTAACAAATACTGTACTACATCAAAAAACAGTGTCTGTATTGCAGATTCCAATAATCTGGGCCTAATATAGTGTCTATAATCTGTGGTGTTCTGTAACCAATACTGTACTACATCAGAAAACAGTGTCTGTATTGCAAATTCCAATAATCTTTGCCTAATATAGTGTCTAAAATATGTGGTGTTCTGTAACCAATACTGTACTACATCAGAAAACTGTGACTGTATTGCAAATTCCAGTAATCTTGGCCTAATTTAGTGTCCATAATCTGTGGTGTTTTGTAACCAATACTGTACTACATCAGAAAACAATGTCTTTATTGCATATTCCAATAATCTGGGCTTAATATAGTATCCATAATCAGTGGTTTTCTGTAACCAATACTGTGCTACATCAGAAAACAGTGTCTGTATTGAAGATTCCAATATTCTAGGTCTAATATAGTGTCCATAATCTGTAATGTTCTGTAACCAATACTGTACTACATCAGAAAACAGTGTCTGTATTGCAGATTCCAATAATCTGGGCCTAATATAGTGTACATAATAGGTGGTCTGTAACCAATACTGTACTACATCAGAAATAAGTGCTTTATTGCAGATTCCAATAATCTGGGCCTAATATAGGGTCCATAATCTGTGGTGTTCTGTAACCAATACTGTACTACATCAAAAAACAGTGTCTGTATTACAGATTCCAATAATCTGGGCCTAATATAGTGTCTATAATCTGTGGTGTTCTGTAACCAATTCTGTACTACATCAGAAAACAGTGTCTGTATTGAAAATTCCAATAATCTAGGCCTAATATAGAGTACATAATCTGTGGGGGTCTGTAACCAATTCTGTACTACATCAGAAAACAGTGTCTGTATTGCAAATTCCAATAATCTGGGTCTACTATAGTGTCCATAATCTGTGGTGGTATCTAACCAATACTGTACTACATCAGAAAACAGTGTCTATATTACAGATTCCAATAATCTGGGCTTAATATAGTATCCATAATCTGTGGTGTTCTGTAACTAATACTGTACTACATCAGAAAACAGTGTCAGTATTGCAAATTCCAATAATCTGTGCCTAATATAGTGTCCATAATCTGTGATATTCTGTAACCAATACTGTACTACATAAGAATACAGTGTCTGTATTGAAAATTCCAAAAAACTGGGCCTAAAATAGTGTCCATAATCTGTGGTGGTCTAAAACCAATACTGTACTACATCAGAAAACAGTGTCTGTATTGCAAATTCCAATAATCTTGGCCTTATATAGTGTCCATAATCTGTGGTGTTTTGTAACCAATACAGTACTACATCAGAAAACAGTGTCTGTATTACAGATTCCAATAATCTGGGCTTAATATAGTATCCATAATCTGTGGTGTTCTGTAACCAATACTGTACTACATCAGAAAACAGTGTCAGTATTGCAAATTCCAATAATCTGTGCCTAATATAGTGTCCATAGTCTGTGGTGTTCTGTAACCAATACTGTACTACATCAGAAAACAGTGTCGTTATTGCAAATTCAAATAATCTGGGTCTAATATAGTGTCCATAATCTGTAAAGGTATGTAACCAATACTGTACTATATCAAAAAACAGTGTCTTTATTGCATATTCCAATAATCTGGGCTTAATATAGTATCCATAATCAGTGGTGTTCTGTAACCAATACTGTACTACATCAGAAAACAGTGTCTGTATTGCAGATACCAATAATCTGGGCCTAATATAGTGTCCATAATCTGTGGTGTTCTGTAACCAATACTGTACTACATCAGAAAACAGTGTCAGTATTGCAAATTCCAATAATCTGGGCCTAATAAAGTGTTCATAATTTGTGGTGTTCTGTAACAAATTCTGTACTACATCAGAAAACAGTTTCTGTATTGCAAATTCAAATAATCTTGGCCTAATGTAGTGTGGATAGTCTTTGGTGGTCTATAACCAATACTGTACTACATCAGAAAACAGTGTCTGTCCTCAGCACTACAGTGGTACATCCTATTACAGTTACAGCATATCTAGCAAAGATGTTCAAGGGACACCAGCTTGAAAAAACAACAAATGCTCCTAAAACCCCTAAGAAACTGTCAGACCCACAAAAACCTGCTCGCTCTTATCATATGGAGCAAGACAAATCGTCAAAACAGAAAGAAAAAAGAAACATGGCTTCTAACGCTGCAGATTGGACTGACAGTGAAGAAGAAGAGGATGCGTCCTCTGAACCGGAGAACATCCAATCCCTCATTAAATCACTACCATCAGCAGAATGTATTAAAGATATGCTGTTTGACGCGTTTCGAAAAGTCTTATTCGTAACAGTGGAGTGCATTTGGCGCTTTCAGGTTTAAATAGGAACTCAAGTGTGTTTGATTGACGTTATAGTTACTCCCACCTGTGACTATGCACTGGGTGGAGAAAGGAAATAGCATGGGGCGATCAAAGTTACTCCCCTTTGCACTACACTTGTTTCCAATAGTTATCACCTGGAGCGGCAAAATCATTCCAATCAAATGTCTGACATACATAAAGTTACATAACATTTCATTAAAAACAAAGTTGTTTCAGTATGTGCAGATATCTCTTCCAACATATTAAAATTGCATAGCATAGAAAAATAAAACAAAAAAAGGAAGAGACTGACATGGAAAGAAAAGAAAACTCTGCTAGGAAAAACACTGCGTTAAATCGGGATCCATTCACATTATATGTGCGTTATTTTTTGGTTTCTTTTTCGAGAAAAATTGTTGAGAAACATACTTGTAATTGTATACATCAATAAGATTGATGCACAATATAAGTGCAAAACAGAAAGAGGAACAGGAGAAGGGCATAAATATGTTGAACCATTTGTCACCGTAAATAATCAGTAGAAATGCATGATCTCCCTTCTTAGGTTAAGGCCCTTTGGATATCTTGTCTCCAATTTAAATATCCAATAGGCCTCTCTCAAATTAACTTGATGTTTTATGTCTCCTCCTCTAATAGATGTTTTTACCTGTTCTATGGCATATGTTTTGAAATATTTGGGGCTACGATTATGTCTATCAATGAAGTGTCTGGCAGCATTTGATATATTGGTATAAGAGGGATTATCTATATAATTCAGATGTTCTAAGATACGGTTTTTAAATTTCCTTATGGTGCATCCTATGTACATTTTGTTGCAGTATTCGCAGAGGATCACATAGACTACTGCTTTTGTATTGCAATTTATGTAGGACTTTATATTATAAGTCTGTGTCTGATCTGCATTGCAAAAGGTTTTTGTATTTTGTACGTAGTTGCAAGTTCGGCAACGCTGGCTGCCACAGCGTGTAAACCCCTTGTATGTCAGCCATGTGTCTGTTTTCGGACAAGATTCACGTGTAAACATGGACGGAGACAAGGAATTTCCTATTGTTTGTGGTCTTTTGGATACAATCCTGCAACCCTCATTGAGTACAGTATTGAGTATATTGTCCTCATGTAAAACTGGGAGATATTTTTTGACAATATTGCGTATTGAATTATATTGGCGACTATATGTCAATACCAGAGTAGGTTGTGGTTTTTTAATTTCATTTTTGTTATTTTCATTTGGTTCTTCTTTTGTACCTTTTAATTCCACAGTATTATTGTTAGTTCTTGCAGTATAATCTGCTTGTTTTTGTATCCTTTCATTTCTACATTTGTTTTTGCCATGTTTGCTTTTAGTAGTATTATTGTTTTTATTTTTCTTATTTTTGTTTTTGAAGAGCAATGATTCCCTAGTATTATTTTTGGCTATTTGTAATCCTCTTGAAATCATCCACTCAGGATATTTTCTTTCCAAGAGGCGCCTCCATATAATTTGGCATTCACGTTTGAAGGCCTCCAGTGTATTACAGTTTCTCCTAGCCCGTATAAATTCTCCGACTGGGATAGATTTAATAGTATGGTGGCAGTGATGACTGTCCGCCCTTAGAATTGTATTCCCCGCAATATCTTTGCGGTACGTTTCTGTCTGTATGACCTTATTAGGAATACCTGTCAGTTTTAAATCCAAAAAATTCATCGTACTAGAATCCTCACTGTATGTAAATTTGAGATTATAATTATTATTTTGAATATACTGTACGAACTTATGTATGGCAGGTACATCGCCACTCCAAATTATGAGCAGATCGTCGATGTACCTGCCATACCAGTTCAAACAGTGTGCAAAAGGATTATTGACATTATATATATATTTTTGCTCCCAGTAAATCATGGTTAAATTGGCAAGAGCTGGGGAATATTTGGCCCCCATTGAAACACCTTTTGTTTGGAGGTAGAACACATTATCAAAAAAATTATAATTGTGGCACATGAGGAAACGGGTTACATCCAGGGCATAATCTATAAATTCATTTCCATAACCACTGTACTTGTGGAGATGATACTCCAATGCTTCAAGTGCAATGGGATGTGGGATAGAGGGGTATAATGCGACCACATCTACCGTCAACCATTTGTATTCAGAATTCCATTTTTTGTTATAAAATGATCGCAGGACTTCTGATGTGTCCTTGATGTAACCCGGTGTCCTCTTGACCATAGGTTGGATTATACAGTCCAACCAATTGCCTAATCTTTCAGTTAGAGACCCTATACCACTGACTATAGGTCGAAGCGGTGGTGGGTTTATTTTTTTGTGCATTTTGGGAACTGCATGCATGATTGGAGTAATGGGATATTTTACATTCATATAATCATACTGTTTTTGTGTGATATGTGCATGATTCAAACCTATTTTCAGGATGTTTGTATATTCTATTTGATATTTTGCAACGGGATTGGATGCAAGTTTAGCATATGTATTATCCTCTCTCAAAATTTTTATCATTTGTTCATAATATACATCCTTGTCTAAGACGACAACGGATCCCCCTTTGTCTGCCATTTTTATTATTATTTTTGAGTTATCCGATAGCTCTTTGAGAGCTTGTTTCTGTTTTATGGAGACATTGTGGGATACGTTGGCGTCTTTGAGAGTATCATGCACCTGTTTCAGATCCTTCTCAACCAATTCCTGGAATAAATCCATGTTAGGAGTACGAGACATAAGTGGATAGAAAGAAGGATTTGAAGTTTTAAAGCTATACATATTAGGTGGATTAGATCCTTGTTCCTGTTCCCCCTGGAGATCCTCCAGGCACGTCAGAGTTAACTGCTCCTGGAATTCCATTCCAACATATTGATTGTACATAGTTGGAGTATCCGACAAGTTTGGAGGATATCCAGCGGGAGGGACATCAAAAAAATGTCTGGCTACTGTTAGTTGTCTAATAAATCTATTTATATCCAACAATGTCATAAATAAATCAAAGTTTACACTAGGTACAAAATTTAAACCCAATCTTAGTACATTGATTTGTTCTTGTGTTAAAGTCTCTTTAGACAGATTAATTACATCATTGTTGCAGGTGTATATTTCATCAGCTTTTGGTACATAGATTACCTCCTCTTTTGTCGGGTTGCCATTAAATGTCCTTTTTCTGTGTTTGCGCCCCGCTCTCCGGATTCGTTTTTTGCCGGAGCTGATTGGTAATTTCTGTTTGGTTTATTTTTTTTGTAGTAAGAAGTTTTGGATCTCATTGTTTCGTCTGTTCTTTCTTGAATAAACTCTTGTGTGGAATCAAGGGATAAATCACTAAGTTCCATGGTATCCAATTCTGACGAAAAGTTCACTTTTGGTGAGTATCCCTGTCCTTTGTTTCTTTTGTTGGTTTTGTTCTTTTTTAGAATCGATTTGGGGGTGGTGGAGTAGGGGTTTTCCCTTCTACCCCATTCATAAATCTGGTCATGCTTGTAATCATATAAGTCCCTTTGGAATTTTTTGTGCTTCATTTCAATAATATGTTCTTCCATTTCTTTTATATTGGCACTTATATTTTTTTGTAGCATTTCATACTCCATTGTATTTTCTGGTCTGTTTAGTTTCAGTTTTAATGCATTTATATCCATTTGTAAATCCTGCAGTTTTTCCCCCTCATACCTGACAATCAGTGTCATGAGTTTTGTAGAACAGTCCGTCAGGATTTGATTCCATTCAAGTACAAATTGTTGTGAAAAAACTGTGGTTGGAATTTTCTTTATGCGTAATCCTCTCGGGATCATATTTTTTTCTAAATACTTGACCAATGTGGTATGGTCCCACCAGAGCCTGGTTTCCTGGTTAAGAACTCTTTCAAATTGATTTATATCCGTAGCATTGGACACTTCTTGCGATACATATTGATCAGTATCTGAGAAAACTTGGTTTGCCTTTGATCTCCGTTCCGGTGATGCGCAGAAGGCCATAGCAGAGTTTGCACTGGTCAGCCTTACCAGATGGTATACAGATGGACGAACCCCTTTGTCCGTTAAATTGTGTTATTTTGTTGTGGAGACAACTTACTTCTTTATGGATCGGTGAGACACGGTAAGAAAAAGTCCTTTGTAAGGTTGAAATATGTAATGTGAAATACCAGCTCACTATATCTGCGGTTAGAATGTATCCGCGTGCTCGGTGTCTTGGTTTTTCAACCTCCTGGTTCAGGTACATAGAAAATGGGTAAATTCAGACTCCAGCACTCACTTTTTTTCGAAGTATCAAGTTCTCCACTTTATTCAATAGTTGCACACGGACAGTACAGGGCTCAAGATCTCTCTTGGTACAGGCTGTTTGACGCGTTTCGAAAAGTCTTATTCGTAACAGTGGAGTGCATTTGGCGGTTTCAGGTTTAAATAGGAACTCAAGTGTGTTTGATTGACGCTATAGTTACTCCCACCTGTGACTATGCACTGGGTGGAGAAAGGAAATAGCATGGGGCGATCAAAGTTACTCCCCTTTGCACTACACTTGTTTCCAATAGTTATCACCTGGAGCGGCAAAATCATTCCAATCAAATGTCTGACATACATAAAGTTACATAACATTTCATTAAAAACAAAGTTGTTTCAGTATGTGCAGATATCTCTTCCAACATATTAAAATTGCATAGCATAGAAAAATAAAACAAAAAAAGGAAGAGACTGACATGGAAAGAAAAGAAAACTCTGCTAGGAAAAACACTGCGTTAAATCGGGATCCATTCACATTATATGTGCGTTATTTTTTGGTTTCTTTTTCGAGAAAAATTGTTGAGAAACATACTTGTAATTGTATACATCAATAAGATTGATGCACAATATAAGTGCAAAACAGAAAGAGGAACAGGAGAAGGGCATAAATATGTTGAACCATTTGTCACCGTAAATAATCAGTAGAAATGCATGATCTCCCTTCTTAGGTTAAGGCCCTTTGGATATCTTGTCTCCAATTTAAATATCCAATAGGCCTCTCTCAAATTAACTTGATGTTTTATGTCTCCTCCTCTAATAGATGTTTTTACCTGTTCTATGGCATATGTTTTGAAATATTTGGGGCTACAATTATGTCTATCAATGAAGTGTCTGGCAGCATTTGATATATTGGTATAAGAGGGATTATCTATATAATTCAGATGTTCTAAGATACGGTTTTTAAATTTCCTTATGGTGCATCCTATGTACATTTTGTTGCAGTATTCGCAGAGGATCACATAGACTACTGCTTTTGTATTGCAATTTATGTAGGTCTTTATATTATAAGTCTGTGTCTGATCTGCATTGCAAAAGGTTTTTGTATTTTGTACGTAGTTGCAAGTTCGGCAACGCTGGCTGCCACAGCGTGTAAACCCCTTGTATGTCAGCCATGTGTCTGTTTTCGGACAAGATTCACGTGTAAACATGGACGGAGACAAGGAATTTCCTATTGTTTGTGGTCTTTTGGATACAATCCTGCAACCCTCATTGAGTACAGTATTGAGTATATTGTCCTCATGTAAAACTGGGAGATATTTTTTGACAATATTGCGTATTGAATTATATTGGCGACTATATGTCAATACTAGAGTAGGTTGTGGTTTTTTAATTTCATTTTTGTTATTTTCATTTGGTTCTTCTTTTGTACCTTTTAATTCCACAGTATTATTGTTAGTTCTTGCAGTATAATCTGCTTGTTTTTGTATCCTTTCATTTCTACATTTGTTTTTGCCATGTTTGCTTTTAGTAGTATTATTGTTTTTATTTTTCTTATTTTTGTTTTTGAAGAGCAATGATTCCCTAGTATTATTTTTGGCTATTTGTAATCCTCTTGAAATCATCCACTCAGGATATTTTCTTTCCAAGAGGCGCCTCCATATAATTTGGCATTCACGTTTGAATTTACCCATTTTCTATGTACCTGAACCAGGAGGTTGAAAAACCAAGACACCGAGCACGCGGATACATTCTAACCGCAGATATTGTGAGCTGGTATTTCACATTACATTTTCCAGAGGATCCATAGAGTATACAGACCAAGAAACTCTGACAATGATACCCCAAGAGATATACTCTGCTGCCTTCTGGATTTCAAAGTAAAAGAAGAGGTTTTGCAGAAAGCTTGAATGGGTTATTGTGCATTCCCCCGGGGCCTACTTACTCCACATAAAACTCCACCCTTTTTACCCCCCAACCTCTTACACCCCTTTAATGAATACACACAGTCCGAGTTGGATTAAATCGGCCACAGCAGCCGTTTATTAATAAATAAATAAATACATATCCCCTGACGAGGGAGGTCATAGAAGCCCCAAATTTCTCACATATATGTATAAACACTCCAACCCCGCACTTCCATCTTGCCTCCAGCCGCAAAACTCCAGCTCTGAGACACCAACTGATGGACGCCTCTCTGAACGAACCAAAAATGCCCCAACTATGCCCTCCCATTTTTCACACCATTCAAGACCACCAGCTTCTATGGCCTTCCCCCGCCAACAACGCGCGGCTTGACTCCTCCCTCAAGCCCGTGCGTTCCTCCACATGCAAAGCGCCCTCTCGATGCCTCCCTGCAGGCCCAAAGACCACAAGTCAATCCCCACCGCGTTCAAATGAACACCATCAGCCCTCCAAAATCCTCCTGTACCCGCCTCCAACTCCACATGCCGAACCACCACCGCCCCATTCCTGGCCGCAAACTTACCCACCGCCCTGTTCACCTTCACCCTTGTCTTATCCACCCTCTCAAACGACCTGGCCTCTCGCCATGACTGCCTATACACCATATCCGACCAAACCGTGATCATCCCAGGAAACATGGACAACAATCGCAACAAGTCAAACTTGATATCCTTGATCAAATCCCGACAAGACCTCACCCCCAAGTCATTACCACCCACATGCAGCACCAGAATATCCGGGGCCCTATCCAACTTCGCATGTCTATGAACCTCACCCATCACACTCCCCCACAACATCCCCCTGCGTCCAATCCATCTCACCACCGCCTCATCCCTTCCTATCCCCAACTGCCGCCCGTTAGGCCTCACATCCGCCCGCAAAGCACCCCAAAAAACAAACGAACGCCCCAGGATCCAGACTAACGCCGGCTCACCACCTGCAACAAGAAAAAACGAGAATGAAAATACGAACAAAAAACCACTGCGCCCTCCAACCCCAACTCACGAGCCCCCCCAGACGCACATACGACTTAAAACGGGCCAACTCCCACCGCCCAATCTTCTTAATCACCTCGTCCCCCAACCCCAATCTGGCAGCCTCCGTCGCCGCCCCAATACGAAAGGAATGACCCGTAAAGCCACTAGAGTCCATTCCCAGCACCGCCATACACTTCTTGAATACCGCCACAAACTGGAACCTTGACAAAAAAGAACCATCCTGATGCCTCAACAACGGACCCCCCCCTCCCTATATACCCTCAAACAATTTACTGGACAAACCAAGCACCCCGCCACTGCATACAGACACACGTTCCGACCCCTTCCTTCCCTGTCCGTCTTAGATACCCTAATCCGTACAACCACCCTATCCTCGAACAAATCCACATCGTCACTCGCCAAACCGCCCCCACACACCGTACTCCTACTCACCAGCTCCCCCAGCCGGAAAGCCCCGAAAAAAGCCAACGCGAATGCAAGCCTAAATAACCGGACCTCACTCTCCGAGCTACAAACCGACTCCACACAAACCCCTACTCTCAACAGCAACTCAAAGGACACTGGCCTCCGACCGTCCGCCACCCGGCCCCCACGACGAAAACCCTTCAGTACCTGCTTAACCAAAAATGATTTGGTAACATCCGGAAGGCCCCTCAACCTAAAACCAAAAACTAAACCCGCAAAACACCGGTTAACCCTCGCCACTGACCAACCCTCCTCCACCATATGTCCCAAAAACAACACCAATGGGATCTCCCCCCATCAACACCAACCCCCATACTCACACACCACTGCTCCCAAGAACGCCACGCCTTACCATAGTCAGACCAAGTACCTTCACTCAAAGACCTCCTAAACAAATCCGCTATAGTACCTCCAATAGGTCCCAGAGCCATGCCGGGCACTCCAACCCCTCCTCCTCCACCTCTGGAGCCAGCTGACGAAAACGCTCCCACTGCAAACGAGAAAGAGAGTCAGCCACCCCGTTATGAACCCCCGGCACATGCACCGCCACAACCCATGTGTTCAGCGGCAAACACATCAGCACCAAGTGCTGCAATAACCTAACTACAGGAGGCGAAGATGCAGTCAGACTATTAACGGCCTGCACAACACCCAAGTTATCGCAATGCCACCTCACTTTCTTATCCTTAAACTTGCCCCCCCACAGCACCACCGCCAGCCCTATCGGGAACAATTCAAGCAACGCCACGTTCCTAACTCAACCCCTCTCAAACCAACTCACCGGCCATTCACCCGCACACCACTGTCCTTCACAATACACCCCAAAACCCACCCCCCAGCAGCATCTGAAAACAAGTTAAAACTTTCCACCACCTCCCCCATAACCAATGTCCTGCCATTAAATTGTCCCCAAAAAACGTCCCAAACCTCCAAGTCCCTCCTCAATTCCTTCCCCAGCCGAATAAAATGGTGACCCGACACCACACCTGCCGTCGCCGCCGCCAACCTCCTACAAAATATTCTGCCCATCAGAATAATCCTACAAGCGAAATTCAACTTCCCTAATAAGGATTGTAACTCCCTCAAACGAATCTTCGGCCCCACCCTCGCCGACCGCACCGCAGACCGCACATCAATCAATTTGTCCTCAGGTAACCTGCATTCCATCCGAACCGTATCTAGCACTATACCCAAAAAACATAACTCTGTAGTGGGGCCAACCGTCTTCTCAGCCGACAACGGCACCCCGAACTCTCTAAACACCGACTGCAACGAGGCCAACAGCAACCCACACACCCCGGATTTAGCCGGCCCCAAACAAAGGAAGTCATCCAAATAATGAATGAGCGACTGACACCCCGCCACCTCCTTCATCACCCATTCTAAGAAGGAGCTAAACTTCTCAAAATAAGCGCAAGAGATCGAACACCCCATCGGCAAACACCCGTCCACATAATACCTCCCCCCCAAAAACATCCCAACAAGCGCAAACTATCCGGATGAACCGGTAACAAACTAAACGCGGCCTCAATGTCCGCCTTTGCTAACATCGCACCCGGCCCCAACTTCCTAACCCAACTAACCGCCGTATCAAAAGAGGTGTAAACAACCGAACACAATTCCGGATCGATCCCATCATTCACCGATGACCCCTTTGGGAAAGACAAATGGTGAATCAGCCGGAAAGCATTCGGCTCCTTCCTTGGAACCACCCCCAACGGCCAAACCACCAAGTTCCCCAAAGGTAACTCCACAAACGGCCCGTACATTCTCCCTAAACTCACCTCCTTAGCTAGCTTCTGAGACACCACTTCCGGGTGCATCAAAGCCGACCTCAAATTCTTACATCTCCCACCCCCAAGATCCCCATGACCAGACGGAATCACAAACCCCTCCTCAAATCCCCTCCGCAACAGCTCCGCCCCCACCCTATCCGGGTACCTACTTAAATACGTCCACCCTGAACGGAGTCCGCCCCTTTTCCAACCGTCTCTCCCCCCCTTTGCCTATTCCCCCGGAAACACCTGCTGGCTCCCCCCACACCCCGAACACTCGTGCTTAAACTTACATTTTTGACCGAACTTGCAACTCCCCTCATTGAACAAAAAGCACAAGCCCTTTGCCGAGGCAGCGGCAAAACCCGACTGCCCGCCCCCCCTCCCCCCATCCCCCCCCTGCTCCGCACGAAAAGGTTGCCCCTGTCTACCAGCCCCCATCACCCTCATCCACAGCCCTATGTCTTTATGGTCCCACCGCATACTGGAGCGGACCGCCTTCCTCTGACGAAACTGTTCGTCATAACGCAACCACCCGTAACCTCCATAAACACGATAAGCTTTCCCTATTGCATCCATGTAGCAAAACAGAGGCGAACAACTGCCTTGCGCCTTCTCCCCGATCACACTCGCCAAAATAGCAAACGCCTGAAGCCAATTGCTAAACGTACGAGGTATCAGCCTATACCGCTTCTTCTCCTCCTCCTCCTCCTTCTTTCTCAAATCCTTCCTCACAACATCCAAATTAAAGAGCTCCAACGGGAGAAGGGAAAAGATATCGACGTACTCCCCCTTCCAAATTCACTCCCTCACTTCCTGCTTCAAATGCGCCCCCAACGGGCCCTCAAAGCACACATACACCTCGCCCTTTGCCGCATCATCAACCCACGGCCTATCTTCCTCACCACCTACCTGCATCTGCACTGAAACCCCCCTCCCCCCACTCGCCACCAACCCGGGGCCCACCCCCCCGGAAACCTGCTCAGATCCCCCAGCCACCGCTTCAACCTCGCTCCCCCTCCCTAAACCCCAAGCTTGCAAAGGCCCTGCCCCCCCGTGACCTACACCAGCCAAACCGCACAGCAACCGCCCTAAACCACCAAATAAATCAGCCTGACCAGCTGGCCCCAACCCCACACCTTGCAATAATGTAAACAGTGTCCCCAAGGTTGCCTCACCTGGCTGCCCGGGCGCTGTGAACCCTGCAGCCGTTGATCCGGATTCCCGCCGCTCCACTTCCGATCGCACCATCCTGGACCCTGCTTCCGGTAATCCTCCACTGTAGCCCGGCGACCCAGCACTTCCAGCGCTGGCCGCGTCTTGTTCAGCCCCTGCCATCTGCTCACCCGACTCCTCAATAAGACCAGCCGCCGGCTGTCCATCATCAGTAAGGGGCCTGTGCACCCGCACCGCCTCCCGGTGCACAGCCCCACAGCCCCTCACTCCACTTGCTCTCCCACACCGAGCAGGCCTCCCCTCAGGCCCAAGAGGGGAGCCTGCAGCACCTGGTCCTGCACTCCCGCCGTCTGCAGCCGCACGCGATGAAGGGGGCCGCCCCCCTCCCTTCACTGAATCCCGCCGTGCATATGGATTCCTCCCGAGCCGTGAGGACTTAGGGAGGGGTTGAGCGTGTCCCCCACGGCCCGGAGGGTCCCTAGAGGGGCTCCTAACTCGGCGCTGGACTCTGGGGGTGTCCTCCTCAATCAGGCGCGCCGGCGGCCTAGCCCGCCGCGGCCGTCTTTCCTCTGACGGCGGGCAAACTGCACCCGCCGCCTCCCCCTGCAACAAGCCGGCTACCTGGTCTTTAAGCCAGCCTTGACCCCGGACCACCGCCGCTGCCCGCATCCTCTCCAGGACTTCCTCGACGCCCGACATGGTTAGGTCGGAGCTGGAGAGGATGCCGAGATGTCCGCTGTCCTGCTCCTCTTCTCCCGAAATGGTGCCGGTCCGTTGGCTCTGCCCCCTCTTGAAGCTCTGCCCCCACCCCACGCAACTCCGCCCCCTCACTATCCTAACCCTTTCCAGCCCTCCTCGGCCCCGGAGCCCAAAACCCCTCATGCAGGCCTACCTCCAGCGTCCGGCCTTTCTAGAGCAAAAAAAATTGAATATGAAGATAAAGAGATTCGCATTTTCCAGGACATTTCTAGACAAACGTTAGAACTAAGATGTAATCTCCAACCTCTTACTATGGCACTAAGGGAAAGAGGACTAAAATACAAGTGGCTTTTCCCGTTTGGACTCCTAATTACCCATAATGGAAAACCTTTGGTAATCAGGGAACCCAAAGACATACCCTTTGTCACCCAAAAATTAAACCTTCAGGAATTGTCTATCAAGGACTGGATTATAGATGACACACAAGATACTGAACCACCTGTTCCAGAGATACCCCAATGGACATTTGTAACCACACCAAAGACAAAGAAAACTAAAACCTCAGAGAAATTACCTGCGCCTAAAGCTCCGCAGAAGATACAACGAACGCCAGCTGGGGACTGAAATAAGTGATGACACTCTGTGGTAAAACGCATTCACACCACACTTCAACACATAGTCGTCATATGTATATGTTCTTACTCATGTTTATCACATAAATAATTTGCACACTCCTAGAGTCGATAACATAACCGAATTATAATTGATCTACTTGTTAACAACTCTTTCTTTTTTAGGTTGATTTTTATGTTACACAAATTAAATGATTTCATTGAGACTGAGGGAGCGGTACAATTCTATCTGTGCTGCTCTCAACCAGGGTGCCCTTCTGTTGAGGCCTGAACAGACCTTAACTGAATCGACACCTTCTCCACTACTCCCCCCCCCCCCACTTCCACCCGCATTACCATCTACGGAGGAAGTCAATCCTAATAGATAGGACCCTGGGAACCATACTGATGTGGGTGCCATAACAGACAGGACTAATTGTTTTCTTTAGTACTCATATTCACGTTGGAATATGTACTACTTTTGTATTAGTGATGTATTATGTTTTACAGTTCCCCTAACCCACCCTCTGCTTCAACATCAGGGACTCAATGTTAAGATAAGTCACAAATCTATTCTAAAATGTCATGGTCATGGCTGATCTAATATGCGCATCATATAATGTGAATGGCCTAAACATTCAAAAAAGAAACGATCCAAAATTTTGATGTACTTAAAAAAAGAGAAAGTGAGCGTAACATTTTTTCAGGAAACGCATTTTAAAAAAACATTCACACCCTTCTCTAAAACTTTCCATTACAACCAATGGTATAACTCTACCACTCCAACCCGCAAAAGAAAAGGTGTCTCCATAGTTTTTAGTAGAACTCTAGGTTTCCAGCATAAGAACACATTATCTGATCCCGAAGGTAGATACTTATTTGTTAAGGGATCTATATACGGTAAAATGTATACATTTGCTAATTTTTATGCTCCTAATGTACTGCAACACAGGTTTATGGAGACAATTATTACCAGGTTAGAGGGATTTGTGGAAGGGATGCTGATCCTAGGAGGAGACTTAAATACCCCTCTAGAACCAACTGTAGACACCACAAAAGGAAAGGCGAGATTAGCTTACAGTAACCTTAAAACAACTTCTACGCCAAAATAATTTAATAGACGCGTGGAGAGTTTTAAATCCCACCTGTAGAGACTACTCCTTTTTTTCTTCTGCCCATGAAACATACTCCAGACTAGATTATTTCTTCATACATCACAAAGATATTCAATTCTTGAAAAAAGCGGACTACAAATCCTTCCATCTTTCAGACCATTCCCCTTTATTGATGCATCTTTCCCTCAGAGACGACACAATTAAAAAGTGTAAATGGTCGCTAAATGAAAGCTTATTGAAACACCCTGAAGATGTCACAGCTCTTGCAACTGATATACAGTACAGACCAAAAGTTTGGACACACCTTCTCATTCAAAGAGTTTTCTTTATTTTCATGACTATGAAGGCATCAAAACTATGAATTAACACATGTTGAATTATATACATAACAAACAAGTGTGAAACAACTGAAAATATGTCATATTCTAGGTTCTTCAAAGTAGCCACCTTTTGCTTTGATTACTGCTTTGCACACTCTTGGCATTCTCTTGATGAGCTTCAAGAGGTAGTCCCCTGAAATGGTCTTCCAACAGTCTTGAAGGAGTTCCCAGAGATGCTTAGCACTTGTTGGCCCTTTTGCCTTCACTCTTCGGTCCAGCTCACCCCAAACCATCTCGATTGGGTTCAGGTCAAGTGACTGTGGAGGCCAGGTCATCTGGCGCAGCACCCCATCACTCTCCTTCATGGTCAAATAGCCCTTACTTTCAAAGTTTTCCCAATTTTTCGGCTGACTGACTGACCTTCATTTCTTAAACTCGTTTTTCTTTACTTACCTGCTTTTTTCTTGCCATAATACAAATTCTAACAGTATATTCAGTAGGACTATCAGCTGTGAATCCACCTGACTTCTCATCAATGCAACTGATGGTCCCAACCCCATTTATAAGGCAAGAAATCCCACTTATTAAACCTGACAGGGCACACCTGTGAAGTGAAAACCATTTCAGGGGACTACCTCTTGAAGCTCATCAAGAGAATGCCAAGAGTGTGCAAAGCAGTAATCAAAGCAAAAGGTGGATACTTTGAAGAACCTAGAATATGACATATTTTCTGTTGTTTCACACTTGTTTGTTATGTGTTTGTTATGTATATAACTTCATGTTCATATTGTCACGGCTGTATGTGGGCAACAATAGTAATACACAGTACAGAGCTACTGACTGGACCCAGAACTAGGGAGGATAACGGGTGACCCCTGTCCGACCCTCAACGCTCTCCCTATTCTGCTAAAGCACATGCCCGGATCCAAATGGCGGAAAGAGGCATGCCCACGTGCCTAAGACTAATGACCACTGTAACCCCTACAATAGTGGAAGGGGCACGGCCACCAGTGCCCTACTCAGTATATGGAGGGAACCGTGGCCACCTCAGATCCAGTCAGAAAATAAACAGGAACACAACAATGTCTGCACACTTAGCTGACGGTGTTGCAGCCGCAGAGAAGACGGATCCAAGGACAGGCTGGCAATATCCGGAGTGCTAGCTGCAGCAGAACACAGGTCCAGTGAACTGATAGCTACAAGTGAAGAAACTAAAGCCAGAGCTACAACTGAAGTGAGAACTATAATCCACATCCTATCATAGGAGGAGGGGTGATATAAAGAGAGGAAAATCAAACACATGAAGGACAGCTGTGGTGAAAGAAACCAAAAGTAAACAGAGTAGTGAGAACTCCTCCCAGCTCTAGTAGTGACATCATCACAGGGGTGGAGAAACAGAGCTGTGAGAACGTCCCAAAGCTCTGGTAGTGACAGTACCCCCCCCTCTACGGGTGGACTCCGGACACCCAGGACCCACCTTCTCAGGATGAGCCCTATGAAATGCCCTGATGAGGCGAGTGGCTTTAATGTCCGACACCGGAACCCACATCCTCTCCTCAGGACCATAACCCTTCCAATGAACGAGGTACTGAAGAGAACCGCGGACCATGCGAGAGTCCACAATTCTGGAAACCTCAAACTCCAGATTGCCATCAACCAAAATCGGAGGAGGAGGCAAAGAGGAGGGTACCGTGGGCTGGACATATGGTTTTAAGAGAGATCTGTGAAATACATTATGTATCTTCCAAACCCGTGGAAGATCAAGACGGAAGGCAACAGGATTGATGACTGACAAGATTTTATAAGGCCCAATAAACTTGGGACCCAATTTCCAGGAGGGAACCTTCAACTTAATGTTTCTAGTAGACAACCACACCAGATCACCCACATTCAGGTCCGGACCAGGCACACGTCTCTTATCAGCCACACGCTTATACCTCTCACTCATCTTTTTAAGATTACCCTGAATCTTTTGCCAAATGGTAGACAAAGACGAGGAAAATCTCTCCTCCTCAGGTAAACCAGAAAGAGCCCCTCCCGAGAATGTCCCAAACTGTGGATGGAACCCATATGCACCAAAGAATGGTGACTTATCAGAAGATTCCTGACGACGGTTGTTCAGAGCAAACTCAGCAAGAGGGAGAAATGAACACCAATCCTCCTGGTTCTCTGAAACAAAACAGCGCAAATATGTCTCCAGATTCTGATTGAGGCGCTCAGTCTGACCATTCGACTGCGGATGAAAAGCAGAAGAGAAGGACAGCCGAACCCCCAGGCGAGAACAGAAAGCCTTCCAGAACCTGGACACAAACTGCGTGCCTCTATCGGAAACAATATCAGAGGGAATGCCGTGCAATTTAACAATATGGTCGACAAAAGCTTGCGCCAACGTTTTAGCATTAGGTAAACCAGGGAAAGGTACGAAATGAGCCATCTTGCTAAAACGGTCCACCACCACCAGGATCACCGACTTCCCCGAGGAACGAGGAAGATCCGTGATAAAGTCCATGGACAGGTGTGTCCAAGGACGGGAAGGAATGGGTAACGGGAGGAGGGAACCTGAAGGCCGTGAACGAGGGACCTTAGCGCGAGCGCACGTCTCACAAGCAGCCACAAAACCCTCCACCGACTTACGAAGAGCCGGCCACCAAAATCTCCGAGCAATGAGATCCACCGTGGCTCTACTCCCGGGGTGACCAGCAAGAACCGTATCATGATGCTCCTTAAAGAGTTTGTGACGTAGCTCAGGAGGCACGAACAACTTCCCAGAAGGACAACGGGCAGGTGTCTCAGTCTGGGCAGCCTGGACCTCGGCCTCCAAATCGGAATATAGAGCAGAAACAACTACCCCCTCCGCCAAAATGGGACCCGGGTCCTCGGAGTTTCCTCCTCCCGGAAAACAGCGAGAGAGAGCATCAGCCTTCACATTTTTTATCCCAGGTCGGAATGTAACAACAAAATTGAATCTGGAGAAGAACAGAGACCATCTGGCCTGTCTCGGATTCATACGCCTGGCCGACTCCAAGTATGCCAGATTCTTATGGTCGGTAAAAACGGTGATAGGGTGCCTGGCCCCCTCCAACCAATGGCGCCATTCCTCGAAAGCCAACTTGATGGCCAACAACTCCCTATCGCCCACATCATAGTTTCTCTCTGCCGGGGAGAGTTTTTTAGAGAAAAAGGCACAGGGTCGCCACTTGGCAGGGGAAGGGCCCTGGGACAAAACCGCACCCACACCCACCTCGGAAGCATCCACCTCAACAATAAAAGGTAAGGAAACATCGGGATGCACCAAGACGGGAGCAGACGCAAAATTCTCTTTAATCTTAGAAAAGGCTGCAAGCGCCTCCTCCGACCAAGAGGAAAAATCCGCCCCCTTTTTTGTCATGTCAGTGAGGGGTTTGACAACAGAGGAATAATTCAAAATGAACTTTCTGTAATAGTTCGCAAAACCCAGAAAGCGCATCAATGCCTTCTGATTCTCAGGAAGCTCCCACTCAAGTACAGCACGGACCTTCTCCGGATCCATGCGAAAACCAGAAGCAGAGAGGAGAAAACCCAGAAATTGAATCTCCGATACCATAAAAAGACATTTCTCCAGCTTGGCGTACAATTTATTTTCCCGCAGAATCTGCAGAACCTGAAAAAGATGATCCTGATGGGTCTGAACATCAGGGGAAAAAATCAAAATATCATCAAGATACACCAATACAAATTTCCCCATTAAATGATAGAAAATACTATTAACAAAATGCTGAAAGACGGCCGGAGCATTCATCAGGCCGAAAGGCATAACGAGATTCTCGAAATGCCCGTCAGGGGTATTAAAGGCCGTTTTCCATTCATCCCCCTCTCTGACCCTGACCAGGTTGTACGCGCCTCTCAAATCCAATTTGGAAAACACCTTGGCCCCAACAATTTGATTGAAGAGGTCCGGGATCAGAGGAAGGGGATAGGGATCGCGAATCGTGATACGGTTCAGCTCCCTAAAATCTAGGCAAGGTCTCAGAGAGCCATCTTTCTTTTTAACAAAAAAAAAACCCGCGGCCACAGGTGACTTTGAGGGACGAATATGCCCCTTTTCGAGACTCTCGGAGATGTAAGTTCGCATAGCGATTCTTTCCGGTTGTGAGAGATTGTAGAGGCGTGCTTTTGGCAGCTTGGCGCCGGGAATGAGGTTAATGGGACAGTCAAACTCCCGGTGAGGAGGTAGCTCCTGAACACCGCTCTCGGAAAACACGTCCGAGAAATCAGAGAGAAATGATGGCACCGTTTTAGTAGACACCTCTGCAAAAGTCGCTGTGAGACAATTCTCTCTACAAAAGTCACTCCACTCATTTATTTGCCTTCCTTGCCAATCAATAGTGGGGTTATGTCTAGTGAGCCAGGGTAACCCCAAAACTAGAGGAGACGGCAATCCGTTAAGGACAAAACAAGATATATCCTCCACATGAGTGTCACCTACAGCTAGCCGGATATTGTGAACAATGCCTTTCAGAGATCTCTGTGAGAGTGGAGCAGAGTCAATAGCAAAAACAGGTATATCTTTATCTAATGTGCAAACCTGAAAACCATGCATGGCTACAAATTGAGTGTCAATAAGATTGACGGCCGCTCCACTATCGACAAAAATCTCACAAGAAATGACTTTGCTCTCTAGCGCCACCCTGGCAGACAGGAGAAAACGGGAACTGCAGGTCAGAGGAAAAGCATCAAATCCTACATCAACTTTGCCCAAAGTAGCAGATGAAGCAGAACTTGATGATTTACCTTTTGAGATTTTTCTCTTATTATCGCTCTTAGTACGGTTCAAGAATCTCCTAGATGGACAAACATTTGCCAAATGACCTATGCCCCCACAACAAAAACAGACCATACTCTGAGGACTAAATCCTCTTTTATCAGGGGCAAGTCGAGCTAGCTGCATGGGCTCCTCCTCAGAGGGGAGCGAGACAGGATGAGGCCCCTGCACACTGAATGAGTCCGCACCACTGCCCCTAGACTGACAATGGCTGGACAGAGAGGTCTCGTTTCTTTCTCTTAGACGCCTGTCAAGGCGTACCGCCAATGACATGGCAGACTCTAAGGACGTTGGTCTCTCATGGAAAGCAAACGCATCTTTTAATCTCTCCGAGAGACCATGACAGAACTGACTCCGGAGTGCAGCATCATTCCAACCCGAATCAGCTGCCCATCTCCGAAATTCAGAACAATAAAGCTCCGCAGACCGTTTGTTCTGGCATAAAACACGTAGGTTAGATTCGGCCAGAGCAACACGATCCGGGTCATCATAAATCTGCCCCAGGGCCACAAAAAATCCCTCCACGGATCGAAGGGAGGGATCCCCTGATGGCAGCGAAAAAGCCCAAGTCTGAGCATTACCCCTGAGCAGGGAGATGACAATCCTCACCCTCTGCTCTTGATTACCAGAAGAGTGAGGACACAAGCAAAAATGGAGTTTGCATGCCTCTCTGAAACGAACAAAATTCTCACTGCCCCCGGAGAACGTCTCCGGAAGTGAGACCTTTGGCTCGCAACAGACTCCATGAGCCGGAGCAGGGCCCAATGCTTGAAGCTGAGTCATAGATTGACGGAGATCCGCTACTTCCAAAGAAAGACCCTGCATGCGGTCAACCAGGCCAGAAAGCGGATCCATGTCAAAAAAGGACGGTTTTGGTGGATTATAATGTCACGGCTGTATGTGGGCAACAATAGTAATACACAGTACAGAGCTACTGACTGGACCCAGAACTAGGGAGGATAACGGGTGACCCCTGTCCGACCCTCAACGCTCTCCCTATTCTGCTAAAGCACATGCCCGGATCCAAATGGCGGAAAGAGGCATGCCCACGTGCCTAAGACTAATGACCACTGTAACCCCTACAATAGTGGAAGGGGCACGGCCACCAGTGCCCTACTCAGTATATGGAGGGAACCGTGGCCACCTCAGATCCAGTCAGAAAATAAACAGGAACACAACAATGTCTGCACACTTAGCTGACGGTGTTGCAGCCGCAGAGAAGACGGATCCAAGGACAGGCTGGCAATATCCGGAGTGCTAGCTGCAGCAGAACACAGGTCCAGTGAACTGATAGCTACAAGTGAAGAAACTAAAGCCAGAGCTACAACTGAAGTGAGAACTATAATCCACATCCTATCATAGGAGGAGGGGTGATATAAAGAGAGGAAAATCAAACACATGAAGGACAGCTGTGGTGAAAGAAACCAAAAGTAAACAGAGTAGTGAGAACTCCTCCCAGCTCTAGTAGTGACATCATCACAGGGGTGGAGAAACAGAGCTGTGAGAACGTCCCAAAGCTCTGGTAGTGACACATATTGTTAGTGTCATTAAGGTACTGCACAAAAAGTCCACACTGCTCTTCGCTGCCCGACCAGACCAGGAACACATCATCGACGTGGTGTATGTTATTTTTTGTACCTGCAACATGTTTTACATCGGGAAGACAATCAGGCCGATGCTTGAACGGGTGCGTGAGCACATCAATTCAATCCGCACAGGGTGAGGTTCTCCTCGTCTTATTTAACATGTACACGCGGCCCATAATGGTGATCCATCTGGCCTCTCCTTTGCAGGCATTGAGGCTGTGGGACCCATCCTCCGCGGAGGTGACCGCCACCGCCTCTTGCTGCAACGGGAGGCCAGATGGATCATTAGGACCAATGCCATGGGTCCTCTCGGTCTTAATGATAAGAACGACATGGCGGTCTTTTTGTGATGGTACGGCCGTGCCGTTTTGCCCATTTTCTTGTTTCAGGTCCTACCACCTTACTCCTGTAGAATTGCGTGTACCATCCACACCATTCTTGATAACCCATGAGATCATCCCCTCTTTAGGCTTTGCGCCCATATGTATGTATAAATACTTCTGAATTTCCATTTATTGCTAATACCCTCGGTCTGACCCCTGAAATTTGTCGCCCAAACATAGCATGGGCATCTCATGATTGTTTTGTCTTGTTTATATGATACTATTTGTATATTTGTACTATTTACTTGTGTCTCTGTCTGTATACCTTTAAATGCACCTGCACACAGGGGAGGCTCGGGATCACCATGGACATGCCCGGTTTTCCTTCCTCTATATAAGGTCATTCGTGCATATGCACGTCATATCCGGCCAGAAGAAGCGCTATTCCAGCGCGAAACGGCCGTCGCCGCTGACGCACACTGTGGCTATCCCGCCCCCCCTGCTTGCGCATGATGCTCTACCTGTAATAAACAGCCATCAGCACTAAGAAGTTCGGTGAGTGCCGCGTCTCTTTCTCAACTCCCATTTACTTACCGCTATATCACGCTGAGCACCATCTTTCGCTGTGTATCCCATTACGGCTGCTTCCCCTGGGTTCGATACGGACGCATAGAGACACAGGTGTTTGCACGTAGTGCCGCTGCATTTTCCTTTCCCTGCTCCCTCATCCTACTGTGTCCAAACTTTTGGTCTGTACTATAGATTCCTTTTTCTCTGAGAATATACAGGCAAGTGATTGTAATTCCTTGATTTGGGAAACGCATAAAGCCGTTATTAGAGGCAGACTGATCAGACTAGGAGCTTACAAAAAAAAAACAAAGTGAAAGACAGATTTCAGATCTCCTGTCTCAAATTCACATCCTTGAGTCGGCCCATAAACTTTCACTAGAGAAAAAGATCTAAACTGCTTGACCTGTTAGACCAGAAAAATCTGAAATATCTATATCTAGCGAAATTCAGCAAATATTTAGAAGATAATAGATGCGGTAAGAGACTGGCTAGACTCCTCAGAAAACAGAAAAATAAGTCATATATCACCAAAATTAGAGATCAAAAGAACTTGAAACTTTCAACTCCTGATATTATGAAGGTATTTAGACAATACTATGAAGAGCTATATAATCTTGGAAAAAGTTTACCTGCCCCAACAGATCTAAAATCCAAAATAAGAGATTTCTTAGGTTCACTTCCCCTACCTAAAATATCAGTAGCCCAGCAGACTAAACTAACGAGACCTTTCTCGCAGGAAGAAATAGAATCCGTGATAAAATCTTTGCCAAACGGAAAGAGCCCAGGCCCAGATGGACTGACAGCTACATATTATAAAAAATTTCTGAAAAACCTTTCCCCACACTTAGGCACTTATTTTAATGGTATAGCGATTGGTGACTCATTTCGCGCAGAGTCCCTGCTAGCTCATATCACAGTAATACCAAAAGAAGGTAAAAACAACTCCATTTGCTCCAATTATAGACCAATATCTTTATTAAATGTTGACATAAAAATTTACGCCAAGCTTATAGCCAAGAGACTTCAGCACATCCTCCCTGGTATACTACATCCGGATCAAGTTGGATTCACAGAAGGCAGAGAATCCAAGGATAATATCTATAGGGTTCTTCATGCCATACAATTTGCACAATCTAAAAACTTTCCCTTATCATTTGTCACAACTGATGCTGAAAAGGCATTTGACAGGATAAGTTGGAGTTAC